>NC_081371.1:27028278-27336254 GCF_030684315.1 Stegostoma tigrinum | reverse complement strand
TGTTTGCCTTTGCTGCTGATAGTATTTTCCTTCTGAAGACAAGAATCTGAACAATTGCTTTTGAAGGCTGAGGGGTGACCTTACTGAGGTTTATAAAATCATGAGGGGCATGGATAAGGTAAATAGACAAGGTCTTTTTCCTGGGGTGGGGGAGTTAAAAACTAGAGGGCATAGGTTTAAGTGATAGGGTAAAGATTTAAAAAGGACCTTAGGGGCAACTTTTTCACACAGAGGGTGGTGACGCTATGAAATGAGTTGCCAGAGGAAGTGGTGGAGGCTGGTACAGTTACAATATTTAAAAGGCATCTGGATGGATAAATGAATAGGAAGGAGTTAGAGGGATATGGGCCAAATACTGGCAAATGGGACTAAATTTATCTAGGATAACTGGTCGACATGGATGAGTTGGACTGAAAGGTCTGTTTCCATGCAGTACATCTCTATGACTCTTTTAAAGCAATTTTATGCACCTAATGGCACTGAGTCTAGATTGCTTACTCTAGAGTGATATACCAAAGTGTCCTTGAAAAATATGTTTGATGTCATAAACCTACTGGTGTAATGCATTATATATTGATATGTTGCTTAATATGCACATTGCAGTCTTCATTTTGAGCAAAACTGTCTGACCAACATGGTCCAATTAGACATAGTTTCAATTAGGTATCTTGCTTGCACCAGCTAGCACCATGCTTTTCAATATTTTAGACACTGACTCAAACCTATATTTAAAATGTGTTCCTTGTTGTTGGGATTAATACCTGTAACATGCAATATTGGGATAAATAATTCTGTGACTCTACTGCTGATGGATGACAGCAATTACAGCTCTGATACTGCTGCCCAGCTGCTGAGTTTTACCAATAGATAGTATGAAACCTTTGGAATTGTATGTACGGATTCTGGTGCAAGCAGTGGCATTCAAAAGGCCGTTGCAGGGTCTCAAACAAATGTGGGGCTGTTAAGCTCCATCAAGGTAACTGAGAAACCATTGTGCATTTTAATTCAACTGAAGCTAGTTACTATGGCAACTTTTAAACATATCTTTGATTACAGATATAAATATACACCAAGGATGAATTGCTTATGCAAAGCAAAGCTCTGAACAGTACTAACTTGTAATTGCCAAAAGCAGCAAAATGTAAGGTTCCTAATTTTGTAGGTTTGACAGAGCTGCAGAATACAATCCTCAAAATGCTGATTAAAATCCTATAGGAATCAAAGTATTTGATTGAATAAACTCATTGTCACTGTGAACAAGCCTTAGCAATTTTTATGCACCTAATGGCACTGAGTCTAGATTGCTTACTCTAGAGTGATATACCACAGTGTCCTTGAAAAATATGTTTGATGTCATAAACCTACTGGTTTTAAAAATGTATGAAATCAGGCAGAAAATGATTAAAAATTTGAATGATTAAAGATTCAAAAATAACTTGCTTTTTATATGTTGCCTTTAATGTACAAAGCCTTCCTGTGTTATAGCTAAGATGAATAATCATTAGGAATAAATATTGAGAAAAAATGAACGACAGAAATAAATGATGTATAGAAAGCAGAAATATTGTTGCCCCAGTGATTTAAAAACAGTTGTGATGTGATTCAGTAGACAGTATAACCAAAAGAAAGAATATAAAGCAAATAAAACAGAGCATATTTGTCAGTGAACATCACAGAAACCTCAGTTGAAGAAACCTAATCTGGGCAATAGTCAGTCACATTAATATCATCTGAACACTCCTTAAATGAAGACCAAGGAGTTGTACTGTCAGATGGTTTATGACTCACAGCAACCAGTGACGAATAAAATAGTTTCATAAAAATCTGCCAAATGAGCAAGATGAATTCCACAAAAGCATGTACAATATCTATGGTACTTACATTGATTGCTCAACTATCATTATAGCAAGAACAATTGGTGAATAAAAATCATCCTTTAATAAAGTCACAGTAAGATATAAAAACTACACAATGGCAATTAATGGAATGATAGATTATTTCAAAACTCAATGATTGTGTTGAAGTCATTGATCTGTTCCACTTTGTAAAGTGAATTTAATGGCCCCTCCCTGACCCAGGCATACTTGAAGATGAATGAGTGAACGGGTCTTGTAAAGTAAATGAATCTGCCCACCACCTTCCCACTACCGTGGACTTGTGTCCCATATTACTGAGGTGGTGGGGGGGGAAACATTGCATTGGGCAACCTGTCCACCCTTGGGCATCTCGAGGTCCTTAAGTGAACTAATCATAGCAGAAAAGGTGCGTATTTATTTTTAGCAAGGTTCCCTGTGTTCATCAGGGAATACCCAAAACAACCCCCTTCCATTCCTAAAGATTATACACATCCCTGGCCTTGGAACTCCTCCTTCTTTCTATTTGCTGCACTCGGGGGGGTCCACCACAGCCTGACTAAGATCCTCAGCTTATGTGAAGTCCAGTTTCATCATCTTTTTATTTTCCTGGGCTGCCTACAGTCCCAGCAATGGTCACTACTTAGTTCTGATACTGTTGGGATTACAGAGGTGCCAGCAGAGACAGAGGTCCCACTCTGGTCTAATTACAGATGGCCCAGTTTCTCACCATGGACTTTTCAATTAGCATCTCCTGGTAAAATCCATCGCCATGAGTAACATACACAGAGGACACAATCAACAGATGTACATGTTTTCTTTTTATTCTAACAATGCAATGATCACTTATGTGATCATAGAAAATGTGCTCACTTCAGTCTTGTTCCTCAATTTCATCAATGCACTGTTGGATGCTATCAACGCTGTTGTCTCTCATATTCACAATATCTTCTAAGTATTTATTGTCTTGTCCTTTGAAAAAAACAAGTGGAACAAATCATTGCAATCAGATATTGACAAGGCAATATGCTGGGTAAAATAATAAGAATGGGTTACCTGCTCAGTTCTGAACTCTCTTCAGTGATAGGCTCCTCAGCATAAAACAAACTGATGAATAGCAGAATGACATCTAGTGGTCCCTGTTGAAAAACACTTTTAAAATTCAACTTCTATACATTGTTTGAACACTTCAGTCCTGTTTAATCTAAAGAAAGAAAATCTTGAGCCTTCCTTTCAGGTGTTGTTTAAAATTTGACTTGTGTGGAAACTAAATTCCTTTAAGCAAACATAAAGTTACTATTTGTTCTAAAGTGAGCTAAAGTTATTCAAATTGCCACCACAAGGAGTGCAAATTAGCTTTAAACAATATAACCTGAGGATGTAGAGGTAAGCTAATGAATGGAGACGTGGAAACTCATTTGTTTCAGCAACGTATTGGTGTTGGTTTCACAGAAAAAGAGGAAAGAATATGGGCATTGAAAGTCAGTGTTGATTTTCAGGTCCAAGTCAGATGTCTAAACAATTTACTGTGCTCAATATTGACTGGAAGTGCATCACCTGTCATATGGTTAAATTCTGAAGCTGAAGTGTTCATCAGTCAGGTGTTAAGTTTTTCCATTTGCAAATCCTGAATGACCTTCCTTCCATCATAATGTCAGAAGTGGAGATGTTTACTGATGATTGTATAATGTTCATTCATAATTTCGGAGATGTTGAAGCAGTCCATGCCCATATGTACCAAAATCGAGGCTTGGATTGATAGGTGGCAAGTAACATTCATGCCACATAAGAGCCAAGAAAGATTATAACTATCTCCACTTGATGTTCAATGGCATTATCATCACTTAATGCCCCATAATCAATTAGATTAGATTAGATTAGATTCCCTACAGTGTGGAAACAGGCCCTTCGGCCCAACAAGTCCACACTGCCCCTTGAAGCATCCCACCCAGACCTGTCCCCCTATAGCCCACACACCCCTAAACACAATGGGCAATTTAGCATGGCCAATCCACCTAACCTGCACATCTTTGGACTGTGGGAGGAAACCAGAGCACCTGGAGGAAACTCACGCAGACACGGGGAGAATGTGCAAACTCCACAGAGACAGTTGCCCAAGGCTGGAATTGAAGCCGGGTCCCTGGTGCTGTGAGGCTGCAGTGCTAACCACTGAGTCACCGTGCTGCCCCTAAACCACCGTGCCGCCCCATTCATAGTCAGCAACCTGGAAAGTACCACTGACCACAAACTAGACTAACCATATTAATTCCAAGACTACAAGAGCAGATCAGAGGCTAAGAATTTTGCAGCGAATAATTCACTTCCCAACCTCCTAAAGCCTATCTACTACCTGCAAAGCACTTCAGCCAGAAGCTGAAAAACTTTTCCATTCCCCTTGATGATTGCAGCTTCAATAACACAGAAGAAGCTCGGCATTATCTAGGAGAAAGTAATCCACTCAAAAGGCAGCTCATTTATTACCTCAACAATCGATCCTTCCAGCATGAGTGCACAGTAGCAGCAGTAAATGCCATATATGAGATGCACCGCAGCAACACCAGGATGGATACTTTAACAGTGCCTTCCAAAATTGGGATCTCTGCTACCTAGAAGGATAAGTGCAGCAGACATATGAGAACACTAACCCCTCCAAGTTCCACTCCAAGTTACGCAAAATCGTGACTTGGAAATATATCACTGTACCTTCACTGTCGCTGGATCAAAATCTTCGAATTCCCTTTCTAACAGAACTATGAGTTTGGTTATGCTCCTATAACTGGCCATCAGATTTTCAAGGGCGATTATGGAGATGGACATTATTTGGTGACCCCGCCAGCAATGCTCACATTTTATTAATGAATAAGCAAAGAGGACTCCAATTAACACGTGTACCAGACCTATATCCAAAACTGGGCATCTTTGAATACAGGCCTGCTCTGTTCAGGGTGCCCAATTTTGTGTAGTGGTCTAATACAGGTATTATCTGTCTTTATATTCCCATGGAAGCACTGCAGCAAATCATTTAAAAAATCTGCTGAAGGATGTCCCTCCTACCTCCACTGCAGTGCTCAAGGGTATGGCAGGCTCCCATTCGATGTTTCTCTTCTGTTCTCTTCTTCTAATATCACCTTCCCTTCTGATTATTTACTGTCTCTTTCAGGATCTAGCTGAGGGTCACTGGTAAAAATGCAATGGCTCAAGATTAGAGTCCTCCCGTTGGTGAGTTACCCTAAAATCTCATCAGACCTCAATTAAGTAAACATTGAGGTCTGATACTGGTGTGCCCCTGGCCTACATGTTCTGAGGGATCATTCCCAGGTCATGAAATAACTTCTAGGTAATGAACTATTTGCCATAGTAACAGTATGGTGGCTATTTTGGCCAAAAGCTGAAGGCAAACTGAAAGTAAGTGAAGAAGGTGCAAATTAGCACATATTCTCGCCATGCTGTGTGAACTCAAAGTCATTACAAATATATTGATGACCCTTGAGGCTTCCCTCTGGATGATCAATGGTCTATACTGTAAAGCTGAAAACATCATTCTTTTAAGACCTTCCTTTTCACTAGGAGGCTTCAGGCCAATATACATTCACCAATATGCTCTGAAAATTCTGCTCACATTTTAACAGCTGAGACAAATTTTGTGAATTCACTGGAGATAATCCATTACATTTTACAACTATCAACAATATTCTAAATAAAACAACCTACACCAGTCTGGAAAAGTCAATCTATCCATCTCTTCATGTTAACAGATCTTTTAAAACAAATTTGAATCTGGATCTTTGCCAAAATGTGATCAATTCTTGCTTCAGCTGTATCTTATCCAGGTAGCAGGTTTAGTTGAAATTCTTCACTTAGCTTTTGAGATATACAGTTTACAGACAAACAGTGCTGAAAACATTACCTCTTTCCACTTTCAGAGGTAATGAATACAGTTACTAACAATAACAACAAAAACCAATAGCCTGTTTGACACTCTGAATTTCGTGCCCAATTTTGGTCCTAATTGACTAATACTATAGTTGCCTGGAGATCATAAACCAGAAAGCTGTAGGTTTCGCACTCAAGTACTGATTGATGCAATTTTAATGAAGCTGAATATATGATTCCTATCACTTACTTTCAATGAAAGTGTGAAGTGGTGTAGGTAGTACACAGAAAGACATTGCAAGATGTGTCAGGGAATGATCAAGAGAGCACATAGGTTCACGGTTGCAGCAGTCCTGGTGGAGAAGACCCACAAGAGGATCCTGATTTTGACTGCCCAACTGGCTCTCTGACCGTGTCAGAGCCTCTGGACTGGTACTGGAAACTGCCCTTAACTTACTGTGTTAGGATCCTCTGAGTGATAGTTATCCCCCTTGATCTGACTGAAGCCTGCTGACAACCATGACAAGCTTCCTGCCTTTTATCTGCACTAAATGGCATGATAAGACATAATTAATATGAACCTGGTAGCTCTGGGTGAGAGGGCAAAGCAGAAAGGCAAAATGGTGCAAGGCAAAGCAACCAGGTAGGCTTAATGAGTGTGAGTAATAAGCTCTCAGATGCAGCATGGGCTGCATTCCATTGACTGTTGTCGGTGCAGTCCAGGGTGCAGCACTGAAGGGTGTAAGCGTCCTGTAAGTGGATCAGAAATGAATCGTGAGGGTTTTTAGAGGTTGGCACTTTGGATGCCTGTGTCCAGGGATGCTAGTTTCTTGTGGCCAGTGCCCATGAGACCGTCCTGAGATGTTATTGCCTTGTATTTAATGTGGAGGTTCTTTGGAGCAAGCAACAAGCTGAAGTTGCCAGGTAGCTGATCTCCATGTTGAGATTTCTCAACATCTAACTTGAACGGAGCATTTGATAAATTGGGAAGCTGGGTATTAATGAAATGATTGTGCCTTTAATTTATTAAATACAGTTCGGACTAGTCCTGTAACATGGATAGATTTACTTATGAGCCCCTAGCTGTCTCTATTTCTACACACCGTTTAAAAATGCTGAATCATTTAGTTTACATGATTGCTTCTCATATTATCCTTTGAAAATGCATGATTTTACTCCTCCTGCTGTCCTGTCTGCATATATGTTCCAAAAATCTGCAACTAACCTCCTCATTGCCTGATGCATTTTTGAGTCATACGCAGAGTTTTAAATGAAACCCCTTTATATCCAAGTTCAAATTATGAATATTTATCAAAAAGAGCATTTCTAGTTCTATTACAAAGCTATCTGATAAAATGTCAGGTTGTTAACTGCAAAGAGTTTGGAAATGACACACACATACTGATTAACATTCCCAATCATGCATGTTTTTGGGATATTTAAACTCCAACAATGACAGATAGTAATTATGACTGCAGTGAATGTATAATATCTAATAAGGAACTCTCTCAATGTTAATTAACACAGAAGATGTTCAAAGTTCTTTTCACATCATTAGAAATGGACCATGAGGGAACAATTAGCTTATTTCTTCCTGAGCTTTTTAAAAAGAATCTCCATCCCAAACCATTTCAAAAAATCTATTTAAAAAACGTTGTTACCAATCCACGATTCCATATTGTTCTGTTGAACTCTTAATAAGTGTTACCATCCTTTTTCTTTTAACTCTCCCATCTTTCCCTCTGCCTCATTCTGCTTCTCAAATGGAAGCTGCAAAATTATCTGAAGTAGATTCAAAATAAAACGGTAGAAAAAGAAACAAGGAAAAGGCAGAAGTAAAGAGAATAACGAGAAATATCCAAAATGCAAGAATTAAATGGAAGAGAGATAGACTCACTGGAGGAGGAGGTAGGAAAACAGTACTGAAGATAGACAAGAGGGGAGGTACAGAAGTAATGTATGTAGCAGAAAACAGAAATACACTTTTTGAAGAGTTCCCACTATTTGCATTCTCAGCCAAAGGATTAAATGGATGTTAAGCTGAAAAAAAGAGTATAATTGAATTATATTGTTTTGGTCCAAATTTATTGTCGAAGTATTTTAATTAGATTGAATTGTAATTGTAAATGTGATTGAAAATCAATGCTCAGTCTTCATTCTCCCTTTACTCTCCAATGTCTTTGGATGTCTCAAATCCATACCTGGTGTCACAAAATTACTTAGGTGAATCCTTCCAATTGAGTTTCTGCTGTTTCCACAGTCCTCAAACATGTATTTTTGGAATCACATATTATACCTTATATGACATTGACAAAGCTCAACTATCTCTACTCCCACTTGACATGCCTGCAGCATTTGACATGGTTAATTTCACATTCTCCTTCAATGTCTCTGCTCTGTCAGCCAGCAGGATGAGACTGTATTCTTTGGGTTCAATTCTCATTAATTCAGTCATAACCACAATATCAACTGCAATAGATTCCCTTTCTGCTCTAACGCTGTTACCCTTGACAATGCCCAAGGATCTATGCTCAGCCTCACTATTTCCTAGCACCAAGCTGTCCCTTAGCAAAATTGGTTGAAGACACAGTATCAGTTTTCATATGCAGATTGATGTTTTGGAGTTGTACTGCACGACCATCTCTTTCAATACTAAATCATTAACCAGCTTGTCTAACATCTAGCACTAAAGCAGAAATTTTCTCTGTTAAATATTGAGAAGACAAAATGATTGTCTTTCATTCCTTAGCTGTAGACTCAATCCTTCTACCAGGCAGCCATCTGAGGTTGTACCAGACTTTTGGAAAATTCAACATCATACCTGACCTGGAAACGTGTTTCCAATTGTATAAGCATGTCATCTGTAAAACTGCTTATTTCTAGATCTGTAGCATTACTAACTCCACGCATGCCTCAACTCATCTACTGCTGAAGCTGTCATTAGTACCTTTGTTGATTTCAGACTTCATTATTCAAATACACCCCTGGTCACTCATTTTCTACTCTCTGTAAACTTGATGCCATTCAAAATCCTGCTGCCCACATCCTAAATTGCAAGTTCGACTCACTGAGTACTGAGTAATTATTGATCCATATTGGTTCCTGGTTTTAAAAAAAAAGTCGTAAAATGATCAGAGACAGCAAAAACTGCAGATGCTGGAGTCAGAGATAATTCACTATGGAGCTAGAGAGGCACAACAGGCCAGGCAACAATTCAAAGTCATGTGACTTCAGATGTCCCATTTTCATGTTTGGTTTATAATGATTTTTTTTGTGAAGCACCTCAAGATATTTTATTGTATTAAGACTCTGAAATGTTGGTAGTGTCAGTAGCATTGTGCCAAAGTTTGCTGGGCCTCTGGGTGGGTGAGCCACTGTGTAAGCTGACTCTGGTCACAACTATGCTGTAGTAGCTTGACAATGTTTTTAATGAGATTGTTTGGATCAGATAGATACGTAGAGCCTGAAAATACCAGGGCAGGACATAAGGTTGATTGACCACTTTGTCTCATGTGTTGATGAGTTAAAAGATGAAAATTTATTGTTTTACTTGTTTTTAGTATAATTTCCTTAACAGTCTAGCTGGTGTTGAGTTGTCACATAGTTGGAATGTGTTTGGGTAGGGGATTTTTCAGGTCAAATGGCTTTGCATAGATTTCTTTGCTGGTGTTTAGTGAGAAGAATAACATTTGTACATAATGTGATAGTAAAAATAAATAGAAAATAGTCAGCAATAGAAAGAAAAGGAAATTAAACATGCAACCACTAAGTAGATACAATATGATGAATGTGGATAACACATTATATACATACGAAAAATAAGAAATATTACATATATTGTGTGCACAACACTCTCAATTGAATCATTAGTATTTTTAGAGCTACAGTATCATTTGTTGTTGGATTCAGTGATACGGTCTGATATGTGTTGATACTTTCTACTTTTGTTCAATTAACACAAAAGATTTTTCCTGTCTCATAGAAAGTGGCTTTGAATTTCTAATCCTATTCATTATTATTAGCTCACTGTGGATCAACTTACATTTCTCAATGCTAGGTTCCATTTGTGATTCTTATGCTTAGCTGATAATTCATGATTGATATCCTTGAATTTCTTTTCTTCAATTTTGACTACCCTGCTTTAACATGCACTCTTGTATTATCTGTAAAATCCAAAATTATTTAATATAAAGATCATTTCAAAATATCAAAAATCATGTGGAGACCCAGTCCTCTACTGGCAAGAGCTGGAAAACTGGAATCACTGTCATTTTTATGACTCACTACTTAAGGAATTTATCCAATCAACTTGTTATTACTATTATTTGGCTTCTACAATTACTTTTCCCACAAATAAATCTGTTATCAGACATCTTCAGAAAGTTATGCTGTAGAAAACATGACACTTTCCACAAGCCAACAATTATGTCCCATGTCCAAGAAATTTCAATTTGTCTGTTAGACATGTTAGATTAATAGGAAAAGTAATGATTGACTTAATTTAGTTATAATCACTCATTTAAAATACAATCTAATATATTATTCTGCTTAACAGTAGCCAATGCAGATTTGGTACCCTTCCATTTGACACTGCTTAGCTTCACTTGATTAAAAAACTGCATCATAGGATTTTTTTGAACAGAGTGAAGACAATACACTAATAGAGTTACAGAAGCAAGGCTGAGGGCCCTGTTTAGCTTATATGTAGCTTGGATCTATACTTCTAAAGGTGAATAAGCGGAGTCTATTAAGTCTTGTTAAGAAATCATAACTATGGCTGTGCTTCTGCACTGCTGTTATTTCAATTTGTTAGAAGTAATGGAATTGACTTAAGGTAACCTTAGTATTAGGGTTAATATTGTAAAGATTGCAATTGTATAACACTTTAGACTTTCATCACTCAATAATATTGAAGAATATTTCACTCTTTTTACTTCAAGGACAACAATTTGTTAATATATTTTGCATTTGTAATAGTACTTTGTGATCTTCTGTATTAGGTGTGTATGGTTTTGAACTTATTAGGATTTTTTTTACACTAAATCTTGTAGTTTTTGTGGAAAATAACAGTAATTAAAATTATTCAAGATATTCAAACACAATGAGGGGAAAAAACATAATTTGACAGATGTCTGTGAGTACAGCAAATGGTCAGGGATAACTAAGTGTCTGGTTCAACAGGAACTTCCTTGTTAAGTGAGAATTAATACATTAGCTGAAGAATATCAAAGATTGGGCCCTGCCTGCACATGGTTCCTTTTTCCCTAAAAGAGGTGTAAAGAATATTTTAATAAGCAGACCATAGTGAGGAGGAGGGATAACTAAGGAACCAGTTGGGAGATGGTGGAAGATGACATCAGTCTTATTAAGTCTGCTTAGGAGCTTATTAGTGATTAATCACACATCATTTAATCAATTAGTCATAAGCTTCACTTAACCTTGGCTAATGAAAGAAAGACTGCACCAGACAGTTTCCTATTGCCTTATTGGTTAAAGTCTCAAATGAACATATTAAAATAGGGATTTGAGTTTAAATTGTAAAAGAGAACTTGCACATAGCACCTAACTTCATCAATCTCCCTTGGTTTGGATTTATTGACATTGATTTTAATGTTCTTGACTTACTTATTTATCATATTTATTTTCTCATTGCTCTCAATTATGTTCTTCTTGTGACCACTGAGTCTGAAGCAGGCTGTTATCACAATTAATATTCTGTTCTAATCTGAGGTACACTTTAGATCCAATAATTTTAGCACTGCAACAATAAAGTAACTTCTGCATCAATAATATTGCCCATCTTGGCCAAGGCTGTTGGGTGTTGATTCTCTTAGCGATGTATTTATCACATCCAGAGTTGATAATTTTAAATGCTGTGTTCTTCTTTCTGGCTTCCTATGTTACACAAACATTAGCATGTTCAAATCTTTTCTGCCCGTATTGTGTTCTGTACTGATCTGCTTGTTTAATCCATTTAACTTCAATGGTATCCATTGGTACTCTAGCACCTCTAAATTAAAATTCTGGTGATTGTATTTAAATCACTACTCCATTCTACAAGGGAACATTTTACTTGTGTAAAGAAGAACAACTTGCATTTATACATTGCCTTGAATTTAGAAAAGTGTCCCAAGAGAATACTGGCTGGGTGGGGCATTTTGGTTTGCACTACTGTCTCACAGCACTAGGGCCTGGGTTTGATTCTTCCCTTGGGCAACTGTCTGTGTAGAGTTTGCATGTTCTCCCCATGTCTGTGTGGGTTTCCTCTGGGTGCTCCAGTTTCCTCCCATAATCCAAAGATGTGCACATTAGGTGAATTGGCCATGCTGAATTGCTCCATAGTGGCCAGAGATGTGCAGGCTAGTTGGGTTAGCCATGAGAAATGCAGGGTTACAGAAAATGGTGTGTGGGCCTGGGTCAGGTTGGAATGCTCTTCAGAGGGTTGGTGTGGACTTGATGGGCCAAATGCCATCTACCTGCACTGTAGGTTTTCTATTATTCTATCACTTGCTTGAAAAGTTAGGCTTTGAGAAGGCTTTCAGTTTTAGAGAAGGAAGGGAGGCAGGAGAAAGTATAGTTTCAGAAAATTGTACCAAAATATTTGAATGCTCTCGCAACTAGAGTGGAATGAAAGGAAGGAGAGAGCATAAAAGCTCTGTTAGAGAGCTAAAGGGTGTGGGAGGCTATGGAGAATTGGAGGGTGTGGGAGGGTATGGAGGATTGGAAGAGGTGGGAGCAATGATACAGAAGGGTAAGATTGTGGCTGTTGCTCACTCTACCCATTGTGAATTTTCAATATTCTTTCTGGACATATTAACGTTAATTTGCATTTAATGTTGTAAATAGATTCTGGCAGCTATAGCTCGCTGTTTGCTTCTCTCAGCCATTATCCTACTATGTATGCAGCTTGATGATTTGGCATGTTCCATTGCCACTATCTTCTTTACACGGTCTATGCAGGTCAGCTTCAGAAAGCCACTAGCAGCAACACATCAACATGGTAGTTCTTGGGTCAATTTACACACCGCTTCAGCCCTTTAACACTGGACCTGAGAGCTCAGAAACTAACAACTTACGTACCTCTGCCACCATTACTCTGTGCACAAGGACACACATCTTGTGTTCCAGCCCTAGATTCATCTTATGGCTCTTCGCTTGGTTTGTTAAGACTCAGTCATTTTGCACTAAGCTGAAAGTTGTCCTTCTCTGTGGTTGGCAGTGTTTTTTTTTAAGTGGGAGAAGTCACAGTTGGAACAATGAACAAGCAAGGGGATAGATTTTTTTAAAAAGCTTTTTAGGGAAAGTGGTATCACCGGCCAGCATTTATTCCCCATCCCTAATTGCCCTTGAAGGGGGTTGTGAGCTCTCTTCTTTAACCACTTCAGTCTATTTAGTGTAGGTAGACCACAATGCTTTTAGGATGGGAGTCACAGGACTTTGACTCGGTGACAGTGAAGGAATACTTATATAATTCTGTGTCAGGATGTGATTTGCCTGGAGCTGAAATTGTGGGTGATATTATTTCCATGTATCTGCTGCCTTTGTCCTTCTTTATGGTAGTAGTTAGAGGTTTTGAAGATGTTGTCCAAGGGGCCTTGTACTTTCTTCCTGTAGATAGTATACACCGCTGCTACTCTTTGTAGTTTGTAAAGGAGTGAATGCTTACAATGTCATGCTATGCAAGTTGGCTGCTTTATCCTGAACGGTGTCAACCTTCCAGAGTGTTGTAGCAGCTGCACCCGTCCAGACAAGAGGGTAGTATTCTATCACAGTCCTGACCTGTGCCTTGTAGATGGTGGACAGGCTTTGGGGAGTTAGGAAGTGAGTTATTTGCTGCAGGATTCCTTGCCTCTGACTTGCCGTTGCAGTCCTTGTGAATATATACAGCTGATCCAGTTGTTTCTGGTCATGGTATCTCCCAAGATGCTGATAGTTGGGGAATCAGTGATGGTAACACCATTGAGCTCCAAGGGATTGTGGTTAGATTCTTTCTTGTTGGTTGTGATAATTGCCTGGCACCTTTGTGGTGTAAATGTTATTTGTGCTTTTTCAGCCCAAGCCTGGATATTGACCAGTCTTGCAACAACTGGAAATTGACTGCTTTGATATGAGGAGTCATGAAAGGTGCTGAAAATTGTGCAATCGTCAGTGAACATCCTCACTACTGCCCTTCTGATTGAGGGGAGGTCATTTGTAAAGCAGCTGAAGATGGGTGGACCTAGGAGCTCCTGTGGTGATCAGCAGCAACCTCCTTATGTGCCAGGCTTGCCTCCAGCAAGTGGAAAGTTTTTCCTTGATTCCCACAGAATGCAGTTTAGCTAGGAATCATTGACTCATTCAAATGCAGCCTTGATGCCAATACAGTCATTGTCACTTCATCCCTGGCGTTCAGATATTTTGCTCATGTTTGAACCAGGTCTGTAACTAGGCAGGGAACTGATAGCTCCAAGCCAATCCATACTGCATGTCAGTGAGCAGGCTATCACTAACAAAAACAAAGTTGCTGGAAAAGCTTAGCATGTCTATTAGCGTCTGTGAAGGAAAAAAACAGAGTTAACATTCTGGGTCCGGTGACCCTCAGAACTCAAGGCTAACACTAAGCAAGTGCTGCTTGATAGCACTGATGACCCCTTCCATCACTTTATTGATGATCAAAGGTAGACTGGTAGGGAGATACTTGGCTGAGTTTGATTTGTTCTGCCAATGAAACTGTGTTGGTTGCAATCAGAGGGAGAAATAGCAACATGCAATGGCAGTCCAGTGGGGTTTGATGAAGTTAATGGCAGAGAATGGTCTGATCAGCTGTACTGAATAGTGCAGAAGTTTGAGGAGGGTCACAGCCACAGTATGCCACCTTGGCCAGGGCAGTTTTGGTGATATATAGAGAATAGCAGCTAATCTGAAGAGATTCAATTTTTCAATATTGGAAAATGTATGAAGAGTTGGGATTCAACAGCATGTTTGAGGAACATAGAAATGAAGTGGAGATTGGAGAGGAATGAATATTTCAACTCTTTGCTGGCTTTAAGTATCCAAGATGAGATAAATGCTAATGGATGTAAAATTGCAAAACAAAATTACAACTAAATGGGCACTCTCACTGTGATTGGATGAAAATTAGACAGAAAAAAAGAAATATCACATCAAAACAGTAGACTCTGGTCCTTTGAGGTTTCAAGTGAGACATATTATTAGAGAGCAACATTGGACTAGGCTTTCCAAAAGGCATTTTAATGGCAACTTTAATACATTTCAAAAAAATAGATTGACAATGTTGAAAGAAAAGCACCAATTAAAAAATCTGGATGATTGGTAACTGGACCCAGAAGTACTGATAGATATATTTGCTGGAAACAAATTTTCAGTAATCATTAAAAAGCCACTAAACTTTCCACTGTTAACAGAAAACTTCCTTTCCTTTGTCTTTGAAGACCAACCAAAAATCATGCTGTTGATATATTTAGCAGTTGTTTGATTAAATTATTCATGTTAACATCTTTTCGTAAACTATTTTTACATAACTGTCAACTGTTAAAAGCACGATGCTGAAGACTTCACATTTTTTCTTCTCTCAACATTTCTAATTTACTGCATACATCAGTCTACATTTGCCTGTGTCGCATCTGTTCAGATGATGCTACCTTTCAAAACAGCACTGCTGACATGGCTTCCTTCTTCTCTAACTGTGGTTTCCCATCCACTGTGGTTAACAGGGCCCTTAACCACATCTGAACTATCACTCGTGCTTCTGCCCTAGCCCCTTCCCATCACTCACAACAGCACGATCAGGTCCTCCCTTGTTCTCACTTTTCATCCCACCAGCCTTCACAATCAAAGGATCATTCTCTGCCATTTTAGACAACTCTAACAGAATGCCACCAGCAAACACACCTTCCCTTCACTTCCCCTGTCTGCAATTTGCAGGAATCAGTCCCTCCAGGACATACTAGCCTATTCCACAACCACCAAAACCACCCCACCTTTCCACAGCACCTTCCCACGTAACTGTAGAAGGTGCAACACCTGCCCCTTCACCTCGTCCCTGCTCACCACCAAGGGCATAAACACTTGCCAGGTGAAGCAGCATGTCACCTGCACCTCCTCCAAGCATGTGTATTGTATTCGCTACACTCAACGTGGCCTACCATACATTGGAGGAACCAAATGCAGCCTCGTAGAAAACGTCCGCTCTGTGTGCAAGCAGCACCCTGACCTTCCCATAGCTGGTCATTTTAACACAGTGTTCAGCTCGCATGCCCATCTGTCTGTCCTTGACATGCTGCAGTGTTCCGGCGAATCACAAAGCAAAATGGAGGAACGTCTCATCTTCAGATTATGATGTGGAGGAGCCAGTGTTGGACTGGGGTAGGAAAGGTCAGAAGTCACACCACACTAGGTTATAGTCCAATGGGTTTATTTGGAGCGCTGTTTCTTTGTCAGGTGACTTGGTGTCCTGTGACTTCTGACCATCTTCAAACTAGGCACTTTACAGTCTTCTGGACTTAATATTGAGTTCAACTCCTTCAAATCGTGAACCAGCTCCCATTTCTTACTTTACTTGTTACATTCTCTGTCACCATGTCCTCTCCCCACTACCCCCATCCCAGTGGGACTGTCTGATTTTTCAAGTCTGGCAGTTAGACACACCATTGTTCTGCCATTCTCACACGCTGATCATTTCTGAACTATCAACATCTCTTCTCCACCAGCATGCTACACCCAACACCCCCGTACCATCCTCCTCCAACAACTGCATAAATGCTGTCCCCACCACACTTAACTTCAGCTCTGATGAAGAGTCATCTAGACTTGAAATGTTAGCTTGCTGTATCTCCATGGGTGCTGTATGACCCACTGCGATCTCCAGCATTTGTTGTTTTCAGTACAGATTCCAGCATCCGCATTAATTTGTCCCTACTCAGGATGGATTTTCATCTGTCTGTGTCAGAATTGAGGCAGGAGAATTTAAGAGTGGTGGGTTAAACCTGAATGTGATTCACACCACCATTCCTGTTGTATGGAATTTTTGCGACCCCAGGAAGGCATTATGGGTAGTGAGTCTGGTTGTTGCAATCCCACCTTTACCTACTCCATTGCATGGATGGGCATTTAGACCCTTACTATATTTCCATGGATTGAGGCCATTTTTGTCAGAAATCATAAACATTGGCACAACATTGTCTGGAGTCACGAATGTTTTGACAGGTAAGTTCCACATGTCTTATCAGTCTCAAATATCATTATTAGATGAAGCCTGATAATTGAAGTATGTTTCTAATGCAGTAATTGATCATGGGGGTCTGTCCTTTAATGGCCAGTGAACATTACATTTACCAGCCCTGGGTAAGTAAGTGCTCTTTTGCCCTCAATCATATTGGGATTCAGCCAATAATGTCATATTTGGACTCTCTGTCTTGATTTTCACCTTGATTGAAAGTTCTAACATCTATTGAACCTTTGAAATGATTGCACAGATGCCTGACCTTTTGTCTGTTTGAAATAGTTAGACAAATGCCTGGCTTCTTTTTTACCTGAAAGGCCATCTATGAGCATTTGCAAAATGAACAGCTGGCCACCCGTTCATTCAACTTGAAAGGCACCACTGCATTGAGCTCTGGAGGATCAGTTCCGCAATGGATTCTCATTCTGAATGCTTGACTACGCAGCAAGTATGACTGATAACCTTAACTCAGATGTGGTTCTTTACACTGTAGCGAATGGGATTGTGAGCTTTATCTGTAGATTTAGGAACATTTTGAAAAGGTTTCTGAATAGCTGTTTGTTTGTTTATCCTGATAGCTTTATGAACAATTGAATTATGTGATTTGTTTTCAAGAGGATGTTTTAATGGATGTGTTCAACATTTTCAGGAGCTCCTAAGCAGTTTTGTTTTTTCTCAAGTGGAGTTTGAATGAAGAATGGTTTATTTATTCATTTCAAGGACATTTCAAATATTTTCTATTAAGACATGGCTCACACATTCTGTCCATAGTGAATGGGACGAGTCTACCTGAAGGGGACAAGGGAGATATAAAGGGTTTTGGGAGACATTAGGAAGTATGATGTGTGAATGGAAATCAAATGAAAGAGGGAATGAGGGAGAAGAAGAACGAGTGGTGAGGAATTGGGTGCCGCATCTTCTTTATAGAGGTGAGTTGATGTTCCAATGTATGGAGGTGGATCTTCCAGCCGACCCACCTTGGCACCCTGCCACTGCTATTTGAGTCTGTTGGACCCAACTCCGCCTGCACTAATTCCCACAAATGAAAGTTGTAATGGGCAGGCATTGATAGGCAGGAGGTAGAACTGTAATGTTGGGAAATGGCTTAAGTTATGTTTCCTGCCTTGAGGATGAAAATCCAGGCCATTAAGTTAGATTTGCACTTGCTGTACCTGGAGTGGTCAGCATCAGGATAGGATGCAAGTTATTGGAAAGAAAGTGGAGCAAATGTTATGGGAATGTAATCCTCCAGGCTGATCTTACTCTCTACATGTCCAAATAAATATTTCATATCAAAACAGCAAAAGAGAAACTTACTATTAAAACTGTGGCAATGGGTTTGGCGTTCAAAATTAATGAAAATCAGCTGCAGTTATGTTGTTATACCATTAGCCATAATGTATTAAACTGCTTGTAATTAACATTAATATTGTTTAGTTTCAGGTAATGAAGTCAAGAAACACTGATGTCTTACAATCACCAGCAGGCTAGAAACAATAAATCTAGTAGAATAATGTTGCTCTATATTAATTAGTTGTAAATGCATTTGGAATTATAACTTCAAGATTTGGGTTCTTCATGATGGAACAAATGTTTTTTGCTAACTATTCTTGTTCATCTCCCTTCTGCCAAATTGCATTTGCACAACTCCCGCTGTCCTTACCCTTTCCTCAATCCACAAACACACTCTTCATCCCACACCCTTCTGTTCACAGACACTAGCTAATTTTTTTGTTTTTATTGGCTAAGTGTAAGTTAAAATTTTGCAGTGTTTTTTTCACTGCAAGACCTAGTTACATTTCTCACTATCTTACCAAACTCACCTGATTAACTGCCTATCTCACCCCTATTGTGTCCTCTTTGTCCAATTCTAGCCCGATCTTACCATGTGCTGTTTCCAGAAGAACTCTGCAGTCAGCAGATATCTACCAATATATCAACATCCCTTGGGCCAGTGGTATATTGAAAAAAAACACTGTGCACCCAGGCAAGTGTTGGAAATCTAGTGTTGCCCCTCAGTGACTACAACGCCACAGTAGACACAAAACCATGCTGCCCACAGCACATAGCTGGCATGGCCAAGAGTTCTTCATACATACAACTCCATTCTCTCACCTTAATCTCCATGTTACCACCAGGTCACAAAGTCTTTCTGTCCTAGTAACATCCCACCTGAGTCACTGCTACTCTGTCCCCAGTATCTACAGTAGGCCCTGAGATTGTCATTGTCATTGTCCAGTAGGGGAACATCACATACAGGCAAACCATCAGAGTATCCCAAACGTGAGCATTTATTGACAGCCAGCAAAAGGAATAGAAAAACATTTGGTGGAGGCAGCAGTTTGCTCCCACAGTGTGAACAAAATGCTGGTGTTATGACCAATGACTATTTTACATTCTATGATGATCTTCTGCACATCACTTTCATCTACTGGAACAGGATGTCAGTTGGGCCCTGTCTGGCTTGTAGCCCCTGATGCAGTTGAGCTCTGTTATTCACAACAGCTCCTTCCTCATCATCTTCCTCCTCTGAAGATTGTTTCCATTCTCCAAGTTCCTAAAAATATATCACATCGCCTGGTTGCCCATTCCAATTGTGTCGTTAACAGCATGCCAGGATGGTGCGGCACTGTCTGTCCAGACTATACTGGAGCCACCATGCCCCCTACACCCTGCCTTTTGAATGACATCAAAAGGGGAGCACCTGCTGCACTCTGCACCCCTTCCAATATCAGATCCAAATCTGTTATTCAACTATTCACTGCATTCATGATAGTCCATTGTTGCAATTTCTTGAAGTGATGTTCCCCCTTCTTCCACAACACCTTTAGAGGCTTTGTCATGATTTGACACTTTGGCCATCATTCCCTTCCTTTAAAGTTATTGCTGCTAATGTTTGCATCACTGAGAAGGCAATGTTAAATTTGCAAGCACCAATGACATGGAGCAATCCACCTTTGACCAGCATTTGAAGTCTCAGGACCCTCACTCTGTATCCATTGCAAATGGGCAAAGAGATTCATGAAAACAAAATGTAGTTGGAGTTTGCAAACACATGCTTCTTGTATTTGTCTCTTCAATGTCCAAGAATTCAGCAGATGTGATACTGAATCAAATCGACACTGACTCTGTCTGCTCTGAGTATTCTCCAAGCCGTTTTGCTCTTGAAAATAGCATCATGAATAGCAACTGATGGGAGAAAATGCAGCTCGCAATGTATACTGTTAGCATTGGGCTCCACCCGCTTGTCAGGTACACCCTTATACCTCTATGTTCTCTCTACCTTGCACTGTTCCAACAGCTCATTTTCACCTATTCTCCTGACCTCTCCTCAGTTCTACTATATTTCGCACCATCGCCCACATTGTGCTGGCACCTGTAAGAGGCTGCCCACTCTTCTTACTCTTCATCTCCTGTTGAGAGGCATTTTTGATCTCTTCCCCAGATCTAGCAGGTACTCTTCCGTTGTTAAAAACCAAAAGAACTGTGGATGCTGTAAATCAGAAACAAAAACAAAATTGCTGGAAAAGCTCAGAGGTCTGGCAGTATCTGTGAAGGAAAAAACAGAGTTAACATTTTGGATCCAGTGACCCTTCCTCAGAACTCTTCTGTTTTTTCCACGTGTATTTTGTAATTTTGCTTAAACAATTTTCCACAGCAATAGCTTGGATAAATTGTTTTATTAAGGAAACTTGTTGTATGCCAAATATATACTTCCACCAGCAGAAAACCTAATTCAACAATTAGGGATTGATGTTATTTCACAATTTTGTCAAGATTCTTGGTCCCTATATCTTGAGTGGTTATCAAGGTTAAATCCTCTGCTTGGCTCATAAACATGGAAAAGCAAAGTCAGAAAAGACAAACTATAATGCACAGATCATTGAAGGTGGCAGGAAGGTGAACAGAGCAGTAAGTAAAGTATACAGCATTCTTCATTTTATTAATAGGAGCACAAAAGTGAGGAGGTGATGCTAACTTTGTGTAAGTCACTCATTAGTCCTCAGATGGAGTATTATGTGCAGTTGAGGGTGCCATACTATGGGAAATAGGTGAATGCACTGGAGGGTGTTTGGAAAATATTTACAAGAATGGTTACAGTGATGAGATATTTTGGTTATTAGTTGCTTAAATTCATTAGGGCAGCCTTTTCTAAATTGACTGCCCACTTAACCTTTCTTTTGCAAAATCAACAGCAATGGAATATTGGAAACTACTGAATGTTCAAAAACATCAGGACCCAAAACAATAGTTCCAAATGGGATTTACACTTCACCAGTTCTGTCCTAATACAATTTTGTCATTTGTCTTTACACAATAGAGTAATCAATTAATTTATTTTAAAACCCCTTTGAGGGAGAAATCCCTATTCCAAACGGAACACTAAATGTCACTGACTTACAATAACCCATTTAATGAATCATGAAGTCTTAAGTGACTAAGAGCTTGGGGAAACAGCTCTGAATCCCTCATGTTTTCTGTGGACTATCTAAACACTAAGTGACTAGATTAATAGCTTTAAAAAGAGATTAACGATGATGGACTAAATAATAGGAGAAGTCTTTTATGCTTCTATGACACATATAAAAAATTGAAAGTGAATTTTGGGAGAGATAAATAGAGGCCTCCACTCACAGGGAAAACAATTCTTCCTGCCTGAAGATTTTTCCCTGTAAATTGTGGACACCAAAAGCATTGGTCCATTCAATCAGCCACCATTTTTTTTTACTAATTCTAAAAACAAATCCTGAAATCTTTGATATTGTAACAGTTACATAAAATATCAGGCTTAAAAATTAATTATGTCTGAATACAATAGGACTGTCATCAGATGGGCCAAGGATTGGCAGATGGAGTTTAATTTAGATAAATGTGAGGTGTTACATTTTGGTAAGGCAAACCAGGGCAGGACCTAAACAGTGAATGGTAAGGTGCTATGGAGTGTTGCTAAGTAAAGATACCTAAGGGTGCAGGTGCATAGTTCCTTGAAAGTGGAGTTGCTGGTAGACAGGGCGGTGAATAAAGTGTTTGGCACAGATACCTTCATTGATCAGAACAATGAGTATAGGAGTTGGGATGTCACTCAACTCCTGTACATTTCATTGGTGAAGCTACTTATGGAATACTGCATAGAATTCTGGTTGCCCTTCTACAGGAATGATATTTGTGGAGCCTCCTCCTCCATTGAGTTAGAATCATAGAATCTCTGCAGTGTGGAAGCAGGCCATTCAGCTCAAAAAGTCCACACCGGCCCTCCAACAGCATCCCACTCAGATCCATCCCCCTTCCCTTTCCCTGTAACCCTGCATTTCCCATGGCTCACACTCCTAACCTACACATCCCTGAACACAATGGACAATTTAGCAATCCACCTAGCCTGCACATCTTTGGACTGCAGGACGAAACAGGAGCAGGAACCGATGCAGACATGGGGAGAATGTGCAAACTCCACACAGTCACCCGAAGGTGGAAATTCCCCACATATAGTGGCCCAACACTGGAATTGAACGTGGGTACCTGATGCTATGAGGCAGCAATGCTAATCACTGAGCCACCATCTTGCCGCAGTGAGATTTTTAATCATCCACCACCATTCACGACTGGATGTGGCAAGACTGCAGAGCTTAGATCTGATCTGTTGGTTGTGGGATTGCTTATCTCTGTCAATCACTTGCTGCTCATGTTGTTTGGCTTGCACGTAGTCCTGTTTGGTGGCTTCAGGCTCGCCTAGTGCTGCTCCTGGCATGCCCTCCTGCACTCTCCATTTAAGCAGGGGTTGATCCCCTGGCTTGATGGTAATGGTTGAGTGGGGGATATGCCAGGCCATGAGCTTACAAATTGTGCTGGAATACAATTCTGTTGCTGCTGATGGCCACAGTGTCTCATGGATGCCTAGTCTTGAGTTACTAGATCTATTCAAAATCTGTCCCATTTTGCACTCTGATAGTGTCACACAGTATGATAGAGGTTATTCTCAATGTGAAGGTGGGACTTTGTCTCCACAATGACTGTGTGGTGGTCACTCTTACTGATACTGTCATGGACAAATGCATCTGCAGCTGGCAGATTGGTAAGGATGATGGCATTTTTCTTCCATTGTTTTTTCTAGTGCCTAGGTTGATCCTAGGTGATCTGTCTGGTTTCATTTCTTTGAGATTTGCAGCGATTGGTACAACTGAATGACTTGATAGGCCACGTCAAAAGGCAACTGACAGTCAACCACATTGCTATGAGTCTAGAGTCACATGTTGGCCAGACCAGATAAAGATGGCAGATTTCCTTCCCTGAAGGACATTAATGAACTAAGTGGGTTTTTACGACAATCGACAATTATTTCATGCTCATCAGTAGATTCTGTAGAATTCCAGACTTTGGAACGTGCATGGAACCAGCTGCCAGATGAGGTGGTGGAGGCTGTTACAATTACAACATTTAAAATGCACCTGGATGGGTACATGAACAGGAATGAATAAGAGGGATGTGAGCCAAATGCTGGCAAATGGGACTAAGGCAGATTGGGATGGCTGGTTTGCATGGATGAGCTGGACCGAAGAGATTGTTTCCATGCTCTAGGGCTCTATGGTCATGGCTGGTCAGGGAATGTATACCCATTTTCAACTTATTCAAATGCAATCGTGGCTCTCAAACATGAAATGGGTAAGCACCTGAATGGGAAACAATTGCAAGGGTACAAGGAAAGGTCAGAAAGAGCTAAATCAATCCTGTATGGGCTCAACAGCAGAATTTCTTTCTGTGCTATAGCCTTCCCATAATTCAGCAAGCATTATTTACACATGAAAGCGCAGGATATTAAAAAAGAGCTCATTGAACATCACATTCATTAGTTGGATAAAGAAACCATGTGGAATTTATCAAACTCGGGGTTTGCATTCAGTCTCCACAAAGGACAGATTGCTCAGAGGGAA
This sequence comes from Stegostoma tigrinum, assembly GCF_030684315.1. Classification (NCBI taxonomy): domain Eukaryota; kingdom Metazoa; phylum Chordata; class Chondrichthyes; order Orectolobiformes; family Stegostomatidae; genus Stegostoma; species Stegostoma tigrinum. Next base: position 27,312,381 of record NC_081371.1, on the reverse strand, counting down.
ATATGGCTCATATATAAAACAAAGTCAGCCACGGCCTAGACTGAAAACCACAGAACAATATTGTTTGTTTACACCACTGCAGAGCTGTAAAGGCATCCCTGCAAGGTCAAGAAAAGGAACACCATTAGCTGATTGCAAACACATTCCACTGGGAAGCTCTACAGGAAATCAAAACACTGCAAGCCCAACTCCATGCTGGGAGCACGAACTGCTCATCAGCTTATCTGCTCTCAAGGCTGATAGCAACGAAGTGGAATTTATTTTCAAACTTACAACATATCATTTTAGAGTTGAGCACTTATCTGTCATGGTGCCTAATTATCTGTGGCTCTGTGTTGATTGTGGAGGTTGAATGAGGACAGGCCAAACTGGAACACATTATAGACTCAAACTCACAAAGATTGAGCCCAAGGTATTAGTACTTCTGCCACTTACTGGCAATCATTACAGTGACTCTCAGCAGCTGATCCTCAGGCTACAGCATCAACAACGACATTCCTTTCAGATGCCTTAATTTGTTGTCTCTGTTTCTACATCCTGTCCACAACCATCCCCAACTTTCACTGCTGCTTTTTTTCCGGAGGTGTAAAAAGGTGTAAAAAAGACAGAGTAAGGCAGGGAAGGCAAAAAGAGGAGAAAGGAAATTTAAGAGGAAGAGGGTTCGGTGGGGGGAAGCAGTCAGAAGTTGGATATTTGCTGATGATAGCAATATTTAGTAGCATTTGCAACTCCTCAGTTCCTGAACCAGTTCATGTCTGCATCCGGCAAGACCTGGGTAACATCCACAGTTGCACTGATAAGTGTCAAGTAATATTCACAACATGGAAGTGCCAGGCAATGACTGTCTGCAACAAATTAATCTAATCAAATCCCCTTAATGTTCAATGGCATTACCATCGACCAGTAACATAATTAGATGTGCCGTGCCTACCAGAGCAAGCCAAAGATTGGGAGTTCTGTAGTGAGTAACTCATTCCATAATTCCTAAGGCGATTCACCAATCTGCAAAATTAATGGTTAATAATTAGGTTGAGTTCAGTAATTATCAAATAATCAGAGCACATTAATCAATTAACCTAAAATTATGTTTCTCTGCTTAAACTTATTCGATGTAGGACACCAGTATCACATGACCAACTCTGTCTGTAGTTGACAAGTGAGGCTCAGTGTTACACTTTGCAGTTTATCACAGAGTACCATTGTGAAATCTCCAAGGTTGAATAAGCAAACTCCAAAACACTGTATTCTTACATCATTAAACACTTTTACCAAATGTCTTCCATCGTCGTCTTGTAAAGTGATGTGCTTTGGAAAAAATAAAAAGACAAGGGAGTACTTAATGAATGGCAGGATACTAGGAAACCCAAAACAAACAGAGGGATGTTGTTGCACTTGTTTACAGATCCCTGAAAGGAGCAGGACAGTTTACAGGGTGGTTGAGAGGGTATATGGGAAACTTGCCCGTACCAGTTCAGGGATAGGATATAAGAGCTGGGAGGTTTTGTTGGAGCTGTACAGTAAATTGGTTAGGCCACATCTGGAGTACTGTGTGTAATTCTGGTTAGTATATAGGAATGATGTAATAGCACTGGAAGAGCTGCAGAGGAGGTTCACCAGAGTTTCAGCGATCAAGAAAGGCTGGACAAGCTTGGGTTGCTTTCTTTGGAGCAACAAAGGTTGAGGAGAGACCTGATAGATGTATGTAAGGAGACATGGACAGGGTGGGTAAGAAGCAGCTGTTCCCCTTAACTGAAGGGTCAATAACAAAAGGACATACTTAAAATGAAAGGCCGGATATTTAGAGGGGATTTGAGAAAAAGTAATTCACCCACAGGATGGTTTGGTCTGGAATGTACTGCCTGGGAGAGTAGTTAGTTAGGTAAGCTTATGACTTTTAAAAAGTATTTGCATAAGCACCTGAAATGTCACAATATTCTAGGCTATAGGAGCATGTGCTGGAAAGTAGTACTCGTGTAGATTTATGTGTTATTGGCAGTACACACTCGACTGGCCAAAGGACGTCTCCTGTATTATATGATTCTTTCAATCTTAAGTGTAGCTTGTGAGGTCTATTGTGTGTAGAATGACAGCCTTGAATTATCATCCTCAACCTGTGTTTTAACTTAATTTAGTTTTTAATTTGTAAAATCTTAAATAAAAGCAAGATTACTCATCGTTTTAGACGTCCAAATATTTTTCTGAATAGGTTCTGCCTGGAAGTCAGTGGTCAGTGGTGTTCCACAGGGCTCTGTCCTTGGGCCTCTACTGTTTGTAATTTTTATTAATGACTTGGATGAGGGGATTGAAGGATGGGTCAGCAAGTTTGCAGACGACACAAAGGTCGGAGGTGTCGTTGACAGTGTAGAGGGCTGTTGTAGGCTGCAGCGGGACATTGACAGGATGCAGAGATAGGCTGAGAGGTGGCAGATGGAGTTCAACCTGGATGAATGCGAGGTGATGCATTTTGGAAGGTCGAATTTGAAAGCTGAGTACAGGATTAAGGATAGGATTCTTGGCAGCGTGGAGGAACAGAGGGATCTTGGTGTGCAGATACATAGATCCCTTAAAATGGCCACCCAAGTGGACAGGGTTGTTAAGAAAGCATATGGTGTTTTGGCTTTCATTAACAGGGGGATTGAGTTTAAGAGTCGTGAGATCTTGTTGCAGCTCTATAAAACTTTGGTTAGACCGCACTTGGAATACTGCGTCCAGTTCTGGGCGCCCTATTATAGGAAAGATGTGGATGCTTTGGAGAGGGTTCAGAGGAGGTTTACCAGGATGCTGCCTGGACTGGAGGGCTTATCTTATGAAGAGAGGTTGACTGAGCTCGGTCTCTTTTCATTGGAGAAAAGGAGGAGGAGAGGGGACCTAATTGAGGTATACAAGATAATGAGAGGCATAGATAGAATTGATAGCCAGAGACTATTTCCCAGGGCAGAAATGGCTAGCACGAGGGGTCATAGTTTTAAGCTGGTTGGTGGAAAGTATAGAGGGGATGTCAGAGGCAGGTTCTTTACGCAGAGAGTTGTAAGAGCATGGAATGCGTTGCCAGCAGCAGTTGTGGAAGCAAGGTCATTGGGGTCATTTAAGAGACTGCTGGACATGTATATGGTCACAGAAATTTGAGGGTGCATACATGAGGATCAATGGTCGGCACAACATTGTGGGCTGAAGGGCCTGTTCTGTGCTGTACTGTTCTATGTTCTATGTTCTATGTTTATTATTTCATTTACACTCTATATTTTTGAGTATTACCTGCTCTGTAATTTCTATATTAATTTTAAGATTCTATGAACTCAAGTAACTTTGTTTAAAGCATCAACAACTACTATTAAAAAAAATTGATATGTACCTAACTTAATGACAGTTCTACATGCACTACTGATACTTGACTTGGGGCAAGCTATCATTAAAAAGTATGACAGCACATACCCCCTTAATGCAAACAAAAAGCAAATAAAATATAATAAAGCGTCCATGATATCAAAAGTAAGTTATAAAATTTAGTAACAGGACAAACTGTAACGATAGGACAGTAATTGACAGCTTAGGGAAACAGTTACATGCAAATTGGAAGTGACATCAATTATGACCAGCATCCTTAAAGAGCAAAATATGAATTAATCACATTTTATTTAACCAGTTAATTTGAAAGTAGCCTCACTTCACTTAGACCAATAAGAATACAATATTGTCACTGATTGTACTCATGGGTTGTGGCTTTTGTACTACAGAGGTTGTCTCCCTACTCCTGGGCCACATGCTCCAGAGATGTATCACAACATCTCTAAGATGCTATTACACACCTCTGAAGCAGTTGGGACTTGAATCCAGGCTTCTGCAGCCCAGAGGTAGGGACAATGCCACTATGCTATAAGAGCCGTCACAACATCTCTGAACAGGTTGATTCAAACACCTTGCACATGGTTTTAACTTGTGAAGAGTTCATAAGCATCACCTTTCAGCGGCGAAAGTACACATTAAGTTAAAACTGAAGACAAAAGCCTGCTCTCTATCCAAAGCTGGAAGACTGGAGGTTGGCTAAAGTGATGCCATTATTTAAGATGAGTTTTAAGGAAAAGCCAGGGAGCTACAGACTGGTGAGCCTGTTATCAGTGGTGCACAAGTCATTGGAGGGAATCCTGAGAGTCAGGATTTGTATGAATTTGGAAAGGCAAGAACTGATTATGGATAAACAACAATGGCTTTGTACATAGGAAATCGTGCCTCACTAAATTGATTTGAGTTTTTTGATGAAGTAATGAAGGGGACAGATGCGGTCAGAGTGGATAGACTTGATCTACATGGATTTCAGTAAGGTGTTTGACAAGGTTCCTCATGGTAGATTGGATAGCAAGGTTAGATCACATGGAATACAGGGAGACGTAGCCATTTGGATACAGAACAGACTCAAAAACGGGGTGGTGGTGGAGGATTGTTTTTCAGACTAGATGCCTGTGAGCAGCAGTGTGCCACAAGAATTGGTGCTGGATTCATTGCTTTTCACCATTTATATAGATGATTTGGGTGTGAACATAGGAGGTGTGGTTAGTAAGTTTGCATGACACCAAAATTGGAGGTGTAGTGGACAGTGAAGAAAGTTATCTCAGAGTACAATGGGACTTTGATCAGACTGGCCAGTGGGCCAAGGAGTGGCAGATGGAGTTTAATTTAGATGAATGTGAGCTGCTATATTTTGAAAAGACAAATTGGGGCAGGACGTATACTCTTATGGTAAGGTCCTGGGGAGTGTTGCTGAACAAAGGGACCTCTGGGTGCAGGTTCATAGTTCTTTGAAAGTGAAGTCACAGGTAGATAGGATAATGAAGAAGGTGTTTGGTAGGCTTGCCTTTATTGGTCAGTGTATTGAGTATAGGAGTTGGGAGGTCATGTTGCAGCTGGACGGGGCATTAGTTAGGCCACTTTTGGAATACTGCTTCCAATTCTTGTCTTCCGGCTATGAGAAGGATGTTGTGAAACTAGAAAGGGTTCAGAAAAGCTTTACAAGGATGCTGCCAGAGTTGGAAGGTTTGTGTTTTAGGGAGAGGCTGACTAAGCTGGGGCTTTTTCCCCTGAAGAGTCAGAGGCTAAGGGGTGACCATATAAAGGTTTATAAAATCATGAGGGTTATGGATAGGGTGAATAGTCAAGGTCTTTTCCTTGGGGCAGAGAAGTCCAGAACTAATAGGCATAGGTTTAAGATGAGAGGGGAAAGATTTAAAAGGGCTCTAAGAGGCAAGTTTTTTCATGCTGAGGGTGATGTGTGTATGGAATTAGCTTCCAGAGGAAATGGTGGAGGCCGGTACAACTGCAACATTTAAAAGGCATCCTAATGGGGATATGAATAGGAAGAATTTAGAGGGATATAGGCCAAATGCTGGCAAACAGGACTAGATTAATTTAGGAAATCTGGTTGGCATGGATGTGGTGGACCGAAGGATCTGTTCCATGCTGTAGAGCTCTACGACTCTATGTATTTTTGCTACTAGCCTTTTTCTTCCTGACATAATATATAGGCAGAAACCAGGTTCAGTCAAGTGTAGGGCTTATTTTGATACTTGATAGTCCAGAACGTATGTTATATTTGTAACAAATGCTGAAGGAACCATTCCACTCAAATATAAGAATCCTTTTGTGTATTGATACAGGAAATTTTCTTCTGAGTTAAATTTAGTTCTAACATCAAAATAACAAGAAGAAAAAGGCAACAACTTGAAAATTTATCTGTAGATTTTGTTTAGGAGTGAGAATAGCACTTGTAAAAGCTAGTATAAATTGAGAAGATGAAATATTCCATGGAAGAAATGGTTCCTTCACTAGTGAAGTGGGTATGCCTCTGTTCTAGTGTAGAAATCTGAAGTTGAATTTATATTCTGGATGTTAGCTTGTTTACCTTTCTGGAGGTATACTCTCAAAGATTATTTATACTGAAGCTCCATTCAGAACAAGGCCAGTATCCTGGATAGGTGAGATTGTAGATACTCTATTGAAGGAACAAGATTGAATGGTTAATTAATTTTCTTCCATTCCATCTTTCTTACATTCTAAGTGTTCTCTCTACCACCTGCACTGACACCCTATTCTTTCTATCCCTGTTTGCCTTCCTGTATTTTGCTGTACTTCTTTCCTGATCTATTGCCTGTTTGTTTCTTTTTGTATACTGTCTCCATGTTTGATTACTTGTTCGCTATCACTGTTTGAGTCTTTGATGTTACTATGTCTGTTTTTCTGTTTCACTTTGAATCCTCAGTCTCTCTACACAGTCTCTTTCTACTCTGCATCTTTATTTTTCCTTCCAATTGCCAATTTTCTCTCCAAATTTGTTGTTCTCTTTATTTCTTTGTGTCTTTATGTGTCACCCATTATTATTCTCTACTTCTCACGGTTTTCTTGCATCATTTTATATACAATTGTTAATACATACTTCTTCCACTCTGATTTTCACATCCTCTTTCAATACAGTTCTTACTGGACAATCAGGAAAAGGTCAGAAATCACATGACACCAGGTTATAGTCCAACAGGTTTATTTGAAAGCGCAAGCTTTCGGACCCTCGATCCTCCATCAGGTGTCACCCCAGTCCAACACTGGTACCTCCACATCATGACAATCAGGAAAAGCATGAGTTAAATGTTGGCAAAGCTCCTTACACATGATCTCTTTAAACATTATTATAACAGTTCAGTCATTTGTACTATTCAGAATGTAAAGAGAGTGCATCACATGGTGCATTGTGAATTACATTACAAATCATCCTAAATTGGGGATTGCATTACAGATGAAGGAAAACAACAGAGATAAAAGAAAGTAATTAGCATAACACAAGGCAAGAATAGAAGACCATGACTGTTCATTATTATGGAAGGATTTACTCCAGTTCAAGAATTCATTGTTTAATGAGACTGGCAAGAGATCAGGAAAAACAAAAAGACCAATATTTTGGGATCTCAGAGATAACGGAAACAAAAAACAAAATCTCACAAGTAACATGGGCCTAAAACAGTTAAAAATTAAATTCTAGGTCCTGAAGAAGAAATAATTTTTAAAAACAGTCAATAACAAGAATAATTGAGCTCCACCAGTTTATGCTGGTGATGTTTTAAGATGGTGCAGAGAGTGGCGACACTGTACAATACTTTTCACTGCATTTTTTAAACAAAAATAAATAAATCAAGTCAAATAAATAATTTACTGCAAAAAGTTCTTATTAATATGTTGTTGTTAATATATCCCACTGCCACATTTAACAGAAAAAACAGGCATGAGAAATATATGGGATAAGATTAATCTAAAATATTGTGTTAACTTTATTTTATTAGAGTGACAGTGATCTACATCATTAACACAAAATGAGGAAAGTAATCCAACGCAATACTGATTCCTCATTAAGTTCATTGCATTACTGCTGAAAACCAATGCGCTCTCTTTTGTTTTCCAAAGCTTTATTAATTTAGCAATAGTTTCAGATATCCAAAAAAAAACCACCAAGCATTTATTGAAAGCATATTTTGGTGACATACCATATTCATTAGTACACAGTCTATGCTGGGAAATGAAACATGTCCAATTTTAAATTGAATACTAGGACGAGCTTTGCCATATCAGATTCATTCTAGATTAGATGCAATATAAAGTTTTCTTGACACTGTGCCCTGAAGTGCACACAACACATGAACTTAATAGATAAAGATGCAGCGTAAATCTCCCTATGAACTGAGAGTATTTGCTAGAATGATCGTAAAGGAGTGGAATGCTTTTTGTGTGGCATTTTGGGAATTGAAGGCACTTCATGTGACCAAGATGAACATATGCAGAATTTTTCACCAGCTTCAGAAACATAATATCCAGGTTTTGGAACTCAGGCAGTAGCTGGATTCAGTATGCTGAATTTGCAAATCTGAAAACTATGTGGATAGCACACTCAGCGAGGTGGTCACACCACAGGTTGGCTCATGCAAACAGATAGGAAATGGGCGACTGTCAAGCAGGCCATAAGAAACAGGCAGGTACTGTTGGAGTTCCCTGAAGTCCCACTGAAGATTCAGTTTTCATTCTGGATATTGGTGAGGGCATTTGTTCCTCAGAGGCATTCAGCATGCATCAAGTCTGTGACATCACGGTTGAGCCAACTGTAAAGGAGGCAAGGAAGAAGAGTGGAATAGCAATACTGATGGGGGATCCATTCCTTAAGGGAACAAATGAATAATTCTGTGGTAGTACAGATGACTCCAAGATGGTATGTTGCCTACCTGGTGCCAGACTAAGGATGCCACAGAATAGCTGCAGGATATTCTTCCAGAGGAAGGCAATCAGCCAGAGGTTCACATTATTACCAATGATATAGATAGGAAAGAGGATGTGGCACTGAAGTCAGAATTTGGGGAACTAGGCAGAAATTAGCAAGCACGATCTCAAAAGCAGGAATCTCTGAATTACTCCCAGTAATTCATGTATGAGTGTACTGAAAACCAAGGCTAAAACAGATGAATATGTGCGTAGACAGGTAGTGTAGGAGGGAGGGCTTCAAATTCCTGGTACATTGAGACTGGCTCTGGAGGAGATGACACCTACACAAGCTGCATGTATTGTACCTAAATGGAGCCAAGACTGTGTTCCTTGTGGGGAATTTTGCTAGCGCTGTTTAGGAGCCTTTAAACTAAGTTTGTGGGAGTGTGGGAACCAGGAGACAATATTAGAGACTGATACCATGGGAGAGACAGCTAGCAACAGAATGGAGAAATGTAAGTTAATAGATGGAGTTGAAGTAAGGGAGAAATGCAAACATTCTAAATCAGGGTTACACTGAATGTATGTGACGCATGGAGTATAGTAGAGAAGATTGATGAGTTAGGGGCATAAATTGCCATGTGGAATTGTGGCATTGTGATGATAATAGAGTTCTGGCTGAAGAAAAAACAGTACTGGCTGTTAAATATTCCTGGTCACAAGGTGTTTGGGAAAGTCGGACAGAAAGAAAAGGAGGAGGTGTGGTAGTCTTTGTTGAGGAGAGCATTCAATTACCTAAATATAGACGAACAGAGTTAAAGACTGAGAGGAACAACCATTCTTAAACTTTATTCAAGAGAATTTTCCATGACTGTGTCCAGTACAACAAAACAAAGTGCACTACCGGACTTAGATCTTGGACACAAAGCAACCCAAGTAGATCAAGTGCCAGTGGGAGCACACTTAGGGGACAGAGGACATTGCATCATTAGGTTTTTGATAAATAAAGGTAGAGCCAAGAAATCCAGAACTCCCTGGATGACAATGGAGATAGAAAGCTGAGATAAAGAGGAAAGATGGGTTTATAATAAGCATCAGGTAGAAAATAAAATTGAGTACAAAGCTGAACAGAAATTGGTCAGACGGGAGTTGAAAAAGTGAATGGGAGAAGCAAAGCAGGATTATTAAAAAGACTGCCAGCAAAGGTAAGGGGAAAAAAATCTCAATGCCTCCTATAGGGACACAAATAATAAAAGGGTGATAAAAGGAAGTGTAGAACCAATTAAGGATCAAAAAGGATATTTACATATGAAGGGCAAGGGCATTGCAGAGGTATTAAGTGAATATTTTACATTTGTCTTTATCAAAGAAGCAGATGTTACACAGGCCATAGTGACAGAGGAGGAAATGCAGCCACTAGAAAGGTTCAAATTGATAAGGAGAAGGCATTAGAAAAGCTGTTGGTATTTAGAATTGGCAAGGTATCAGAACCAGATGGCAAGCATCCAAGGATATTCAAGAAAGTGAATGTGGAATTGCAGAGGCACTGGTCATAATCTTTCAGGATTTCTTGAACTTGAGAATGGTGGAGAGGACAGCAAACCTAAAAAATTTAGGTCCCTGTTCAAAAGAGATTATAATTCATAAGGATAAACCCAGAAATTGCAGACCAACCAGAGGAACGTCTGGGAACATGAATTGAGATTGTGCTAATAGTCACATAGACAAATGTGGGTTAAATATTAGAGAGGCTCTGCATGGATTTATTAAGGGAAAATCATACTTAACTAACTTTCTGGAGTTTTTTTTTACACAGGTAATAGCATTGATGATGATAATGCTGCTGAGGTGGAGTACATGGACTTCTAAAAAAGTGTTCATTATTATGCCTCAGAATAGGTTTGTGATAAAAGTTTTAGCTCACAATAAAAGGACAATGGCAACTTGAGGAGCAAATTGGCTGAACAATAGGGAATAGAGAGCACTAGTTAATGAAGAATCTTTGGGCTGGAGGAAATGGAGCCTCCCTAATGATCAGTATTGAGATTCTTGTTTTTCCTAATATATATTAATCATTCAGATCTTGGTGCAGTGAGGATAATTTCAAAGTTTATGGATGATACAAAACTTGGAAGAATTGTAAACTGTGAGGAGCACAATGTAATATTTCAAACGGACATTCAGAAGTTTGTAGAGTGGGCAGTGAGGTGGAACAGAATTATGCAATGATGAATTTTGGTACAAAGGCCATGAGGAGGCAGTATAAAATAAAGGGCACTATATAAAGAGTCATGAAGGAACAGAGATACCTAGGTAAATTTGTGCATAACTCATTAAAACTGGCAAAACAAATGGAGAAAGCAGTCATTAAAGTATATACAATCCTTGGACATAGCAAGAACTGCAGATGCTGGAGTCAGAGATAACACAGTGTGGAGCTGGAGGAGCATAGCAGGCCAGGCAGCATCAGAGAGGCTTTACTAATAGAAATGTAGAATACAAGAACAAGGAGATAATGCTGAACTTATTAAGACACTAGTTAAACATCAGTCTCAGAGACTTTTGGAAGACTGTGAACACATTAGAGAGAATGCAGAAGTGATTTAAGTGTTGAGAAACTTCATTTGTGAAGATATATTCGAGAAGTTGGAACTTTTGTTTTGCAGAGAACAAAGCTAAGAGGAGATTTCTTAGAAATTTCAAAATCCAGAGACCTGGCTAGAGTAGACATGGAGAAACTGCTCCCATTGACGAAAAAAATCAAGAACAAGAAGGCACAAATTTAAACTGATATTCAAAATAAGTAAATGCAATAAGAGAAAAGATTTTTTTACCCAATGAATGCGTTTAGATCTGGATTGCAGTGCCTGGAAATGTTGTGGAGGCATGTTCAAATGGTTTAATCAATGGGGCATTAGATGATTATTTAAACAGAAATAATGTGAAATGTTAGGGGGAGAAGGCCGGAGAATGTGACTAAGTTATGATATTCATTTGGAGGGCTAGTACAGACATGATAGAATGAATGTCCTCCTCCTAAACTGAAACAATTCTGTGATTCAGTTTGGGTTCAATCTTGAATAAAGCTGCCTTGACTTCTATCAAATACCTGTGGTTCAAGTTGGCAAATTATATTGTGCCACATGTTAATATCTCCAATAGCCAATAATAGCATGCATGCAGCTTATGCATTTCGAGCTTAACTAATAATTATTACAAGAAACTCACAGAGAGGCAAGTTCAAATCAGAATATTGTTACAATCAAAGCTTCCTTTTTTCTTCATTAAACTGCTTTTTAGATCAAAGATGATGGAGTTTAAAGATTGTTGATCTCCTTTTCCAGAGCCCAGACATGTGTCAGGGGGCTGGACACCACGATATTGCAGCTTGTTGCAGTGACGATACTCGTATAGGGCCATGAATTGCAGAAATGAGTTAGACTAACTTCTGATTTAAGAACTTACAGCGTAACCGACAGTTCGCAGGCTGGAATTTTAAGTGTTGTTCGGAAGATCGAAATGTACAACAGTTAATACCTAGAAATTAATTATATGAGTTCACGAATACTCGTCTGGCTAAAGTTAGCATTATTACTACTTGGACGAGAAGTGGTTAGAGAAACATGTCTCTCAACTCTTCATTGGGCAGGTTTAACACAAAGTAGGAGTTTTCGCACCTTCCACTACTACTGCCTATTTAGTTACTATAATCCCTAACTGATTATTTCCACAAGACATCTAATCCCTGAACAAAAAGGAAGCACCAAGTGCAAAAAAAGACTTACCATAACTTTAATCCATTGCACCATCCCTGATGGAGAAGCTGTTTGCCTGCCTGCGGTGACTAACGGGCTATCAGATTCAATGGTTGGATCCTGCTTGCATGATTAGGTGTCCCATCAGAAAACTGACTGCTCGGTGATCCAGAGAAATTCTGCTGAAAATGTGAACCCAACGCCGGCACTGTGCACTGACCACTCGTGATCCTAATTGCTTCCTTGGATCCCATCGTGAGTCTATTTTGATCCATCACACTAATAGGGCTCATGTTTACGTATGGGCTCTTAACCTCAGTGAGCAATGTTTCAAACACAACTGTAAGGTGCCGGCCCAATAAAGTACCGAGCAGGATCTATTCGCGAGGTTCGGGTGTATTACACTTTAGAAACGTAAATTGAAGACTTTTGCTCCCGGAACAGGAAGGGTGCTGTGAGGCATCTGGAAGATGAAGTATGTTAGGACACTCGTGACGATAATATTAAGAAATGGCTATGAGAGACAAACAGTGGCTTGCGTCCAAGTTTAGGACTTGTCTTGATTCAAGCTTTTTTAAAAAATGGAGTTCTGTCGAGTTCGAAGAATTGCATCATACATGAAGGTAAAGGTATTAGGTGAGCTGCTTTCATATGTTAACAAAACTGGTCAATTTCTTCTGCACTGGAATGAATGAAACCTCAGTTGTTGGAGGTTTCACGTTATTTATAGCTGTATTCGGGATTGGTTCCAGTGATTTAGTATCACTCAAGTGTTTCTAATCGGAAGTCACCCCAGTCATAAAGAGGTAATTTCATATCAGGCAGCCCCGGTTCTAAAGAGTCAGGGAGATGTGAAATGTACTTTTCTTTAAAAAAAACAACTGGAATGGATTAGGAAAGAAATGCTCTGATGCTGAATCTGCGGGTTAACGCCGTTTGAGGAGGTTTGAGCAGCGAGCGATGAAGTGGCAGCACAGCATGAGGATACGCCAGAGGCGAGAGAGGGAGCCACAGCAGTCACCCAGAGAGGAGCAGCTCCGAGCGGCCCAGAGCCAGCTCCGGCTCAGGAAATCCCCGAACCAAGAGACAGCACCGTAGCACACTGCCAGCATGTTCCAGCCCCGCAGGCACGAATCACAGCCGCTGCGGAACTTGTGCCAACAGCGCGCCAGGGGCTCCAGGCACAAGCTGACCAGGTTCGGGCTGAGTCTGCTGGAGCTGCCGCACGAAGCCGCCGGCTCCCAGAAACCTGAGCGTGTCCTCCTGGTCATGGAGTGCCAGCCATGCCGCAGGGACTGGCAACAGCGCCCGAGGAAGTTGTAGAGGGTGATCAGGGGGTTCCGATCGCCCGTCAGAGTTCGCCAGTCGCTTAGGAAGGTCGTGAAAGAGCGTTTGAGGCAGCAGTAAAACAGGATGTTGGGGGGAGCTCTGTCTCCTACATAGGACCTCCAGCTACTCCGCGAGGAATCGCACTCGCTCAGCGGCCATTCATTGTCACATGGGAAGCTGCAGCTATAAAGCAGGAAGTACCAGACCTGCGACACGCAACTCCAGCCCCATTTGAAGGGTTTCAACAAATAGCTCCAGCCACTTGTGAGGTAATCCCAGAACCACTTCACCTTGTCCTCCTCTTGCTCCTGAATAGGGCTTTCGTCTGTTGTGTTTTGTTGGGGCCTTGGACATTTGCGCTCTCCATCTGGGGCGAGTAATGTTATTCGTGATTCCGCCATGGTGCTGGGCAGCAGTTTTTCCCACTCTCATTTGGAACCACTGTGCTTATTGGATGGAGCAATGTGCTCTCAGTCCTGGGCTTGTCTTCACAAGGTCACTCCAGTGATCCGCAATGCGAGACTGAAGATTTATTTCCCTTTTGTGATCGGCTCGTAAACATTTCACCGCTCCTTCTTAACTACTGGGTTTGTTACAAGATTTGAGAGCTCAAGACATGTCACTCCAACAGTGATACACACTTAATAGGCTTGAATTTCCAGCAGCATTTTGCTCTCAGCCTCAGATGAACGAGTGAAAATTACTAGGAATTCTGTAAGCGCCGAAGACTGGCGAACAATGTTATAGAACATTCTATTGCCATGACTACATTTGTTGCATCGGCGATTGTCTTAGAATGCCATAACCATGGTTCTTGAACCAATAATGCAATGCAGGAAGTGCCTACAGGATTGCTGAACGAAGGCTTAAAATCCTGCAGACAGGATAAAAGATAGGAATTACGACATCTTTTAACAGAAACTGTCAAAAAATCCTGGATAAATAACTGGTTAAGAGTAAGCCTCAAAGTTGTGGAACATACGCAGAGAACAAAATAAGACAATTAAAGGTACGGCTGGAGAAATGATACAGAGGCAGTGGTTTCAATTTCAATTTCCTGAGACATTCAGAGCAGTTCTGAGGCACAAAGGCTTGTATAAGACGTTTGGGTTTCACTTTATCATGGTTGGACCCGGTGTCCCCCATCGAAAGTTTAGTTATTGTTGTGAGGAAACATTTACTGGCAAGGACAGGGGTATCTGGATGCAGCACTGGAAAGGAAATGCAAGGTGTGCAGAAAACGGGAAAGGAAAACATTATCTGAAGAAATGGTTGAGAAATGAGAGTCTTTATGCAATGGAGAAACAGAAGCAAGAGAATGGCAGCCAATTTCTCAGTATATGAGAGATCCTGTAAGCTTTTCTCTTATTAATCCATTGTGATCAGAATCTTCTGCATTCACAGCAAACTGTCAAAACAATTCATCATTACTCATTCTGAACATTGCAGTCAACCACATCAGTGTCATAGATATTTTCGAAATCCTGAACATGTTTGCAAGTAATTAGCTCTCCTGATCATTTCCTTTTGATGCCAATGTGTGATGTTCTTCTGGAGCTTCTAAGTGCTGTTGGGACTACATGTGATGTCAGGTTGCTGACAGTGTATGTAAACTTCCTAGAATGATTATATCAAAGCATTAACACCCTAAGCATGTAAACAGAGCATCTGTAAAATGTTAGACAGCCTGCTATTGCCTTGGTGACATTTGTTGTGTTCTTTAGCTTCTGGTAATTTTGTACAGTCAATACAATCTTGTTTCTTTTGAGTTATTTTTAAACAGATCCTCTGCTTGTTGCCAGAACTCATGCAGCTTCTATGCCTCATCTGCAGGAGAGCAAGCACTCATAAATTGTTTATATGACACCATTGAAGAAACCTTTCTGTCAATGTACAATTAAGAATAATTTTCTGCAGTTGTAAAGTCTTCTGTGTATAGCACTTTAAGTAATTCGGTAACGTCAGACTTAACACACCCCTCAACCACCATTGCGCACACCAAATCCATGGAAGGATTTGATAGCCAACTGAGAATTATTTCAATTTAACATCCACCTTGATGTGATGGAGTGGCTTGTGTGTTTTGGTATTCCCTTAAGTGATGTCATTGGGACCTCCTTGTGCTGGGTAGGGTCAAGTATGGGTTAATTGAGTAGGAGGTGCCAGGCAAAGTGTGGCCCAAAAAGTCTTCAGTAGTAGAGCAGGCATAGGGAGACTGTGCATCTCACTGGCTGTGAAGGCAGGAAAGGACTGCAACGATAAGTTTGTTCCCGTCATTGTGGCTCAACACATTACTGAAATTTGACTTCCAGCCGAGATCATGTGGATAAAAGCAGCCACCCAAAGTCCTTATGTTAAATGAAGTTGTCTGCAGGTTTCCAGCCTGATGTATTTGACAAGTCCTGGGGTTAAAGAATGATATCTCTGAATTTTACAACTTGGAATGTTGAAATATTCTCAGAGTTATCCAGCTGGAAAAAAAATGCAATTATATTAAAGTTGGGAATAGGGAGAGGGGACTTTGGAAGAGACAAGTTATTTCTCCCCTGAATCCTTAGGATGCACCATGAAGTCTTGATTGAACAAAAGCTCACCAGCTTCGAAGACTTCAGTTGGAATATCATGAGGACTGCAAGTGTTGTTATTTTTCATTGGTTGATTGCCTGTGAACTGTCAGGACTGAAAATTGACATTGTTACCCTCAGTGTGACCTGCCTTCCTGAGAGGGGCAACCAAAGGAATAATCCTCTACTGGAAGTGCAAGACTGATGGTGACTTCTTGTTACTGAGATGCTTTTACTGTCCAGGATAGGTGGATATGTTGTCAGACCTCCCCATTTGTATAAATGAAAGCCTCATGGCACTTCTGGCGCAGCCACAATCGAAGTGCCACAGTTAACAGTGTTTATGCATGACCCTTGACTCCACTGATGATGTTAGGGAAAACATTTATATAGATCTTCCTGCAGTCCTCATTGTCATCTGACAATAGGAAAAGGATTTATTTCTGCCAAACTTTACTGTCAGAGTTGGCCGTGACTATAATATTTGAGAGGATCTATTGGGAAAAATGGGATGGGAAAAGCCAACGTACAATGTATGCTCCTACTGGTTGACTGTGCACAGCAAGGCCTCATAACAGACACTGACTGCACCAGAAGTAAAAACAGAAAACTGCATAGAGATCTCCAATATCAGAGCACTGGCACCTCCTGGACTCTGTCATTGTATTATTCAAAAATCTATGTCATCACATAACACATGGTATTTGAGGGAATTGATATTTGCTGGAAAGCTCATTGACTTAGAACATAGAACATAGAACATATAACAGTACAGCACAGAACAGGCCCTTCAGCCCACGATGTTGTGCCGACCATTGATCCTCATGTATGCACCCTCAAATTTCTGTGACCATATACATGTCCAGCAGTCTCTTAAGTGTCCCCAATGACCTTGCTTCCACAACTGCTGCTGGCAACGCATTCCATGCTCTTACAACTCTCTGTGTAAAGAACCCGCCTCTGACATCCCCTCTATACTTTCCTCCAACCAGCTTAAAACTATGACCCCTCCTGTTAGCCATTTCTGCCCTGGGAAATAGTCTCTGGCTATCAACTCTATCTATGCCTCTCGTTATCTTGTATACCTCAATTAGGTCCCCTCTCCTCCTCCTTTTCTCCAATGAAAAAAGTCCGAGCTCAGTCAACCTCTCTTCATAAGATAAGCCCTCCAGTCCAGGCAGCATCCTGGTAAACCTCCTCTGAACCCTCTCCAAAGCATCCACATCTTTCCTATAATAGGGCGACCAGAACTGGACTCAGTATTCCAAGTGCGGTCTAACCATAGTTTTATAGAGCTGCAACAAGATCTCACGACTCTTAAACTCAATCCCCCCGCTAATGAAAGCCAATACACCATATGCTTTCTTAACAACCCTGTCCACTTGGGTGGCCATTTTAAGGGATCTATGTATCTGCACACCAAGATCCCTCTGTTCCTCCACACTGCCAAGAATCCTATCCTTAATCCTGTACTCAGCTTTCAAATTCGACCTTCCAAAATGCATCACCTCGCATTTATCCAGGTTGAATTCCATCTGCCACCTTTCAGCCCATCTCTGCATCCTGTCAATGTCCCGCTGCAGCCTACAACAGCCCTCTATACTGTCAACGACACCTCCAACCTTCGTGTCGTCTGCAAACTTGCTGATCCATCCTCCAATCCCCTCATCCAAGTCATTAATAAAAATTACAAACAGTAGAGGCCCAAGGACAGAGCCCTGTGGAACACCACTGACCACTGACTTCCAGGCAGAATATTTTCCTTCTACTACCACTCGCTGTCTTCTGTTGGCCAGCCAATTTTGTATCCAGACAGCTAAGTTCCCCTGTATCCTATTCCTCCTGACCTTCTGAATGAGCCTACCATGGGGAACCTTATCAAATGCCTTGCTGAAGTCCATATACACCACATCCACAGCTCGACCCACATCAACTTTTCTAGTCACATCCTCAAAGAACTCAATAAGGTTTGTGAGGCATGACCTACCCCTCACAAAACCGTGTTGACTGCATTTAATCAAGCCATGCTCTTCCAGATGGTCATAAATCCTATCCCTCAGAATCCTTTCTAACACCTTGCAGACGACAGACGTGAGACTTACTGGTCTGTAATTGCTGGGGATTTCCCTATTTCCTTTCTTGAAGAGAGGAATTACATTTGCCTCTCTCCGGTCCTCAGGTATGACTCCAGTGGAGAGCGAGGATGCAAAGATCTTCGCAAGTGGCAAAGCAATTGCATTTCTCCTTTCCCAAAGCAGCCGAGGACAAATCTGCTCCGGGCCTGGCGACTTGTCAATCTTAATGTTTGACAAAATTTTCAGCACATCAGCTTCCTCTATCTCTATCCATTCCAGCATGCACACCTGCTCTTCAAAGGTTTCATTCACTACAAAGTTCATTTCTTTCGTAAAGACAGAAGCAAATAACTCATTTAGGGCTTCCCCTACCTCCTCAGACTCCACACACAAGTTCCCTATGCTATCCCTGATCGGCCCTACTCTTTCTTTGATCATTCTCTTATTCCTCACATAAGTGTAAAATGCCTTTGTGTTCTCCCTAATCCGTTCTGCCAAGCGTTTCTCGTGCCCCTTCCTGGCTCTCCTCAGACCATTTTTGAGCTCTTTCCTCGCCTGCCTGTATTCCTTTAGAGCTGAGCTTGACCCTAGCTTCCTCCACCTTATGTAAGCTACCTTCTTCCTTTTGACGAGAAGCTCCACCGTTCTCGTCATCCAAGGTTCCTTTATCTTACCCCTTCTTGCCTGTCTCAGAGGAACATATTTATTCATCACTCGCAACAACTGTTCCTTAAACAGTCTCCACATGTCTATAGTGCCTTTACCATGGAACAATTGCTCCCAGTCCATGCTTCCTAACTCACGTCTAATCGCATCATAGTTTCCTCTTCCCCAATTAAATATCCTCCCATTTTGCCTAATCCTCTCCTTCTCCATAGCTATGTAGAATGTGAGGCAGTTATGGTCACTATCACCAAAATGCTCTCCCACCACAAGATCTGATATCTGCCCTGGCTCATTTCCGAGCACCAAGTCTAGAATGGCCTCTCCCCTCGTTGGCCTGTCAACGTACTGAGTTAGGAAACCCTCCTGAACAAACCTTACAAAAACAGCTCCATTCAAATCTTCTGCTCCAAGGAGGTTCCAATCAATATTGGGAAAGTTAAAGTCACCCATTATAACAGCCCTACTACGTCCACACTTTTCCAAAATCTGCCGACCTATGCTTTCTTCAATCTCCCTGCTGCTATTGGGGGGGCCTGTAGTAAACCCCTAATGAGGTGACTACTCCCTTGCTGTTCCTAATTTCCACCCATACTGACTCGGTAGGCAGATCTTCCTCGACAACGGAAGCTTGTTTGAAATGTAATGAACATTCACGATTGTATAGGAAATTGTGTCTTACAAACTTGATTGAACTTTCGGAGAAAGTAATCAAAAAGATTGATGAGGGCAGAGCGGTCAATGTCTACATGGACTTTAGGAAAGCCTTTGACAAGGTTCTGCATGGTAGGTTGATTAGTCAAGTTAGATCACATGGGATTCAGGGTGAGCTTGCCAGTTGGATCCAAAATTGGTTAGACTGTAGGAAACAGTGGGCGGTGGTGGAGGGTTGTTTTTTTGGATCTGAAGCCTGTGACCAGCAGTATTTCACAGGAATTGGTACCGGGTCCACTTTTGTTTGTCATTTGTATAAACGATTTGGATGAAAATTTAGTAGGAATGGTTAGTAAGTTCAAAGATGACACCAAAATTGGTGGTGTAGTCAACAGTAAAGAAGGTTATCTAAGGTTTCAAAGGGATCTTGATCAACTGGGCCATTAGGCCAAGGAGTGGCAGACAAAGTTTATTTCAGATGAATACAAGATATTGCATTTTGGCAAAGTGAACAAAGGCAGGACTTACGCTGTTATTGGTAGTGCCCTGGATAGGGTTGACAAAGAGAGAGACCTAAGGGTTTTGGTACATAGTTCTTTGAAAGTTGTTTCACAGGTAGACAGGTAGATTAAGAAGGCATTTCGCATGCTTGCCTTCATTTCTCAGACCAATGAGTATGGGAGTTGGAATGTCATGTTGATGATGTACAGGATGTTGGTGGAGCCACTTTTGGAGTACTGTGTACAGGTCAGATGCCTCTGCTATGGGAAGGGTTAATTTGGAAAGGGTTCAGAAAAAAAATTACTGGCTATTGACGGGACCAGAGGGTTTGAGTTATAAGGAGACGTTGGATAGGCTGGGACTTTTTTCACTGGAGCATAACGGGTAACATTTTAGAGGTTTATAAAATTGTGAGAGGTGATAGGTGATAGATAAGCAGAATAGCAAAGGTCTTTTCCCTTGGGTAAAAGAGTTCAAAACATATTTCTAAGGTGAGAGGAGAAAGTTCTAAAAGGGATCTGAGGGGCAACTTTTTTCACCCAGCGGGTGGTTTGTATGTAGAATAAACTGCCAGAGGAAGAGGTCGATGCAGGTACAGTTACAACATAGAAAAGACATTTGGACAGGTACATGAATAGGAAGGGTTTAAAGGGATATGGGCGAAATGCAGGCAAATGGGACTACTTTCGTTTGGAAAACTTAGTCAGTATGGACGAGTTGGACCGAAATGTCTGTTTCCTTGCTGTTACGACTCTGGCTCTACGACACAGCAAGAATCAAATGTTGAGGAGAAACAAGATCAATGTTTCAGTCCCAGTGCAGCCTGACCATTTAGTAAAGTTTCAAATGCACAACCAGTCTGTAAAATCTTCACATTCCCAAATCAATCTCAGAACAAAGTCAGCTGTTCAAAACATTTGTGTCCAGATCATTAGGTTTCAGCATTGCCATCACCAGGATTGGTGCGATGAAAATGATTCAGAAGTACGTGGCCACCTGGAACAAAAATCAGCAGCTTATTTTTGCTGGCAGACTATGGCACGGTAGCTCAGTGGTTAGCACCGCTGCCTCACAGTGCCAGGGACCTGGGTTTGATTCCACCCTCAGGTGACTGTCTGTGTGGAGTTTGCATATTCTCCCTGTGCTTGTGTGGGTTTCCTCCCACAATCCAAAGATGCGCAGGCTAGGTGCATTGGCCTTGCTAAATTGCCCATTGTGTCCGGGGATGAGTAGATTGGAGGATGGATGCTGGGTGGGATGCTCTGAGGGTCAGTGTGGACTTGTTGGGCCAAAGGGCCTATTTCCACACTGTAGGGATTCTATAATGCCCAAGACTGCAATCCAGAAGACAGCATTCTAAGACTTATTCCGAAAGGCAAAACTACAGCATTGAAGATAAATGGTGGGAGAGAAAGCCCAATGAATCAACAGAATGCTGACCATCATGACATACAGAGTGTTTTTTGAAGCCACCAGCATCTCCTATAGACTAAGGTCAATTGGACAAAATCACTTTTTGCTCACAAATTTGTTTCTCTTTTCTTAAAAGATGTCAACACTGGAAAATAAAACATTTCCAACAACTTCTGAAGAGTGCATCTGCAATGGTAGATGATTCTCTCCAGGCTATTTGCAGAATCTTGTGTTACAATCCCTTGGTTGCCTGTCATTGATGGAGGAGCTGCAACAAGCAATCAAACAGATGAGAAACAACAAACTTGTGGGCCTGAAGATGTTGCAGCTGTGGTCTTCAAAGCCCCTGGGCTTTTACTCACATCACAACTTGATGACTCAACCTATGAAGCTGCATGGAGAAATAATTCATTTCTTTCCTTCTGTGCTGACTTTAGGACAAAACAGGTTATCATCATACTTCTGCACAGTGGTGAGACCATATCCATGTAGCAGCAACAGATAAGAGTGATGGAGAAATTCGATTGACAGTACTTCTGCCACATTCTCCTGATTCAATGGGAGGAGTGTCAAACAAAATCTAGTTTCCTTTTTCAAGCTGGTCTGCCAGCATTCAGGAAAAACCCTTTCAAAATGAACTCCAGTGGACTGGAAACTGTGTCCCAGGGTAAAGTATCTGTTGGCCGGAACATGTTTTGTTTTCTTAACAGACCAGCAGTGCTCAAAACACACACTACAGTGACACACTGAAGCTTAACTTAAAGCACAGCAATGTTTATATTAATGACTGGCTACCAGTCATTCAAAATGGTGACAGCATTGTCCATAGTATTTTAAGCTGGATGGTGAGACAGAAACCAGGCACCTTCCTTGGTGGATAGAGTTTATTAAATCATATCCACCACCACATCCCCTGTGTTACTTGTTAAAAAAGTTCTAAGCACTCTACACCAGGGCAGTGTAACATCAACAAAATTGGCAAAGGGCGGAAAGAGAGGAAGGGAACAAAATTAGTTGGATTTGGAGGGAAACTATTCAGTCTTAGATGTTTTCGAATCAACATGTTCAGAGATGTAATGACGTATTTCTGGTGGGCCTTGACCCTCAGCCCCCTGGTTCTGAGGGAGTGACATTACCCCTGCACCACAAGATCCTCAATACTACACAGTCTTTTTTTAAAATAGCTGGCAGTGTTATTACACACAACTGAACAGCTTTTTCCCAACACCAAATCACCCATGGTATTTTTCATCTATTTTCCACCTCCAACAAATCACCTTTGTTTACAATTAATCAATTTATGTGCAAAATTAGAAAAGAGCAATGCAATACTACCAAAGGAGAGAGAGGAGGAGGGGATTAAATCACAATAGAGTTGGAAGGGGAGATAAAGAACTTTGCCCCATCGAGAGTATTGGTGGACACTGCGAGCTTCCTTTCAAAGCATACCCAGGTAGAAATGTAGCCGAGGAAGAAGGGCAGGCAGTCAGCAACTATGACATTGTCTACTGACCTCTGCCTGGAGCTGTTAATGGTCACTTTACCCAGGCTAGGAGCAGAGCCACCGGGAAGTCCTCTTATTTACCCACACCCTCCTCACTGGATATCAGAGATCAGGAGCATAAGGCTGAAGTGCAAGCAAAAGCACAACAAAAGAATTTTCAAGTGCCTAAGAAAGGTGTGCAACTGCCTACAACCAATACTACAGAATGTCACAGTTTCATCCACACACCAGCCCCCACCTTTGTTCTTCCCTGATATCTATCCAGTTAAATAATTAATCATTAATCTCAATCGCTGCTTAACTACTTGATATAACAACAGATAGTCCTCTTTTTAAATAAAGCAATGCTTGAACAAAACTGACAAAAATTAAACGAAGTCATATTTTTGTCTTATTCTATGTATATGTGTTAATAACAATTAATAACAAAATCATTTTTTTCTGAAATTCTATATCATACAAATAACCAGACAAGCTGTAAAGAAGTATTAAAACTATTTTGGCATGTTATGCGGATAGGACCACTCCTCAAGTTCAACCAGAATAAGTCAATGAAGCGGCCAGTACCTGCGTATCTCATGGACAGATAGTAACAAAGAGAATCACGTCTTGTAAATATACAGAAAATCACTCAAGCCAAATATTTGTAATGCTATGAGCTAAGTAAGAATTAAAGAAACTAAGGAATGATACTTCATTCTGGTTGAGTCTTTGTAAAGGATATTGCCGGGACAAGAGTTTTTTTTTCTTTATATTATGTATGTTAAGACATCTCTAAATTCTTCTAAATAGCTTTTAAAAAATATTTACTGTAACAACCTATTATTTCCTTGTTTAAAGAAGGTTGACTGCCCTGAGTGAATAGGTTCAGTAATGGATAACCATGGTAACCAAACTGTAAAAATAAAGCAAATGAACCATCAATCTTGTTGCACTGGTATCTGACTTGCCCAGCATTAACATCAGCTGGGATCGTAACAAAAGCATCTATTTTTATGATACAATCTGACAACTGGTGAGTCACATCAATGCACTTTATTTTTATATTCTGTTTTGTTTGTAACATTTATACTGGCCAAGTGTTCCTAAAACCTTTCTCTGTGACACCCTGTTTTGAACGTATATTACCCCAAAGAAAGTGGTAATCCACATTCCATTCTAGGGGTAAACCTTTCTCATATTGCTGTTGTGCAAGATTTCTATTATAATATTGGATATACTTGTATCTGTAGCTTTTAGGAGCATCAACTCCTTTTTTTTGGATTCCTAGGATGAAGGGCAACATTTATCATTCTTTTACACATAGAATATAATAATCCCTGCCACACCCAAATAACCATTCGGAAGATTGGCATGTGAAGCATCACCACAAGGACTAGTATTATATCTTTTGCATTCACCTAAGGCTGGAAAATTTGAATGTGATTCTTTCTGAATGAAATTTCTTTATTTTCTTTTGGTCTCAAGACTTCCTCAACAGTAGCATGTTTCATCATTGTTCTCACATCCAAAATCTCATGACTGGATCAGAACTAGTCTAAGTATGCAGGTAGTTTTAAGTCATGGAGCCATTGAATTCGACAGCACAGAAAGAGGTCATCCAGCCCATTGAGTCTGTGATGGTCAAAAACAAGACCCTAACTGTTCTATTCCTATTTTCCCAGTGTCCAGTCAAACTTCCTAGTTGGTCTCTTTCTTTCTTTGATGGAAAATCAACTTTCTGGGAGGGTTTGACCCAATTTATTGGGATGCAATGAACCTTTTTCAAGTAAGATTGCTGATCCAAAGGTACTCAAGACTTAGTGTCTAAACACAGTATATATCTATTACACATTGCTCAAATTCTGTTGAATCTCTCCACAGAAAACCATTGACATGCACCATAAAGAGCTTGGCAGTTTCTCTTTGTAATACCAGTAGAACATAACTGTATCTAGTTCAACCAGAAGGCAATCCACTTGCATCATGATGGACCTGACAAATACAATAGCCTTGCTACATCATTCAAATATTAAACACAACTTCCACATAATTTCCACAACTTCTTTTATACATTACCTGTGATTTTTCAATCAGTGGTCATTTCAAATATAATTGCCTTTGAAACTTCTTGCCCTGTAGAAATGTATTTCTTTAAAAATGTGATAAATGTTGCTGATCTCTTCCAGAAGTTTAGTGATATCATTGTTCCTTATTCCTACATCCCTTAGTAGGATTTTTAATCTGTAAGAGGATAGTTGGGCAAACTGCCAGTGCAATTTTTAGATAATTAGTCATTTTTTTATTCCTTTGAGCTCCGATCATCTGATGCTAATAATGCTTGCTTAATATTTTGATCAGGAAAGCTAGGTCTTGATAAAGGAATACAGTAATATCCAGATTGTATAAACTGTAAATCCACTGACCTCGCAAAAACAATTGCCTCATTGTATTCCGTGTTCAGTTTCATTTGAGCCATTTTATAGATGGTCTGTCCAGCAATAAGGGTATTACACTTGTTACTATGTTTGTGTCGATACTGAGGCTCACCCCAGCTATGTTTTTTTAGTGATCTTAGCATCTAGCCATCTTCAAACCTAAAACAGATAGAACTTTCAAACTCCTTAATGTTCCTTTCATCCATATTATTTTTAGAATCTAGGTAACATTTTAATTGATCCGCTCCACACACTGTGAACATGCATGTATTCAGCCTGATTGGATGAACCTGTGACTAAAATATTAATTACTACTGAAACTGTTTGTAACTAGTATAATTCCATCTGCCTGATCAACATCACAATCATATGTTTCCAAACTCCCCGTCATTGCCTCATTTCAAAAACCTTCATGTTCTATTTAAGAAAATTCATTCCATAATAGTATCTTGAGCCTTTCTAAAACACCTGTTGACCTTATCCCAGACAATCATGGGATTCATTCTTCTATCAGAATTACTCAAATTCTGTCATTTTTTTATAGTTGCTCAAGATATTACTATCTTACTCCTTTTATTTATGATTTTCCTTTTGAATTGATACTTCTGGCCTATGTCTTGGTTATTTTACATTGCTGCAACTAATGTGTCCTCTATTCTTTGTGTTCCCATTGAAACTCTCATTTGAACTATGAGCCTGCTGAGAATGAAGATTTTCACAGGAATTTTTTAAGGCTTCTGAAATCTTTCTAAAACTCATTTCTTTCTGAAAATCTAATTCCAGTTAATGCAAGGAAATTGTCCATTTTTGATTGTTAAGCACACTCAAACACTTTGAAGGCAAGCACTGTATTAGGAATTTCCAAGTAGAACATTTTGCAATGTTGCATATAATTTGTTGAATTCTACTCTGCATTCCTCTATAGAATGTCCATCCAGCTGTCTAAATTGATCAAAGTCTTTCATTCCTTAACAGTGTATTTAATAGATCAAATTTCATAGACATTTTGACCATACATTTTTATACACTGCTTCCTAATGTTCAGTTTTGAGCCTTGATCTCTGAGAATAGTTTACACCTGATCTTTCTTTTCTTGGTAAAGGTGTAGCCTCTATATTCTCAGGTCAACTTCATATTTCCATTATTAGCGCAGGAATGCTGACATTCCTGCTCCTATGATGCTGCTGTGTTCACCCAGCTCTACATCTTGTTTTCTTGGATTCTCCAGCATCATATTTCCATTGATCAGTTTCACAAAACATTAGTATAAAGTCATATTTTGAGACCTTGCACTTGATTTTAGATGTTCTTCTTCAATGGAACTCCAATTGCAGAACTCTGTAAGAAATCATAGCTTACATCTTCACCTTTAGGCAACCCAGTGTCAGTCTGGAGCTGAGCCAATCGGTGTGACAGGAACCTGTCTTTGTGGATAGAATTTGTTAACTACTCAGTCTTACAGCTTCTACTATGCATTGGTCCAACTAGTTTCACCTTTTGATCTACCCAGTCAGATATGTTTTCAAATGAACCTATTCAGAAATGCTATTATGCATCCCTGGAAAAGGTGGGACTAGAATCGGGGCCTCCTGACTCAGAGGTATGGACAATACCACTACATCACCAAAGCCCTAATGCCCAGTCAAACTTATTTTTATCCAGAAGTGCTACCATGCATCACCAATTGTCACCCCCCACTAACAAATCAACCATGATATTTTCATCTGTTACCCACCACTAAATCACCTGTGTTTCCCAATTGATTAATTTACATGCAAAGACCTTTAAGAGCAATGCAAACTATCAAAGATGAGGGAGGGGCAGATGGGGCTAAATAAAAATGGAGTTGGAATGCCCAGTCAAAGATATTTTCAAACCAACTTATTCAGAGATATTATTATATTCTTCTGGAACAGATGGAAGGTGAACCCAGGTTTCTTATATCAGAGGTACTACACCACAAAAGCCTGTAATCCCAGTCAAATATATTTTGACTAATGCCCAGTTGATTAATTAATTAGCCCCAACTCTGTCAAGAATTTGCTATATAAACAAATATGACCATTAAGCGGCAACTTGGCCTGAGTTCAAATGCCTTCTTTATGAGACAGAGTAGTGGCGGATAAGGAGAGAAAATGAAACAAATATGCACTCTGTCTATGACTCATGGGACATCTTGCCCGATGTGCCCAAGGATATACGAATCAAGAACCTATGGTAAAAACTCACAATCGGAGTAGCCATCGTCTGTGAATTGACAAGTAGTCATTGCTGACTGATGATGGTCTTAAATCAGTTACTTCTGAAATTCAGCTCTACTCAATGGCAAATACAACTGCTGGGTAGAATCCCATTCCCCAACACAACTCCGCCTCTGTTGGCATTACTACTGCTGAACATTCCGGCTAAACTCTCTGTAAAAAAATATTAAAGGTTGCACTGTTGGATTGAACAATGGAAGGAAACACTAAGGACTCTTCAATGTCCTATTCCTGTGTATGCTGTTAATACTAGGAGATATTGATTTAAAAGATAGTAGAAACAGAAAAATCTGATGAATTCCTTATAGCATTATTCAATTTATACAGAGAGATTAGTGTCCAAGCCGCTAGTTGAAGATGGATACATTAGTTGTAACAACACACAAGATAGCCTATGCCCTTATTGAAAAAATAATTAGAAATATCAAAGAAATGCAGATTAAATCTAACTTCTCACCACAGGTGCTAATTTAGTTGCAAATTGGAGTATCATTGTGCTCAGCCTAATATTCTATAAAAAAATCCAGAAAAGAAATTTCAAAATCCTTTGAGTGGTAGGTGAGAAGGAAATTGCAAGCATCTCCAGGACCCATCAAAGGCCAAAGTTGTTAAGTTTTAATTAAAATCTTAGCTTTGATATTTTATGAAATTACTTCAGATCTGAACTGTTGTGTCGAACAAAGACCTCCCCTGTTCCTCTCAGGCGAAAATTAAGTTTTGATTTTATATGAATGTACTTGTAATATCTCAAAAGGAATTCCTGTGAGATTTAGTTCTTGTGGGCATGTGGCGTTGATAATTTTACAGGTTGAAATGTACCAGGTGGTGTGAGGCTGGTCATTCACCATGTGACTGTGGCTTATAAACCTCCTCATTGATTACACATATTTGCAGTGTGAACAAATGTGATAGCAACTTGAGGCAGAACTGAACTGCACACCAAAATTACATCATTTAATATTATAGAACTGTGGATGCAAAGAGCTAAGACTTGAATGCCAGAGAAACCGTCTTTCCTGATTAAGTGCGTCAACTTCATTACCCACTACTTTTTACCATGAATAATTTTCATTGAATAATGTGTTCAGATTTGGGTGAGCCTTTATTAACCCTTGAGTTTTCCACAACAGGCCAAATTTTTGCTGTTCTATCCATGGTGAACTGCAGTGCAACTGTTCATTGTTCCAGAACATTATGTGTGCCAGGAAGGATTGCTCCTGTCCATGAGGGTGTGTTATGTTGTTTGCACGATCATCATAACATTGTGGTTTTATTTCTGATGTACAAATACCCCTAACATGTACTCAATTCCTACTGATATGAATACATTCTCCTTATTCACCTTGACTCCTAGGTACAGATAAGGTCAGTGTCCTCTTTAATATATGCTGACACAATGAAAGGAAAAGCTCATTTGTGCTTAAAAGACAGCAAGCCATTAGGTTACAAGTGAGGCTTGTATTTATGTTAAAAATTGCTGGAGAAGTACTGATATATGTTTGTTTAAATATTGGACACAAGAAACTAGGAAGAAGGAATGATAATTTTGTCCAAAAAGCTAACTGCTTCCACAGCCAATAAGTTATCTCCTCAATGACGGAGTCTTACTCTAGTAAAGACACCCCTTTCTGGGCCTCTTATTTATTCATTGTCTTTGTCAATCTATTGACTTGCCCTGAATCAATGCATTTTCACATAGTTTGGCCTATATATTCACTATTCTGTTGAAAAGGTGTTCTTCCAATTTCTGTTGTTCAGGCCATCTTTTTGTACTGTCCATCTTGGTTTACCATGTTCAAAACTGGGTAGTCCACCTGAAACCATAAAGGAAATATAGATGGTCACAGAGCCTACTCTGATCAGCAGCAATATTGTAGAAAGTTTATGATGTAGTTCATGACACCCCAGATGTCACTGTTATTTTACAGTCTTCTTGAAAAGGAGAATTAAAGCTGTAAACATGGTAAACATAAAATGTATCATTGCTTCTATTCATATTTTCATTTATTGTTTTATGAATCTATTTGGAAAGGTAAAACTTACGCAATTGTCTGAGAGTGGTTTATAGGTGCACTATAACCCTCTTCTATGCTGCAGTACATCAAATACATCAAAAAAGAATGGGGTATTGATAGACAGAAATTACAAAATCATGGGCAATTTTAGTCTTCAAATGGAATGGACAAACCGAATTAGCAATGTTATCCGAGAGGATGAGTTTCAAAGAGTACCTTAAGGTCAGTTTCTTACAATATGTTCTGAAACCAACTAGAGAGCAGCTTTTGTTAGACTTGGTAATGAGCAATGAAACAAGTTTTATAAATTATTTCATGGCAAATGATCTTTCAAGCATACGGCAGATTTTCACGTTCAGTTTGTAGTTGAGATACAGGATCTGAAATTAGTCTCTTAAATTAAGTAAAGACAATTTCAAATGTATGAAAACTAAATTGGCTGCAATGGACTTGAAAAATAGGTTAAAAAGCAACATGGTACTTAAGCAGTGGCAGATACTTAAGCAGATATTTTATAACTTTCAACAGTTCTATACAATTGGGAAATAAATGACATGTGGTTAAATAAGGATGGAACATCAAAAGAAACTGTTTATAGTGTTACAAAAGGTATTGGTTGTCCAGAAAATTGGGAAAATTCTGGAAATTTCAAAGAATATCCAAAACAAAATGGTTTATAAATTAAAATATGGGACTAAATTAGCAAGAAATAGAAAAATAGACAGTAAGAGTTTCTAGGTGTATATAGAAAGGAAGTGAGTAACTAAAGGAAACATTGTTCCCTCAGAGAATGAGACTGGAATTAATAATGGGAAGCAAAAAAAAATTAGATGGAAACTTTGATAAATATTTTGTTTCAGTCTTGGCAGTAGAAGACACAAAAAAGATCTTGCAGAGCAATAGAAAATTAAGGTGGAAACGTAGGGAGCATAAACTAATTAGTATCACTGGGAAAATAGCTTAGAGAAATAAACAATGGTACTGCGGGATGGTGAGTCCCCCGGTCTTGCATGCAGGTACAGCAAGCAATTAGGAAGACAAACAGACTAATCATGTTTATTAAAATAGGGATGGAATATACAAGTAAGGAAGTCTTATTGTCCATATAAGAGCATTGGTAAGATTTCACCTAGCATGCTGTGTGCTGCAACAATCAAACATAAGTCAACATAAACTGGATACAAATGAACAGATAGATTGTGGCCAACCTAACCCTAAATTACACATTAAATAGCAACTTGTAACAAAGATCAATCTCACACATTTACT
This sequence comes from Stegostoma tigrinum, assembly GCF_030684315.1. Taxonomy (NCBI): domain Eukaryota; kingdom Metazoa; phylum Chordata; class Chondrichthyes; order Orectolobiformes; family Stegostomatidae; genus Stegostoma; species Stegostoma tigrinum. The sequence continues at coordinate 27,281,735 of NC_081371.1, read as the reverse complement.
GGACAGTTCACTCGACATAGATAGCAACAATTTTAGCTACAAGGTCCTTCAATGCTCTGAACTTTCTCCATTAGAATTCCAGCTCCTTTCCTTCAAGAATTTAGTCTGATCCCCAGTTAACAGCAGCATCTGAGTTCTACAGGAATGGTCTTCATCAAAATGAAGTAGAGCCTCCTCAATTCTTCTCACAACGGCCTTAACGACATATATTGTCCAATGTTATCTTGAAATTATCAGAATGTTATCAGAAACAATGACAGGAACTACATATTGCTCTATATGTTCTCAGGTCCTTGAATCCAGCTTCTGTTTTCTTCAGCTAGCCCGTACAGCATCATGGGATCCAATTTAAATTATTGCCTTTTTTTTGCCTTACACCAGTATTAGTTAATGCTGAAATCTGAAGTTTACATTTTAGTTTTATTTCCGTTTCGGTTAATTAACCTGTCTATTTCAGTTCCAGGTCGGATCTGTCTCAAACTTTCCAAGGTTTGAAACCTCAGATTCCATCACACATCCCCTTCCTTCAGAAAAACTTTTCCTGTTCTGAAGAAGGGGCCCAAAACGTTAACTCTGCTTTCTCTCCACAGATGCTAATGGACTTGCTGAGTTTTTCCAGCAATTTCAGTTTTTATTCACAAAACTAATTAATGCAGCAATTAGAAGACTTAGCAGGAAACAAACACTGATTGAATTATTGTGATTTCACAGCTGGTCTGCTACATTTCCTCTTTAAAGCATTGATAAACTATCAGCAATCACGCTGTTAATATGCAAGGAGAATAATGCAACTTTTAATGTAAATAGTTGTAACATCAAACACTAGGAAAACAGTCTGAAGTTTTTCTCTTGAAGTTTTCAAGTAACAGAAGTAAGCTAAATAGACTAATATTTAGAATCCATATAGTGTGGAAACATGCCATTTGGCTCAACAAGCCCACTCTGACCCTCTGAAGAGTCTCCCACTCAGAACCATCCACTACCCCATCCCTGTAATCCTATTTTTCCCATGATTAGCAGACTTACACCCCTGAACATCATGTGCAATTTCCCATGGCCAATTCACCTAACCTGCACATCTTTGGACTGTGGGAAGAAACTGGAGCACCTGGCAGAAATTCACACAGACATAGTGAGAATGTGCAAACTCCACACAGACAGTCACCCTAGGTGGAATTGAACCTGGGTTCCTGGCACTATGAGGCAGTGGCGCCAGCCACAGTGCCAACCCCTGATTAAATGGCAGGAATTAAGTTTTCTGTGCACTGTGTTGTGGAAGGTGATTTCTGGGCTGAAGTCATTATGTGGCCACAAATAGATCACTTAAGGGCTTCAGTTGGTGGTGGATTGAGAAAGGTTAATGGTGGATTAATATGAATATTAATTGCACAGTACTTAATTACTGAGGAGGCAAGAAGAGGCAAGTGTCTCCCAAGGGCCAACTCATTTAATTATTCACCCTTCCCTCTGCCTACTGACCTAAAATAGAACTCTTTCTTTGTGGTTGAATATTTAATGCTTATTAAGTTTCCTAAAGAAGTAACAGCAATAAGCAGCAGCTATGATAACCCTGGAATGCTTGAGTTTACCTCTGAACTACAGGTCAAAATGCGAGAGCCCCAAACTGAAAATCACAGATAGAGGGGAAAAGGTTATAGAGAAATAAACAGAAAACACATGGGAAGCAAATGGTTGAGGATGTGAAGCAGGATACAAAATGCATTTTAAAAGAAATAAAAGAAATGTATGTTAAGGTGCAGTATGGACAGTCCACGTTCATAATAAACTGCATGTTGTGGTCCAATAAAATGATATAGTGTGTGCATGTACAGTTAGAAGTAATTGGCAGTGCTTTAGTGAAAAAAGAAAATTAAACAAGTGTACTTTAAAAAATCTGTATATTGTGATAATATTACTTTACATTGGTTACATAAATGAAATGTAAAATGAAGTAAAACTTATCATACTCAAAAATCATCTTAAAATTGTGCGCATCTGAGCAGTGCTGTGGTGTCAGTGTTCATATACAATAAAAAGTTAAGTAAAGATTTACCTCGTTGGGAACCTTGAGACTGCTTTATTAAGTGCAAGTTTGTGGCCTATCAAATTACATTACAATTACTTTCCACTCTGCTACAAAATTTTATTCATGAGCCACTGCAAATGAACTTTCATGTATGTCACACTTTTCTTGATCATAATGCATCAGGAAGTATTACACAGCTTAAATAAATACTTTTTGAACAATAAAATAGTTACTGTTGTAACCCATGGATGTGTGACAACCTATTTGCAAATTGCAAGGTCCTACAAAAAGGATAATTTGCTCTTATATCTTATGGTCTTCTTGGATATAAATAGAAGGCCAAAATATTTCACAGGAGGCAGAAGTCCCAACACTTGAGCTGATAAAGAGAGATGATCCCACTTCAGCTGACCCTGGAATCCTAGAATATTTTCTTGGTTATAGCCACTTAATTTTTAATGGGATGTTGAATTTGCAAATTATCCTTTTTGTAGGACCTTGCAATTTGCAAATAGGTTGTCACACCTCCATGGGTTACAACAGTAATTATTTTATTGTTCAAAAAGTATTTATTTAAGCTGTGGATTTGGAATCACATGTAGGCCAGAGCAGTAAAGTTGACATACTTCCTCTCCAAAGGATGTTCATGAATTTGCTGTTGCGAAGGTTGTTATTGTTTTGAGGACGATATGTCTCCCCCCAGAGCCGCTGACCCAAACAAAAGTCCAGAAATTTCAAGGGAAGCAATTTAGGGGCCAGGTGCAATCACCTTCTTCCCAGTGCCAAGAAAGCAGTCCAGAGCAGTGAAATCTCACCCTGCATACACTATGAATGACTACACTGGAATATTTTATCGATATTTCACAATGTCACAGGGATAGGCCCAAATCGTACCTCATACTGAATGCAAGAATTTCATATATCAAGCTAGCACTTTGAAGATCCCCTTTAGTTACAGCAAAGATATTTTCAAGGCAGTGTGTGTTTGACCATTTTTTAAATGATGTTTTGATGGAGAGACAGATCACAGAGACAATGGGAGTCAGCAGAAATAATGCATCTGGATTTTTAAGACATGTTTCAAAAGGTGTCTCACAAGGTGTTTATTGCAATTTGAAGTATGAGCAAATGTGGCAGGATGGATGGACAGAAACAAAAAAAAGGTGTGGAAGAATACATTGCAGCTGTGTCCGCTGAGTTAGTTTGCATTGGTTGGTCTAAATTTCCAACAAAGTAGAGGAAAGGTTGAGGCAGACAATAATGAGGACTATGATTGACAAGAGTAAATCATTTATAATAATGATGTTTAGACCACAGCTAGAGTATATATGAATTTTTTAGGTTCATTTAGCAGGTACAATGTGCAAAGTTTTAAGGTAGATTCACCAGATTAATGGTAGGAATACAATTATGAGAAGAAACTTCAAATTTTGGGACTATGTCAACTAGAGCAGAGAAAGCTTATCAAGCGATTTAATAACATTTCTAATATCATTGGATATATTGGGAAAATTTATTTTTCTTTGGGAAGTCTTTAATTACACTTGCTTTTTCACTTTGGAAAGTAATGGGAAGCTAGAGTTTTGGAAAGTTTATAAATGCTGAAAGGGAGCTACTAGGTGCCCAATAAGCATTAGTGCTGGGAATGTGAGCCACATGTTCTGAGAGAGTGGAAGAATTTTTGTGATTTCATAGCAGAAATGAAGCTGGCACGTAGCAGGAGGTACCCCAGTATTGGAGGTGCCCCTTAATCAGAGTAATGTCTCTTACTTGTTATCTTATTAACTCTCTCTCATATTGCTCTTCTGGTCTGGTCTACCTCTGATCTGGTCTTACGGGTTTTCTCAGCATATTATTGCACACTGATTGCTATTTGGAGATTCCAATAATTTAGCAGATCTTATCTGCATTATTGAGCTCTATACTGTTTCAATCCTGTTTGAAGTGGGGAAGCTATAAAGGAGAAAAGGTGGACAGTTTGCCAGCTGACCATAAAGAGAAGGAACATGTTTTTTGAGGAGTATGCATTGTAAAACAGGAAAGAATGGCATATCACGTGGTGTATGTGCATGAGTCAGTGTTTTTCTCAAATAGCTGCTGATTACAATGCTTCTTGCCACACATCAGCAATCATCAATTCCTCTGTTGTATGACCTATTTTGTTGCTGAATGTTCAGTCCTCCTTGTTAAGTATAATTATGGAGCAGGTGGTGACTATTTTGGCGGCTGTAATAGAGCATGATTAATAATCAATTTAGATTTAGATGAAGTATTGTAACAGGAAAGATATATGAAAAAAGCAAATGCTGGAAATCCGACATGCAAACCGAACTGTTGAAAAAATGATTCATCTCTGCCTCCTCATCACAGCCTCACAGATGCCAAGCTTCAAGTGCCAGGCAATAATCAGCTCCAACAAGTGAGACTCTAAACACATCTTCATAGCATTCAACAGGATTACCATCACTGAATTCTGCACCATCGACATCCTGAAGTTATCAGTGACCAAAAATGTAAATACGCCAGTCAATGTTGTAAGTCTATGATGGAAATAATACCATCGATGAAGCAAATGAAGATGGTTGGGTCTGAAAAACTCCTGCAGTGATGTCCTGGGATGACAATGATTAATATCTAACAACTACAACATTGTCCTTTGTTCTAGTTATGACTGACCAGTAAAGAATTTTCTCCCTGATACCTGTAAATTTCAGTTTTGCTAGAGTACCTTGATGTCAAGAATAGTCACTTGTGTCACCTCTGGAATTGAGCTTTTTTGTTCATTTTTGAACCACTGCAGTAATAATGCAAGGGCCTGGGTAGTTGTGGAAAAACATAATTTGAGCATCTGTTAGTAGGTTATTGCTGAACAAGTGTGACTTTATAGCATTGTCAGTAATTCCTTACATCACTTTGTTGATGATTGCATTAATTGACAAAGTGGTAATTAGGCATCCTGCTTTCTTATGGATAAGGTATAGCTGGTTAATTTTCTACATTGACACATTGTTGTACATGTACTGACTCAGCTTGGCTAGGGGCTAATAGAAAAAGGCAAAGAACTGCGGATGCTGGAAATCGGAAATTAAAACAGAAATTGCTGGAAAACCGCAGCAGGTCTGGCAGCATCTGTGGATCCTTCTTCTGAAAAAGTGGCACTGGATCTGAAATGTTAACTCCGCTTTCTCTCCACAGACATGGCCAGATCTGCTGTGGGTTTTCCACCAATTTCTCTTTTTGTTGGCTAGGGGCTAGTTTTAGAGCACAGGGTTTCAGTACTATTGCTAAAATGTTTTGAGTCTTTGCTGTATCCAGTGTTTTCAGTTTTTACTTGGTATTATTGACTGACTTGAATTGGCTGTAAACTGGCACAGGTGACATTGGGGACCTCAGGAAGAGGTAGAGATAGACCATCAACCAGACACTTTTGGTTGGAGATTGTTGCAAATGTTTCAGCCTTATATTTGGCATTGATGTGCAAGGCTCTCTATGACAAGACTATCTGTGGCACCTCATCATCCTGTTAGTTGTTTATTTGTTCACTCCCATTAATGTTGAAGAATCACAAGCTTAGATCTGATTTGCTGGTTGTGGAATTTCTTACCTCTATTGCATGCTGCTTCTGCTGTTTGAAATGCAAGTAGCCCTGAGTTGTAGCTTCACCAGGTTAACTTGTCATTTTTAGGTAGGCCAGCTACTGCTCCTGGCATGCCCTCCTGCACGCTTTTCTGGGTGAATACAGTCCCAACTTGGTCAAAATCCTGAAACACTGTCCCTTACAGCATTGTAGGTGTTTCTACACCACTGGAACTGTAGTGATTGTGAAAGGTAATTAGGGATGGGAAATAACTGCTGGCCCTGATTGTGATGCCTATATTCAATGAAAGAATAAAATAAAGCAGTAGTACAGGCAGTATCTGATCAGGTGGCATCCTTCATCAAAGTTTTAATGATTTGGCATTTTGAACATATAGCAATGGTTTGGCTGTGAGGTTTGTTATTACTTCAGACTAACATTGGCCTTTGGGAGGTCATGTGGTGCAGTTAGTAAACCCTTGCCTCTGTGTCAGACCTCACGGTTCAAGGTCCACTTGAAAACTTGATGACCATATGTGTCAAAATATTTGAGCATCAACTTGTAAATCTATCCAACATGCACTTATGGCAGGCAGTAACAATGGGAGAGATTCCTGGTTGATCTCTGCTCCTGCCAGGTATTTGGAACCTGCCTCTTGACCTACCCATGGTGGAAGCTGAGGTGATATGTTGGAATTCCGTTCAGCAGATAAAACAAGGAAAGGAACAGAGAGTGAACATTGATATCATCATCAGGTTCTGAGATAATAGGATCACGCATGCGCATAAAATCAGAGGTCATTTTGGGATGATTTTTTTCTGTATACAGCAACTGTGATCATCATTGTGATCTGTTTTTGGTCAATGACTCTGAAATGGCTGTACATTTCTGTCCACCAAGAGATAGTATGTACTCATGCAGTGTGTAGACAGATCAGAGCAGTGGTGCCTCCAGTTGAGAAATATTCTGTACACTTTCCTGGTTACCATTATCTGTGTACAGTATTAGTCTTGTAATAAAGAACCCACATTACTGTTCTACCAATCCTTTTATGTGATTGACATATTTGCACTTAACAGAAGAAAGCAACAATCATGAAATCCATCAACCGTACTATTGCAGACACACTTATGATTCTGAGAATGCTTGATGGGATTACATTCCTTGCAGGTAAGATGGTTTTCCATTGTGCTTTTACACATCATTGTGATGGGCAATGGAAAGTGAAAATTGAGATCCAGCTTACCCTGTTGAACAACTACGGAAAGGTAAAAATTAAAGTACAAGAGTAAACAACTTGAAGCCTTCATTGCACAGAAACTGTCATTTCTGTGATTAATGATAGCAATAAAAGTTTAAATTTGCCAACTGGCTCTAGCCCCTGCAGAACTATTGCATGCCTACTCAATACCATCCTTGAGGAGTGATTTAAGATGCACTTTCATTTTGCTATTCCCCTATTTCACAGCTTAGTACCTGATTTTAATGTTAAGCACATATTGTTTAAAGCAGTGAAGATATTTTTGCTAACAATTTAATATCTTATGCATTACAGGGTTAGGTGACGTTTGATGTTGCTTCAATACCAATACATGTTATCCCTGAAGTTTGGCCATCTTCAACCTACGTGAATGGTTGTATCCTAGTCGTGCATTAAATCTCCCTGACTTACTGCTATTTATCAGGCATGTGTCCATGTTGAACTTAAACAAGGAAGAATGAAATGGTAATAAGTTATACAATATACTGAGTTTATGGTGGAGGCTAAAAGAATGACCCTTCATTGCTCCAAATTGCAGTGTTGAGATCTGATCTTGTTCAAACAGTCAAACTATACAAATGTAAAGGAGGATCTGAGACAGAGATGGAAATGTAGATCTGGATTGTCAGTGTAGACTTGGAAGGTGACCCTATGTCAGTGAATGATGTTGCCATGGGGAAGCTCATAGATAAGGAAGCAGAATGCCTCAGGTTAGGTACTTGGAGGATTTTGGAGGAGGTGGTTTGGGGCCAGGTGAAGAAGCCATTGCTGAAAATTCTGAAACTACAACTTTTTTTAAGTCATTCATTGAATGCGTGCGATGCTGGGTAGGCTATCAATTATTGTCCATTTCTAACTGGCCTGGGAAAGTAGTGGTGAGCAGTCTCTTGAACAGCTGCAATCCTTGGGTGTTGGCACACCTACAACATTATTAGAAAGTGACCTGCAGGACTTTGACCCACTGGCGGTGAAGGACTGAAAATATATTTCCAAGTCAGGAAGGTGAGGAATGGAACTTGCAAATGGTGGCATTCCCATGCATCCGTTGCCCTCGTCCCTTTAGATGGTAGATGCTGTGAGTTTGGAAGGTGCTGTTGAAGGAGTTTTGGTGAGTTACTGTAGTGCATCTTGCACATAGTACACACTGTTGCCAATATATGTCAATTTCAAAGCAGGTGCTTGTTTAAGGACATGGAAAGGATGTCAGTCAAGTGGGTTGCTTTGTCCTGGACAGTGTCAAGCTTTGTCACTGTTGTTGGAGATATACCCCTTTTGGCAAGTGGGGAGTATGCCATCACATTCTTTTTTTTATTTACTCATGGGATGTTGATGTCACTGGCTGGACAGCATTTATTTCCCATCCCTAGTCACCCTTCAAAAGCTGGCGGTGAGCTGCCTACTTGAATCTGCTGTCCATGTGCTTTAGGTTGACCCACAATGCCCTTGGGAGGAAATTCTAGGATTTTGACCCAGCGACAGTGAAGGAATGGTGATATATTTCCAAGTCAGGATGGTGAGTGGCTTGGAGGGAAACTTGAAGCTGATGGCATTTACAGGGTATCTGCTGGCCTTGTCCTTCCAGATGGAAGTGGCTGTGGTTTTGGAAGGCGCTTTGGTGAATTTGAGGATCTTTGGTGAATTTCTGCAGTGTTTCTTGTAGATGGTACACACTGCTTCTACTGAGCGTCGATGTTGGAGGGAGTTGATGCTTGTGGATATGGTGCCAATCAAGTGGGCCGCTTTGTCCTGGATGGTGTCAAATTTCTCAAGTGTTCTTGGAGGAGCACTCATCCAGGCAAGTGGAGAGTATTCTGTCACATTTCTGACTGTGTCTTGTAAATGGTGGAAAGGCTTTGGGGAGTTAGGAGGTGAGTCAGCTACCGCAGTGTTCCTAGCCTCTGACCTGTACTTGTAGACACTGTGGTTATGTGAGGAGCCGATTTGAGTTTCTGATCAATGGTAAGCTCCAGGATGTTGATAGTGAGGGATTCACTGATGGCAACATCATTAAATGTTTCTTATTGGAGAATGTCATTTTGTGGTGTCAATGTTACATGCCACTTGTCAGCCAAAGCCTGGATATTGTCCAGATCTTGTTGCATCTGAGCAAGGACCACTTCAGTATCTGAGGAGTCTCAAATTGCACTGAACATTGTGCATTCATCAGTGGACATCCCCACTTCTGATCATACGATGGAGTGAAGGTCATTGATGAAGCAGCTGAAGATGGTTGGCCACTACCCCAAGGAACTCCTTCAGAGATATCCTGGAGCTAGGATGACTGGCTTCCAAAAACCACAACCATCTTCCTAAGTGCCAGCTATGACTCCAGCCACTGGAGAGTTTTCACCTAATACCCATTGATTACAGTTTTACTGGGGCTCCTTGATGTCACGCTTGATTGAATGCTTTGATGTCAAGGGCTGTCACTTTGACCTCACCTCTGGAGTTCAGCTTTTTTATCCATGCTTGAACCGAGGGTGTAATGAAATCAGGAGCTGAATGGTCCTGGTGGAACTCAAATTGGGCATCACTGAGCAGATTGTTGCTAAGCAGGGAAAGAGGAAAAAACATACTTGACCTCATACTCACCAATCTACTGGCTGCAGATACATCTGTCCATGACAGTATTGGTAAGAATGACCACCTCCACAATGAGAATACCCTCCATTGTGTTGTGCGATGCTGTCACCATGCTATGTGGATCAGACTTTGAATAGATCTAGTAGCTCAAGACACAGCATCCATTTGGCCCAATGACTGCAGCAGAATTGTACTCCAGCAAAATCTGTAACCTCATAGTCTGGCATTTCTCCCAATCAACCATTGCCATCAAGCCAGGGGACCAACCCTGGTTTAACAGGCTGTGCAGGAGGGATGCCAGGAGCAGTGCCAGGCATACATAACAATGAGGTGTCAACTTGGTAAAAACTTCAAGCAGAGCTACTTGCACGCCACACCGCATAAGCAGTGAGTGATAGACAGAGCTAAGCAATTCCACAACCAACTGATCAGATTTAAGATCTGCAGTCCTTCTACATCCAGTCACGAATGGTCAGGTAAACAGCCCATTGGTGGAGGAAGCTCCAGAAATATCCCCATCATCAATGATGGAAGAGCACAACTAACCAGTACGTTTCAACACACTAATGATTTGTGCCTTGTAGATGGTACACAGGATTGGGAAGATATAAGGCGAATTACTTTCCACAGAATTCCTAACCTCTAACCTGCTTTAGTAGCCACAGTAACTATCTGGCTGATTCAGTTCAGTCTGTGTTATAGTAACCCCCAGGATGTTGACAATGGGGGATAAGTGCATGTAGTGCCATTGAACATCAACAGGTAAATTCTGTCACACTAGAGGTGGTGATTGCCTGGCACTTGTGTGGCATCAAAGCCACTTGCCACTCATCAGTCCAAGACTGGATGTTGTCCAGGTCTTGTTACATAATGACACAGGATGCCTTGGTATCATTCTACTGGCATTGAGGTTAGTAACTAAATAACTGCTTGATGGCTGGAAAAGACACAGATTGTGGTGCTTTCTTATGGGAGAAGACACAATCCTGATTGATGATAATGGGAACTGCAGATGCTGGAGAATCCAAGATAATAAAACGTGAGGCTGGATGAACACAGCAGGCCAAGCAGCATCTCAGGAGCACAAAAGCTGACGTTTCGGGCCTAGACCCTTCATCAGAGAGGGGGATGGGGAGAGGGAACTGGAATAAATAGGGAGAGAGGGGGAGGCGGACCGAAGATGGAGAGAAAAGAAGATAGGTGGAGAGGAGAGTATAGGTGGGGAGGTAGGGAGGGGATAGGTCAGTCCAGGGAAGACGGACAGGTCAAGGAGGTGGGATGAGGTTAGTAGGTAGGAGATGGAGGTGAGGCTTGGGGTGGGCGGAAGGGATGGGTGAGAGGAAGAACAGGTTAGGGAGGCAGAGACAGGTTGGACTGGTTTTGGGATGCAGTGGGTGGAGGGAAAGAGCTGGGCTGGTTGTGTGGTGCAGTGGGGGGAGGGGATGAACTGGGCTGGTTTTGGGATGCGGTGGGGGAAGGGGAGATTTTGAAGCTGGTGAAGTCCACATTGATACCATTGGGCTGCCCACCACATCCCGAAACCAGCCCAGTTCGTCCCCTCCCCCCACTGCACCACACAACCAGCCCAGCTCTTCCCCTCCACCCACTGCATCCCAAAACCTGTCCAACCTGTCTCTGCCTCCCTAACCTGTTCTTCCTCTCACCCATCCCTTCCTCCCACCCCAAGCCGCACCTCCATCTCCTACCTACTAACCTCGTCCCACCTCCTTGACCTGTCCGTCTTCCCTGGACTGACCTATCCCCTCCCTACCTCCCCACCTATACTCTCCTCTCCACCTATTTTCTTTTCTCTCCATCTTCGGTCCACCTCCCCCTCTCTCCCTATTTATTCCAGAACCCTCACCCCATCCCCCTCTCTGATGAAGGGTCTAGGCCCGAAACATCAGCTTTTGTGCTCCTGAGATGCTGCTGGGCCTGCTGTGTTCATCCAGCCTCATTTCATTATCTTCAATCCTGATTGATGTTTGGATGTGGAAGAAAGTACACACAACCATTTTGTGATAAAGGCAAAATACTGCAAATGTTTGAAATTTGAAACAGAAACAGAGAATGCTGAAGAAACTCAGCAGATCTGGCAGCATCTGTAGAGAGAGAAACAGAGTTCATGTTTCCTGAGTCTGATATGATTCTTCTTTAAAGCTGGGACTTCTGAATAAGAATCATACTGGACTCAAAATATTAACTTTGCTTCTCCACTGCCATACTGTAGCTGCAGAAGTGATGAGGTTCCATACCAGCAACATGAGCAACCATAACTCCAAGAGAATATATATGCATAGCAACCGGTCTTTTCACATTCTTGTCCCATGAAGTTAGAATCAAAACTAAGTGCAAGATTTATTTTAACAATGCAACTGTCACCAAGGAGAAGGGCTATAAAGGCAAGCACTTAATATTCCCGCAAGACTTTAGGCTCTTAAAAATTGTGTGTGCATGGACTGTCCTTGTAAATCCTTGTGGGTGTGTTTAATTAGGTGATAAACTTGTGAGTTGTGTAAAAGGTGGAAGGAAAAGTAACTGAAGACTTGCTTAAAAATTGGCATGAGGACAAGTTGTATGATGCACCACAGGTTCAATATGCCAATCATCTTCTCAAATGAGAACAGATTTGGAGGTATGCGTTTTGTTTTACTTTGTAAACTTTGATGCGCTAAGTGCCACAGAAATATTATGAGCTATATCTGACGAAGGTAGCTTTGATTTTCCAGGAGCTTTCTGACATGTAGTTTTTTTTTCACCCCTTTATGGGTGGAACTGTAATTTTTCCTTTTCATGAAAACCTGGAAATGAGCATTGACTTACTGATGACTGCAAGTGAGCTATAAGTCAAATGATTCATTTCTGATTTATGTAAGTTGTGATATTGTATAATGGAATATAGAGAACCATATGTGCAAAATTTGTAACTATAAGACTTTTTGCAAAGTCTTGCAATCAATAAAATAGCCCAGCAGCATTATACTACTGTTTCTAGCTGAAGCAAACAAAGCATTCATCATTTAGCTTACACATCTATGCTCTTTGGATTGAATAATATGGTTTTGTTGTAAAGATCTTTGCAATGATCTGGAGGGATGAAAGTTCATGGTCATTGTAAACTACACAGCCACTGGCAGTTCTGTTTGCACCTGGAAATTGCCTTCATAATTACAGTCTGTGCAAGCACTGTTCTCCTGAATGATGGAGACTTCTGTTTATGGTTTGGAGTTGTAGATGTGAAATGCCTTCAGTGTAATCTGACCCAACTAACTTGACACTGTCCTTTATTTTTTCCAGGAATCATAAGGATCAAAGATTCATGGAGAATCTCAATGGCACTGCTACTATGGCTTGGAGTAAATTGACTGTCATAGAACAGTTGTCACATTTTTACATCATGGACAATAGCAGGAACGGAAAAGCAATTTAGTGTGATTATAGGGCAGTTTTAAATGAATAACGTGGAGATGTAGTATAATCCTAGAAGTATATTGAAGTCATTGTACATTCACAAGTCTTTGAAGGATACATGGCAACTTGATAAAGTGATTAAGAAAATGTATGGAAAACGTTACTTTGGAAATGAGGCATTTAATGTAAAAGCAGGGAAGTCATGGTAAACCTACAAAAGTCACGACAGATCTCAACACTTTAGGATCAAAGACAAAACCTTGGACAGTGTCTAGAGGAGGGTTACAAGGAAGATAGGGAGGATGAGGAACTTCATGCAAGTTGAGAGATTGGAGAAGCTGAGACTGTTCTCCCTAGTAAAGAAAAGTGAACATGGTGATTAGCTAGGGGTCAGAAATGTATAATAATTGGCAAAAGAAAAGTGAGGCTTGTTAATTATATGGAAGACACTGTCCAAAAAGGTGGTGAATTCTTCTCCCATAGCAACTTTCAGAAGGCAATTGGTAATGTGCTTGAAGGATTAATTTGCAGGATTCTGGGAAGAAATCTGAGTGGTGGACTAAATTGGAGAATTTGTTCAAAGGACAGGAAAAATGGCCAAATGGCCATTTCTGCAGTGAGATTCTTTGATTTAATAATGAGAAAAATAAGGTTAAAATAATTCAAAATGAGAGAGGAATAGAGGAGGGTGAAGGATTGTCAAGAGGTGGCAGGGATAGCAAACAAAAAAGTTCAAAATTGAAATGTTTGAAATGCATTTTAAGTGTTTATTTTTTGGATGGCAGTGCAATGATAAAACAGCTTTTGATATTTGAACATCATTAATACTTTATTATTTTTGTCAGCTTCAGTGTCAAATTGCCAGAGGTGGAAATGTTCAATCTGCCTAGTCTAGTGAGATGCTTATTTTTCCTTCACTTATTAACAGGCTAAAAGCAAAATGGACAATGCAGGTTGATGTAAAAACTTTTACTAGTTCTATAACATTCCAATAACTCCTAAGTCTCTGTGATTGTTTGCAGAATGTTCCAACTTTTACACAGGAGAGTCACTTGAGGATCAAGGACACCAGATAAACAATAATAATAAAGCAAGATCAAGTGAATGCACCAGAACTGCTGATTTTACTTCATTTGGCTTGTGATGATGATAAAAATCACGACTAAACCACAGAAAATGGAAACATTTTGACAATGTGCTGAGGAGCTGATTACAGACTGTGATGGATTATTCTGACACTGTGTAATTATGGCAGATATCCTAACCACTGTATTACATCAATGGAAGATAAATGGTGTGTCTGCTGATACATAAGGTCGATGCTGTCTGCTTTAATAGTACTTGGCAAGGAAAACCTGTCTTTACTGTATTATTTTTGGTGCCTATCTGGTTAGATTATTAGTGCTTATTGTAGAATTCTACCTTCTACATCGTCAACTTGCATATAGAGTTCTCAGAATTAGAGCTAATTTCACTAAGCTTTTGAAATTCTTGCCCCCTTCTTGATTTTCTTTTTTACACATTATACATTAATTTCTTTAATGCTTTTGAGTAACTATTGGAGTTGTAAGACCGTATTATTTCTATTTTCCTGTATTTTTGAGTGTAACTGATACAGAGAAGGATTTTTTTCAAAATTAAAGATTGGGGAAGGAATTGCTGCACAATTAAAAATCACATGTTTGAATAAAAGCTATCACGTTTATACAGCTCAGAGATAGTGGGAACTGCAGATGCTGGAGAATCCAAGATAATAAAATGTGAGGCTGGATGAACACAGCAGGCCAAGCAGCATCTCAGGAGCACAAAAGCTGACGTTTCGGGCCTAGACCCTTCATCAGAGAGGGGGATGGGGTGAGGGTTCTGGAATAAATAGGGAGAGAGGGGGAGGTGGACCGAAGATGGAGAGAAAAGAAGATAGGTGGAGAGGGTATATGTGGGGAGGTAGGGAGGGGATAGGTCAGTCCAGGGAAGACAGACAGGTCAAGGAGGTGGGATGAGGTTAGTAGGGAGATGGGGGTGCGGCTTGGGGTGGGAGGAAGGGATGGGTGAGAGGAAGAACAGCTTAGGGAGGCAAGACAGGTTGGACTGGTTTTGGGATGCAGTGGGTGGAGGGAAAGAGCTGGGCTGGTTGTGTGGTGCAGTGGGGGGAGGGGACGAACTGGGCTGGTTTAGGGATGCGGTGGGGGAAGGGGAGATTTTGAAACTGGTGAAGTCCACATTGATACCATTAGGCTGCAGGGTTCCCAGGCGGAATATGAGTTGCTGTTCCTGCAACCTTCGGGTGGCATCATTGTGGCACTGCAGGAGGCCCATAATGGACATGTCATCTAAAGAATGGGAGGGGGAGTGGAAATGGTTTGCGACTGGGAGGTGCAGTTGTTTGTTGCGAACTGAGCGGAGGTGTTCTGCAAAGCGGTCCCCAAGCCTCCGCTTGGTTTCCCCAATGTAGAGGAAGCCACACCGGGTACAGTGGATGCAGTATACCACATTGGCAGATGTGCAGGTGAACCTCTGCTTAATGTGGAATGTCATCTTGGGGATGGGGGTGAGGTAGGAGGTGTGGGGGCAAGTGTAGCATTTCCTGCGGTTGCAGGGGAAGGTGCCGGGTGTGGTGGGGTTGGAGGGCAGTGTGGAGCGAACAAGGGAGTCACGGCTTAGGGAGGCAGAGACAGGTTGGACTGGTTTCTCCCCCCACAGAGATCGAGAACGCCCTTGACCGCATTTCCCGCATTTCCCGCAACACATCCCTCACACCCCGCCCCCGCCAGAACCACCCAAAGAGGATTCCCCTCGTTCTCACACCACCCCACCAACCTCCGGATACAACACATCAACCTCCGACACTTCCGCCATCTACAATCCGACCCCACCACCCAAGACATTTTTCCATCCCCACCCCTGTCTGTTTTCCGGAGAGACCACTCTCTCCGTGACTCCCTTGTTCGCTCCACACTGCCCTCCAACCCCACCACACCCGGCACCTTCCCCTGCAACCGCAGGAAATGCTACACTTGCCCCCACACCTCCTCCCTCACCCCTATCCCAGGCCCCAAGATGACATTCCACATTAAGCAGAGGTTCACCTGCACATCTGCCAATGTGGTATACTGCATCCACTGTACCCGGTGTGGCTTCCTCTACATTGGGGAAACCAAGCGGAGGCTTGGGGACCGCTTTGCAGAACACCTCCGCTCAGTTCGCAACAAACAACTGCACCTCCCAGTCGCAAACCATTTCCACTCCCCCTCCCATTCTTTAGATGACATGTCCATCATGGGCCTCCTGCAGTGCCACAATGATGCCACCCGAAGGTTGCAGAAACAGCAACTCATATTCTGCTTGGGAACCCTGCAGCCTAATGGTATCAATGTGGACTTCACCAGTTTCAAAATCTCCCCTTCCCCCACCGCATCCCTAAACCAGCCCAGTTCGTCCCCTCCCCCCACTGCACCACACAACCAGCCTAGCTCTTCCCCTCCACCCACTGCATCCCAAAACCAGTCCAACCTGTCTCTGCCTCCCTAACCGGTTCTTCCTCTCACCCATCCCTTCCTCCCACCCCAAGCCGCACCCCCATCTACCTACTAACCTCATCCCACCTCCTTGACCTGTCTGTCTTCCCTGGACTGACCTATCCCCTCCCTACCTCCCCACATATACCCTCTCCACCTATCTTCTTTTCTCTCCATCTTCGGTCCACCTCCCCCTCTCTCCCTATTTATTCCAGAACCCTCACCCCATCCCCCTCTCTGATGAAGGGTCTAGGCCCAAAACGTCAGCTTTTGTGCTCCTGAGATGCTGCTTGGCCTGCTGTGTTCATCCAGCCTCACATTTTATTATCTTATGTTTATACAGCTGCTTTGTTCGGGCAGTTGGGGAGGCTGTTTGCAGATGGGCTGGCATCAGTGAGAGTGTGCAAAGTGAGATTTGAACAAGAGCACGTTGATGATTGGCTTGTGAATTTGGGACCAGTTGTAAATGATAATGGTCATCAACCTGACAACAAATATCTGATTGGCTCCTGGGTGGTTGAACACCTTGTAGATATGCACAAAACTGGCAGAAGCCTTTGGTCTGCTGCAAAGTGCAGTATTGTGTCATTTTCTGTCGTGAAATATCTAAAGCTAGAAGAATACTAGTTTAGAGATAATAGGAACTGCAGATGCTGGAGAATCTGAGATAATACGGCATAGTATGCCAGTTTATTTTGCTTTACCAGTTGTTGTAAGCTATAACCTTTAACCAATAACTAAGAGACTTTGTACTTAACATTGTAATCTTTTCTATCTCTTGCAAAGCAGTGAACCTGAAGAAAAGTAATTGAAGAACAGAATATCTTGGTGGGCAAAATGATCATCTCACTGAGCTTTGTGGACTGGTTAGAAGTGGGTGTTGCAGTGGAAGGTTATGGGGGCTTAGAGTTTGTTTAGTAAGGATTATATGTTGACAGTTTTTAGTTGCTTATCCATGGTTATTTGTAATAAATAGCAGTTTTAATTAACTATAGGATCTGACAGGTAAATTGAGAACTTTGTGAATTTTGACGAACTTTGTAGCTTTTCTGATGGTTCTGGGAATTTCCAGTACACTACCCCAGAGAGACATAGCAGAGTACATTGGTGAGACTTTTGATCTAACAAGGAAGGGAAGTTTATTGATGATGGAGCAGAAGAAGTTTGAATTGAGAATACAACCCTGGGGAACTCCTGTTGTAGTGTACTGGGACCGGCTTAAAACAACCACAATTGTATTAGATATGTCTCTGTTCAATGGAGAGCTTTTTCTCTAATTCTCATTGATTTCACTTCTGTAAGGGCTCTCAGACATCTTGTCAAATGCTGCCTTGATGTAAGAGTCAGCCATTCTTACCATCACTTCTTTTTCCATGTTTGAATAAAAGCTATCATGAGACCAGGACCTGAGTGAGGTTTGTGAAATTCAAGATAAACCAGTTATTGCTGAGTAAGTACCAATTGTGACTGAGGGGCTGATAATTGGCTGGATCGGGTATGACCTACGTCTTGAGGACAGGAAATTTTCCTGGATGCCAGTGTTGTCATCGTACAGGAACAGCTTGGTTATGAGTGTCAGAGATAATGGGAACTGCAGATGCTGGAGAATTCCAAGATAATAAAATGTGAGGCTGGATGAACACAGCAGGCCAAGCAGCATCTCAGGAGCTCCTGAGATGCTGCTTGGCCTGTTGTGTTCATCCAGCCTCACATTTTATTACCTTGGTTATGAGTGTGTCTAGTGCTGGAGAACAGTCTTTAGCCCTACATTTGGAATGTTGCCAGGACTTTGGTCTTTGCTGTATTTCACTGATTAGCACTGCTGCCTCACAGTGTCAGGGACCCGGGTTTGATTCCACCCTGGGCGACTGTGTCTGCGTGGAGTTTGCACGTTCTCCCTGTGACTGTGTGGGTTTCTTCCGGGTGCTCCGGTTTTCTCCCCGCAGTCCAAAGATGTGCAAGTTAGTTAGATTGGTCGTGCTAAATTGACCATAGTGTTTAGGGATGTGTAGATTAGGAGGATTATTAGGGGAAGGGTCTGGCTGGGATGCTGTGAGAGTCAGTGTGGATTTGTTGGGCTGAAGGGCCTGTTTCAACATTGTAGCGATTCTGTGACTCTATGATGATTCAATGCCATCAGCTGTTTCTTTGTATTGTAATAAGCGAAGTATGAATTGAGCAGAAACTTGTCTTTTCCAGGCAATCCGGCTGTAGCTTGTTTTGAGCATGTTTCCCCTCAACAGACTAAGCTCACTTCTGAGATATTCCTGGTTTACTAATGTGCAAGAGCTTCTTCTTTCTTTTGTTTTCCCCCTGGGTTTACAACAAGAAGGAAAGGAATTTCTACTCCTACTGGAATTTATGAGCAGGCCTGTTGAACAAGACAGCCATTGTTGCCTGACAACATATTCTCAGCAGACACAGAACAGAGAAATAGGCTATATTCCACACAATAGATCCAGAAGTTTGATACGTCGTTCGAGATGATCAGGCAGGTCACTTAATGCCTTCAGTTGTTATCAAAATACCCAACTCAGTAGCACCTGAAACCCTAGCCTATGAGTTCATGGCAGATGCCAGCAACTTCTTAAACCTTTACAAATTCACTTTATTTTAAGATATATTAAACATAATGTGTTGCCAAGGCCAATTTAAAAATTGTTCAAAAATAATTCCAGAGAATGAGCATCTATAATATTCTGCAACATTGTCACATGGTATGTCAGAGGTGTAAAGCTGATGAAGAAGGTCAATCAATCACAACCTCAAGGGATTTCCTCATAAGCACACAGAAACAACAATCACAATGCTTTGTCCAATTTCACCCTTATCTCCATTTCCGATTACTACATATAGTTTACCACAGATATCATTCCTTCATATTGTTGAATCATCATGCAATGGCATACCAAAAAAACTCTGAAGATAACTCTACATCAACTGAGACCTTTGGGCTTAAAGCTGTCCAAAGCTATGGCTGGACGGTCTTTGCTCTGATACAAGTAAGCGGTTCGTGTTGATGAGTTGACCAGCTTTCTTTATATTAACTAACATTGACAATGTGCAGCATTAATATTGTCTTCGTCTTCTTCTTGACCTCTCGGCAGCTTATGACATGACTGACACACCATCGTTCTCCACACATCTCCCTCTGTAGTAGACCTTGGTCAGTGTGCCCTTGTTTAGTTTCACTTTATTTGTCTCTCTTTGACCCCAATATGAAATAAATTTCAAAGTGGCATATCTTTCCTTTGTGTACTCCCCTTAGAAGCGGAAAAACCAAGCCAGAGTATAGAAAATCATACTCTATTCCGCAACTGTGACCAAAGGAATTTCATAATCTGCAAAGCATCTTGAGGTGTCCCAAGTTTGTGAACAGTGCTATGTAAGTGTGAAGTTTTATCTCAGTTTTGCTACACCTCATATTGACCGTGCTTGTGTCGACCCTAGGTGACCCATTTAAACATTATCTGATTCATCAAAGCAATTCACTGTTTTGTAAAAATAAAACAAATGCATTTAATACACCACATGATCTAAATGATTAATCAATTTGCCATTGTTTGTTTTAAACTTGTCAGAATAATTTTCAAATACAGAAAGGTTTGCTTAATTATCCTTGAAATTGTGTGGAGGTTCAGAGGAAAGACTGTGGAATATTTCTTCAAGAGACAAAATAAATTGAGCAGAATTCAGAACCAGGTTGGTTGTACCTAATAAAGGGGTGTGTTTAATGGTCTGAATGGCCTTTTCTCAGGCTATTTTTTTCTTTTAAAAACAGTTGTCACATCCATTAATCATCACAAGCACTTCTAACAAAAAAAAATCTTTTCTGGTAACATGATAATGCTGACAAGATTTATGCTACAAAATTTTAGCATTCAGCACAAGTTACTGATTACTCATGTTGTGTTTGCGATAATGACA
Organism: Stegostoma tigrinum; assembly: GCF_030684315.1. NCBI lineage: Eukaryota > Metazoa > Chordata > Chondrichthyes > Orectolobiformes > Stegostomatidae > Stegostoma > Stegostoma tigrinum. Next base: position 27,261,435 of record NC_081371.1, on the reverse strand, counting down.
CAGCACATTGATCAATCCATCATATTGTAAAACAAATGCTGTTTGCTTGAGCCCAAATCCTTTAGAAGATATTTCAGTGGGAAAAACTAATCAACACTACTGCTTAAACCCAGTACATGGAAATGGGCTTATACTTTGCAAAATGCTGTAAATAGTACCACAACTTTATAACTGGAGGGATGTGCAGGCAATGGGAGTTGGAGTGTAGAAGATGGATAGCTCTTGTATATCCTGGAAAGGGGCACAATTACATAGCTTAACTTAATCATGCAACATTGATCTGGCAGCATTTCAGGATAAGAACTGATGTTGCACAAGTGATTAAGATGAGTGAATTCATACTCATAGTATGTTTCACATCTACCACATGGACAGCTTCTAACTGTGCTAATTGTAGAGCTCATTACATTGTCAGTGGCGCCTCTGGCATTCAGAATTTCAACTAGATTTTCATACAGCAGCAGTGTTGTTGGTAACAGTGAATGTTGTGTGAGATGGAAAATGTGAAAGTTAGATTGAACTTCTAAGTGCAGATGATGTTGCTGCCTGAATGATAGGATTGTGGTGCACTGAAGCAGTGTGAGAGCTTGTTGGTGTGGTAGGCATGAGCTGTACTGTGAGCATGCATTCACTCATCTTGATCACACATATGAAATCATTATTTTCCTACAGCGCTGTCATTGTTGCAACAGATGGTTAAGCTGTGCGATGGTGAACCTTTTGCAGCCTGGCTTGTGTAAGGGCCATCAATCCACTGCACTTACGCCACATGGGCCGCACACTGTAAGCAGTACAAAGCCTCTGTAGCGCTACTACAAACAGTGCTACGTGACTCAACCTTTTCATTCTTTGATTTTCTAATTAATCTCAGATGCTGTCAATTATCAACTGTCTTGTATTTCCATTTTATTTTTTTTAACTTGCTCATTAATCCACCTCCACATTTGTGGTACAGTTTGCAACCAACTTTCTTTTAAGATTATTTGCTGCATCTGGAATAGAATCTGTGTGGTGTGGAAACAGGCCATCCCAATGAGTTTAAACTGACCCTATGAAGAGCATGCGACCTAGGCCCACCCCCCTACCTTATCCCTGTAAGCCTTCATTTCCCATAGCTAATGTACCTAACCTACACATCTCTGAACACTGTGGATAATTTAGCATGACCAATCCACCTAACCTGCACATCTTTGCACTGTGGGAGGGAACTGGGGCACCCACTGGAAACCCACAGACATGGGGAGAATGTGAAAACTCCACAAAGAGTTGCCTGGGAATGGAATCTAACCTAGTTCTGTGGTGCTGTGAGGCAGCAGCGCTAACCGGAGCCATGACGCTACTCCTATGGAACTGTACCTTCTGTGGGTGATCACATTGTCAAACTGTACAATTAGTGGTCTTTAATTTTCTTCAACATGCCTTCAATTCTCTCAACAAGATTCTCTCTGCAAAATCTTGCCGACTTTAACACGAAGACCTGAGGAAAAATGCAATTCTCATCGTGAATGAATGCCAAAGTGGCCTGGGATTGCCTCTTCTGCAAGATGACAAAGCAATTGCTGCTGCTTCCAAAATATTGCAATCTGTATGAGCCAACTATTGCAATACAGAATGTGGAACATTAGCTCTCATATTTGTATTAGGCAAGGTTACACCCGCTTATTGTGTGATAAATTCACAGAAGAAACAAATTGTAAACCACCAGAAATTATCTGCTGTCATCCACAAATGAGTACATGTTTGCAGTGTCTAATTGGTATGCAAGGGTCATGTCTTTTTACTTTATGGTTTCTAAAAACTGTGAAGTGAAATGAGAAAGAGCTGTATTAAAAACCAAAGTTTAAAACCACAGCTGCTATCTTGAGAAACAAGTAACCCAAGATCCATTGCAACCATCATAAATAACTGTTTGAAAAATTAGGAATTGGACATCAAGTTGCAGATGATTGGAACCAAGGTAGTGTACTGCTGAAGCTTTTGTTGGTCTCAAGGATTGATTAGTCCATGTATTAGTGACCAGTTATTGGTGGCCTTTAACTTGCCAAATATTGTGTGTTTGATTTCTCAGGTAACTGAGCACCTTGGATCTGGGAATAGGATAGAACAAAAGAGAAGTGTTCAGATCTTTCCCTGGTCTGGCGTGATCTCTCTGTTCTCTGCAGTCAAAGTTAACTGTAAATCTGAAGAAAACCAGTTCATCTTTCCTGCAACTGTTGTAAGGTGTAACTTGAAACTGAGAAATCAGACGCTTTTTACATATAAAGCATTCACTTCTGTCTCTCTCTGGTGAAACATCCAAAGAGGTTGTTTGGAGCGATATGCTGGCAAGCAGAAGAAACTGAAGTAACATCTCAAAACAGTATTTGGGAATGAAGACTACTGAACTATCTTTCCAATCTTTCAATTCTATTAAAAACTAATTTTAATCTGCCCATTTGTCTGTCAGTGTGTATATGTAAAGGAGAATTAATGTGGAGTTTAGAATTTTAATTATTGCCGACAGGTTGTGATTGTTTATATAACTAAAGTCTAACTTCTTGTGGTGAATAGTGATTCAAGTTAAGTACAGAATCCTGATTCATGCTTTCTCTCTGGTTCTGAAAGTTAGGTGAATTGGCTAACTTTGCTACTTTTAACCTTTTGTGATGACTCTGGGAATAGCAGGGTGTGATTTCTAGCACGCTAGCCCAGTAGCAGTCAAGGTATAAGAAAGGACTTTGTAGTGAGATTTAAATCAGGTTTCTGGATGATTACACCTGACCCACTCAGCAGATTACCAAACTCACACAAAGATCAAGTTATTTCTCCTGTTGAGAATGAAATTGGAGGCATTCTCAAAGTTGATCCAATAGGCATCATCAGGTGCAAGTATGAACAATTGCAAATGGCAACTGTTGAAGGTGACCAACTACAAGAAATACAAGCAATCATTATCCTGACCATTTTAAAAAAATACCTGAGAAGAGTTGTTCATTTGGTCACACAAATGTAAACTTAATATACCACAACAAGTCATTTTGAGAACAAACAAGCTCTACTGCTAAAAGCACAATGCTAACAAATGATGGCCATGTTACACCTGGATATGTGGGGGCATTAAACATACAAGTCAGTGAGTATGCAAGTCTGTACACTGGCTGGGACTGAATCAGCATATTCAATAACTTGTGAATGCATATGAGGCATGTGAAATGTATCAGCCTCAGCAATGGAGGGAGACTGTGCATCCACACAATGTTCCATCTGCTCCTTGGATGAAAGTAACACAGGAATATTTACAGCACACAGGGAAGATTGCATTCCTGTTATCCATTACTTCTCCAAATTTTCGCATTGCATTGTTGCCGTTCTGTGCAACATCAATTGAGAAAGGTTTATTATGAAGTCATACAGTCCGAGGTCTCCAGCACAGAAAAAGGTCCTTCAGCCTGTTGAATTTGTGACAGTCAAAAACAACTACCTAACTATTCTAATGCTATTTTCCAGTATAAGGCTTTGGCACTACAAGTGTATATCTAAATACTCCTTATGTTATAAGGGTTTCTGCCTGTACCAGATTCTTATCAATCTCCAGGTGAAAATTATTTCCCTCTCATCCCCTTCTGAACTTCCTTCCCCTTACCTTAAATACATGCCCCTTGGTCATTGAACTCTCCTCCAAAGGATAAAATTCTAAAAATTCTAGAAACAATTATTTGGCGTAGAATTAGTAATTGCATGTAAAAAAAGTAGATTTATCTAGAAGAATCAGCTAGGGGAATTTGTGATTAACTTACTTGCTTAAGTTTTTTGGAGAGCTAAAAGAAAAGAATGCTGAGGGTAACACTGTTAATGTGGTATTCATGGATTTCCAGAAGGTGGTTCATGCAGTGCTATACAACAGACTTGAGGAAAGTTATACGTCCTGATATAAAAGGAACTGTGTAGTAATGTGAATGCAAAAGTGGCTGAGCAATAGGAAACAGAGTGGTATGGATATTTTTGGGGCTTGTGGAAGGTTTGTAATGGAGTTCTACAGGGATTGGGGCTATTAGGAACCTTGCTTTTCTTAACATGCATGAATGATCTGGATCTTGGTGTGGGGGTGACAATTTCAAAGTTTGCAGATGACACTAAAGTTGCAAGAGTTGTAAACTGAGGAGAACAGAATGGAACTCCAAAATGGCTTTGACAAGTTAGTGGAGTTGGTGGTTTAGTGACAATGCAAGAAATGTAAAGTGATGTACTTTTGTCAGAAGAACATTGAAGAACAGTATTATATGTGGGTATAATTCTGAAGTGAGTGCAGGAGCAGAGGGACCTGGGTGTATATGTACTGATCAGTGAAGGTCAAAGCCCTCCATAAGTCAACTGATTTTTAAAGTCCAGAGCAGTTGTCATCATCACACTTTTGGACCACATCATCAAAGCATCAGAAAAAAATCCACCAGCTATGCCTCTGTTGCATTCTCCAGATTCTAGAAAACAGAACAAATGCTAGCATCCTTATAGAAGCTAGCTGTACAGGCATAAGGACAGAAATCCTGCAAAACCAACTGCAGTGGACGAGACACTGCATCCAGATAGCCAAAAGCATCTAACCAATCAGGTCCTGTTTTTGCAGCTTTTAAATAGCCAGATTTTCAGGACTACAAAAACACCACAGAAATACTCTGAAACTTTGCATTGAATCATGCAAAATATCAACAACTTGGCCCTGCTAGGTGCATCATGCTTTGAATTAAAACATCTCAATGTTGAGGCAGAGCAAATGCAGAGATGAAAAGAAAAGGGAGAATCTGAGATAACAAGGTGTAGAGCTGCATGAACACAGCAGGCCAAACAGCATCGGAGGAGCAGGAAAGCTGATGATTTGGGTCTAGAACCCTCTTCAGAAATGTGGGAGGGGAAGGGGATTCTGAAATAAATAGGGAGAGAGGGAGGCGGATAGCAGATGGATAAAGGAGAAGATAGGTGGAGAGAAGACGGATCCTATTATACTGTGTGACATCCTGCTCCATGTGCTCTAAGATCTGGGTTGAGAATCAATCCATTCAGTCACACAAAACCCAGAGCACAAATCCGCAATGCTGAGTGAACATAATTTTCAGACTGAGGGACAGCTCACACAGTGACGCTGGAAAACTGTTGCTAAATCCTTTTCCAGTCTAACCACCTTCCCAATTTCAAAATAAAGCCCAACAACAATCTTTGAACTTTGAAACATTTGCTTCATCAATGCTGTTGAGATCCTTATACACAAAGCTTCAGGCTTGGTTCGTTTAATGCTTTCCTCATCAGCCTCCTGAGACCTGCCTTTTTAAAATAACTTGAAAGGTAGGATTTTCTTAACTGAAATTTTACACAAATGTTCTTTATTATGGCATTGCATTTAAATGATCAACATTTGTTTTGTAGTACATGCTTTTAAATTACACAGTAATATTTAGAAAAATTGAACAGTTGTTAAATTTGTAAAGTCATGTTCCTTTCATTAGAGTTCAGAGGTCAGGCAGAACTTAAATTTATCAAATAGAAATATTTTGATGTTCAGAGAGATTCAAAAATAATTGTTCTCATAACATGGGATGGTACTGGTAAAGTTATATTTAATTACCCGGCTCTAGCTTCACTGAGAAGATTTGATATGTTACTTTATTAGCTTCAAAGCTTGGAATGAAATTTAATGAAGGCATAAATCCAGCACTAAAAGTAGAACCACAGAGGGTTTATTGTTCATTTCCTGATATTGAAATTCTATTTGCATCACAAGGTTACAATAGACATTGTTGATGGTATGGGGAATTGGGAATCACCCTTGAGAGCCATCTAAGATATAAAAGTAGAAACATCACAGGGTTAGCAGGCCAGAAGGAATCCAATAAAGTAACAAATATGAAGCCACAGTGGTTGATTGAAATAAAGAAATGGAAACAAGTCTGAATCTTGATGTATATGAAGGATCAGGGAACAACATTAGTGTATATTGCACACCCTAGTGCATAACACTACAGACAGAATTGAGACATGGGATGTTCAATAGAAGCTATTGAACTTGTCTAGATTGTTAATTATCTGCATATCCAAATGATTTGATGGAAATATAAAATTGCCTCAGGTAATAATGCCTTTATTACTGTCAAATGTGGTTTCATTTTTTAATACTTGTAGCAATTATTCAAGATCTCTCAAGCAGATTCCACTGAGAAGCAGCTTGTGCTATATTGGGATTCTGAAACAAAATATATCCGAGAGTAGATAACGGATCTTGGCTAAAGTGCACACCATGGCACAAAATTAAAATTTGCTCCATTATGAGTAGGAGCAAACCCAGAGGGCTGCTGAGGGAAAAGAAATAATTTTCTGCTTAATATTCATTAATTGTGCTAAAACAATTATTAAAATCTATGACTACAATAGAGTGAAAGTATGGAATCTTATAGGGTGTGACTGATAGGGGCTTTGGTGAGATTTGTGGCAGAATCAGACAAATTCAGTTATGCCTTAGGCATAGTGAGTTTTACATAGGCAAGTGAGTTGCTAATTAAGGAGGATTACAACTTATTAAATGCCTTATTAATGACACAACTCACTCATTAATATTCAGTTTCCTATCACACCACATATGCCAGACAAACTAGATGATGAGAATTCTCATAATGGAAGTCAGAGTGGGTACCTGGTGGCTTCAGCTTGCGGCTGGCTGTGGTGCTAAATATCAACCAGCATCTCTAGCACAATTAGTGGGCAGCAGCAACATGCACCCCTTAACCATGATTTTGACATTCTACACTTACTAACTCCTTACGACCATCATGAAGCCTCTCTGACCCATTTGTGGGTCACTTAAGAAGGAAGACTTGCCTTGTAGTAGACATAATCTGAATGTTAGACAAGCGGCTTGATCATTTTCAGACAGCAGAGAGAGGTAGTGCTGAGATAGTGTGAGTGTCATCAGTATACATCTGCAATATTATACATTTTTAGAGTATGTTGCTGAGAGACAGTAAGTAGATAAAAAAAAGAGGTTACAGTGTAGAGTGGTGTTATAAAGACTATTATCTGTGTTTCTTTTGCGGTTTCAAGTTAACGGATTATGTATGTGTTACATTTGGATACACAAATTTTTTTTTCTAAAGGAATCACTAAAAGGACATTGGGATATTATTAAAAAAATACGCTTCTTGGCAGTCCCATGGCTTAAGTGCCAGAGCTTGTTTATTGGAAATAATACCCCTGAGTTCATGGAAACAAAATATGGAGCTGGAGGAACACAGCAGGCTAGGTGGGATCAGAGGAACAGGAAAGTTGATGTTTCTGGTTGGGACCCTTCTTCAGAAATTCATGGATATTGTTTGGCATCTGGCTTGTATATAGCCTGCTGGAAGAGAGAAGCTAGCCAACTCATCTTCTGCTCTTCTGAGAAAACCCTTTTGGGGAATCCAGAGTGAGTCCTGAATAATTGAAGCAACCGTTCTTCTACAAAGTCTCTGATTTCTGAATGAATTACACCCACAAAGGTCCCAGTAACAACTGCAGGTGTTTAATGATGCCTCCAGGGCATTCGCATAAAACCATTTTAAACTTACAAGTATTATCCATTTTCTCCATCCAGAATTAACAACTATTGGCCAGAGCATTTTTCCCTTAAAATTAATTTCTATAAAAGAAATTGTTTGTTTTGTTATTTTAATTGCTGCTACGGTGTGTGTGTTTGTGTTTGTTAATTAGTTTTACATCTTTGCTGAATAATTTCTGTTTATTCAATAAATCAATATTTTTGCTGTGATGAAAGAAAACTAGTTGATGGCTTTTTTTTCTCAACTTAATATTCTGAGTGGAGCAGTGGAGAGAACAAGAGCGAGAGCAATCATGCCAAATGTGTGAGAGAGATGATTGTTCATATGGCTCACGTTCCTATGGGATGTTCTTTATATTTTTGGTAAGAATTATTTTGGCACTGTAACAGGGGCAGAAACTTGAACAGAGGATTTCAAATTTGGGGTTCCGGCAAAGTTAGACACAGATTTTGACAGCACCATGTTCGTTGACCTTAGTGAGAACGGGTCTGAGGAAGGGTCACTGGACCCAAAACATTAACTCTGATTTCTCTCCACACATACTGCCAGACCTGCTGAGCTTTTCCATCAATTTTCCACAGTCCTTTTGGTTTTTGGTGAGGATGGAGGTTGTTTATCATAAAGAGCAGAGTTGTGATGGCATATTTGAAGGGGAGGTGAGAGCATCTCCAGAGATGGAACTATTAAAAATATTAGCTATTAACAGGGCTGGGAGAGGAAGTTGAGTGAATTGTTTAATGGGAATAGTTTTGAGATGGCAGGGCATAATACACTTGGAGTAATTATGAGGGGTGACAGGAGTTAAAATGGAGAAAGATGTGAATTCAGGCTAAAGCAGCTTGGACCCTTAGAGGAAGTTTGGTCTTGTGTGATAGGGGAGAAGGAAAGTACTGCGGCTGTAATTAATTTTCCATCCTTTCTCACTGCTTTAAAAATTTAAATTTATGCAATGTTTGCTTTCTAATTATCACACAGTATGTTACTTGCAAATGCATACCTTAAGGGCATTATATTGTTCTACGTCCTTAACTGATGTTCCGCACTAACTGGGTTAGGTCAATGGTGCGTAGCACCAACATCACAGTTTTTCAATCTTCTAGATTAATATTTTCAGATTATTATCAGTGCTTCAATTTTTCTGGACAGCGGGGACAGGTAATGATCTGTTGAAGCGATTTACAGCTGCTCTAGATGCTTTGATTATTTCTTTATTCATACTTTGAACATCCCCTTTTGCCTTTCCCTTATCATCCTTTTGTAAAACCAAAAAAACTGCAAATGCTATAAATCATGAACAAAAACAGAAGTTGCTGGAAAAGCTCAACAGGTCTGGCAGCATCTGTGAAGAGAAAATTAGAGTTAGCGTTTCAGGTCCGGTGACCCTTCCTCAGAACTTTGAGGAAGGGTCACCGAACCTGAAACATTAACTCCGATTGTCTCTTCACAGATGCTGCCAGACCCGTTGAGCTTTTCCAGCAACTTCTGTTTTTATCATGCTTTTGTAATTTGGTAACTCTTCCTTCCACTATATCACAGACCTTCCCTCTTCTTTTCCATCACTTTTTTTCTGGTCTTCGCATTCTTAAAAACTGTTGCACCTCCAATTGCATCCACTCCCAATGAAAGATTGTTGACATGAAAAATGTTAACAGTTTCAATTCTTTTCATTGTTATATTAATATTGTACTTGCAATGCAGTATCTAAAGTATATAGTTGATTGGAAAATGCTATTCGAATAGCTCAACCCTCTATCTCTCACAGTGATAATGGATCTACATTTGGTTGCTATCATTGTACTTAGCAAGATTCATGGGCTAACTGTGATCCTTAATGATAGAAAGAATACTTTGTCCAAACTGACTTATTGTTGATGCCAGTAGCATAAGAACTATTAGAAGATTTGTCTCGAGGTGAAATTTAGAAGGTGGTATCACAGGTCTGATATATTTCTGTGACCAATTTTATGAACTGTCAGAAAGTTTTAACAAATTATTTTCTGTTCATAAATCCTTTGGCACTTTGAGCCACAATGCTAACATATGATGAAAATGAAGATTATTTAACAGTGAAAATTAATTTGAGACAAGGTCAACAGATAATTCTGCCATCAACCAGCAATTTGAAACTTGGAACAAGAAGAATCCTCTGTGTCACCAGCTTCAGGATGAAATTAATGAACATAAAAGCGATCACAATTATGACAAGTTTAATCAATTAAGTAAAACATGGTCAGAATAACATCCTAGATAAGTGATTTCATATTGCTGATTTCCTTAGTCTTTAAAATGATAGGTGAAGTACTTTACTAGAAACATCAATGAGATGCTTCATTGACTCCTGGAAATAAAAGCTGAAGCATCTCAGGAAAATGATGGAACAGCAAAATATCACAATCAGTGAACTGCATGCAATAAACTACATTATTAGTATTTATATTGAGTAATTTATTAATATTTTCATCATATAAAATGTATTTTTTTCATAATTGAAATAAATGGCGATGATGGATGAAAACAATGGTGAATGAGTAAACCAATGCTTTCTTATTAGGCATTCTGATTTATATTTCATTAGTACCATATCTATAGCATGCAGCTTTAGATAGTATATATTCTCAGACAAAATGGAATTCAGCTTTGTCTCCAGATTCTTTTCAATAATCTTATTGTTGGCAATCTGTTTTAACAGCCCACAGGAAGTGCAGGATAGTAAAAATCAAGTTCATTTTGCCATTGGTCAGCATATTCTCTTAGGATACCAGTAGCATAGGGATTGTCAGATCATCTTTTGCTTATCCTGTATTTGATGATACAGAGAAAACTGGCTTGGCAGGGAATGCTATAGTTGGAATACGCAAAGTGAAAGACTAATCTCCACTTGTATGCTTCTTTCATTAGAAAGGACTGTTTCTATTTTGCTTTTCATTTTCCTACATGTGTAAAATGGAGTAGATATTATTTGTTATTTCAGAAGTATTTTGTGCAATGTCTTGAGACTACAATGGGACAAACGTTCAATTCTCTGCTTTAGTGTCTCAGCGCAGAGGTTATTATTCACGTATAGGCCACAAAAGCAAGTGTCTGTAGGTTATTCAATCACAAAGTAGTATCGCGGAGCTCGGTCTGCTGTTCATCTGTCATACACACACACTGGAAGTTGCTAGACAGTGTTAAGTAGTAAAGTGTAGGAAAAATCTTAATGGAAGTATAAGGTAAAAATAAGAATCAGCACGTGAATTAGAACAGATATAAGGATCTGGGGTGAAGACAGTAATAATTCTGGGCAAGAACTACAAATAATGGCTGGATCATTGACAATACCAATTCAAAGTCTAAACATTTAATTTCCACATCAAACTGTGTGCTACGGGCACTGGTTTCTACAACATTAATCCCAGTTGTCCACTGAGACTGAAACCAATTATACCTTTTTACAACCTGAATGTATTTTCAAATCTTCACTGACACCCTCTCTCCCTAATGTAGTAACTTGAAAATCTTTCACCTTCTCTTAACATTTTCTCAGATCCTCTGTTCACCTACAATCACTGATTTATCAGGGATATTCTCATCAGTAGCAGTCTTCAGCACACTTATGGCTTTATTTTCTTAACCCCCACAAATCAAAAACTTCGTTCAAACCACCCTATCTTAGCATCAAAGTAATGGTATTGCCACTGACCTCATTAAAAAATTGCCCACAAATGTCAAATGATTTCAATGTTGTAGTCATTCACTTTTTGTCAATGTTCACTTGAATCTAGCACCACGTAAAGTGGGCCTTCAGGCATCTGCCAACAGTGATGTTGGGATTTCTTTGTGTAAATGAAGTTTACATCAATAAGCATTTTGAAGTAGTTATAACTTGAGATATTATTGTTTTGTGTTACCAACATAGTGTTCTTCCAGAAGTCTATTTTCCAAACAAACAAATGTAGAAGCAAAGAAGAGGTGCTAGTCCCCGTATTCCTGCCACGTTGTTGGAGGAAGAACCTTAAATCTCCCGTGAGGGGACAGAAAATGAGGATCGCAAGACCTGAAGCCCATAAGAGGTGTGTTGAATGGCCAACCGCTCCTATTGAGTATCCTGGATATTTAATCAGCTCGTGGCTCATCTGGTTATGATGGGGAATGGCCAAGCACCTCTGATAATTAAGCTAAAACACAAGCCCCGATCTGTTACAACCAGAGGAGGGGTCCCCCTCTAATAATTACCCCCTAACACCCAGAGAAGCTCATCTTTACCATCTAATCTATTAAAAGAATGGCTAAAAGTAAGAAAATCCCTGATCTCCACTTTATGAATAACAAGAAACTATTTATTTAACCCAACAATGAACAAATTAACAAAATTACTAGCAAACCGATAATTCCCCCTCAAATACTAACTACTACTGGAATGCTGTTTAAATAAAGACAGGTCCCACTAATACAAATCCAATTAATGAGAAATAATAAATTATAACTTAATCCCTCCAAGTTTGCACAGTTTGTCTTCTAAAATATACTATCATCTTTGCTCTCTTCACAAACATTTCTTCTGTTAATTCTGCTGTCAGGGATGTTTTATCTCTATGCTTTCTTCAGTGAGGACTTTGAGCTAAAATATCATGCTACCTTTGATTAATTAGATGGGCTTTCTCTGAGAGTTTAATGCTGCTAACTCTGGCAAGTGGCAGTTGGCTGTCCCCAATTTTCCTCATGCTCTCGTCTCATATACCCGTAATGACATAATGAAATTCTTATAATATGATTAGTCTCGGGTTGTCAACATCATCAGATTTAAATTCAAGATAACAAGGTGTAGAGCTGGATGAAGACAGCAGGCCAAGCAGCATTAGAGGAGTAGGAAAGCTGACGTTTCGGGTTGAGACCCTTCTTCAGAAACGTCAGCTTTCCTGCTCCTCTAATGCCTCTTGGCCTGCTGTGTTCATCCAGCGCTACACCTTGTTATCTCAGATTCTCCAGCATCAGCAGTTACTACTATCTCTGTAACAGACTTAAATTCAATTTACTTTCTGTATCTAGGTGGTTTGTTTAAATTAATTGGCTGAATTTAAATATGTTGTCACAACAACAAAATAAGACTGCTGTTTTGCCTGCCACCTATAAGGTTTCTTTTTGATGCACTTGTTTCACTTTTTGAGGCTCGTTGTACTGGCAACTTCAGCTGCTGCTCACAGACATTCTTTTTTAAAAATTTCTAAGTATAAACAAAGCACAAATCTCTTAAAAGAATCACAAATTTTAGCTTCCTGCTTTCCACTTCGCAATTACTCCACTCAACTTCCTGACAATCTGAATAATTCTCAACTCTACTTTCCTGCCTCCTCAATTAACTCTGAACTCCCTTAATGGTCAAGAATCTATCTCATCCTTGAAAATGCTTAGGTAGTAAATAAAAGGGGAAGACTACTAAGGTTGTAATCTCTGGATTACTTCCAGTGCCACATGCTAATAGAGTCTGGAAACAGGAAGGTAGATGAGACAAACACATGGCTAAACAGATTGTGTAGGAGGAAAGGCCTTAGATTTTTCAATGATAGGGACAGCTTTTGGGTTAGATGGGACGTGTATAAGCTGGACAAATTGCACCTAAACTGCGATGGACCCAGCATTCTCACCAGGAGGTTTGCTGTTATTGTTGGAGAGGTTTTAAACTAACTCGACAGGATAATGGGACATAGAGTAAATGTCAAATTGTGGGCAAGATCTAATCTGACATAGAAAGATAGCTAGGATAGTCCAGTAGGCGGAGAAGGCCTGGGTAGAATAAGATGCATGGGAGGTCCAGGAAGCTAAACTGTATCTATTTTAATGCATAGAGTCTGATTGATAAGATGGATAAACTTAGAGCGTTGATCAGCACATGGGAATACATTGTTGCAATCACTGAGACATGATTGAAGGAGGGACAGGATGAGCAGCTAAACATTCCAGAATATAAAGGTTTCAGGCATGATAGTGAAGGAAGTAAAAGATGTGGGGACTTTGCAGTATTCATGAAGGAAATGATCGCTGCAACAATGAGTGAGGACATCCAAGATGGGTTTTCAAATGAAACCATTTGGATACAGCTTAGAAATTTAAAAAATGTGGCAGTTATCTAGCTGGGATTTTACTACAGGCCTCTCAACAGTTAGAGGGAGGTAGAGGAGCAGTTATGTAGGCAAATCATAGAAAGGCATTAGAGAAATAGGGTTATAGTTGTAGGGGATTTCAACTTTGTAAACATTGACTAGGGTTGCCTTAGTGTGAAAGAATCAGATGGGGTGGAATTTTTAAAGTGCATCCAGGAGAGCATTTCGTGAGAGCGCCACTAGAGATGGGGCAGTGCTAGACCCAATCAAGGGGAGTGAAGCTGGCTAAGAGTTTGAAGTTTTAGTGGGTGAGCATTTTGTGGATAAGCAAGTTTTAAAGTAATTATGGAATGGGATAAGGATAGTGCAGAAGTTCAGTGTCTAAATTGGGGGAAGGCTGATTTCATTATCATTAGACAAGATTTAGCAAACATAGAATGGGAACAGTTATTTGTAGGTAAGTCTACATTTTGAAAGCGTTCAAGGCCAGTGTCTTCCTCTAAGAGTGAAGAGCAAGGGCAATATGTCCAGGGAACCCTTGCTGTCAAAGGATATCAAGAATTTGATAAAGAAAAAGAAGGAAGTGTATGTTAGGTACAGTGCATTAAAAAAAGGGTAGGCCATTCAAAAGCATTTGGGTAGCGGGTTGCTTAAAAAAGAAATTAGGAGGGCAAAGAGGGTGATGAAATATTGTTGGTAGATTGGATGAAGGAAAGCCCAAAGGCCTTTTCTAAGTATACTAAGAGTATGAGGATTACCAGGGAAAGAGTGAGTCCTGTTAGAGACCAAAGGGTCAACTGTGTATGGAACCAATGGACGTGGGTGAGGTCTTAAATAAATACTTCTTAGCTGTATTCAGGGATAGTCAGCATGGATTTGTTAGAGGAAGATCCTGTCTAACTAATTTAATTGAATTTTTTGAAAAGGTGATTAATATATTGATGTAGGTAGTACTGTTGTGATTTACATCAGCTTCGCTAAGGCCTTTGGAGGGCTGGTCCAAAAGGTAACAGTCCATGGGAATCAAGTCAAGGTAGCATACTGGATCCCAAGCTGACTTACAGGTGATGGTGGTGCGTTGCTTTTGTAATTGGAAGCCTGTGACCAGCAGAGCACCATAATGTAGAAGATATAATTAGTAAATTTGCAGATGATTTAAAAATTGGTGGTACTGTTGACGGTGCGGTGGATGGTCTCAAGCTCCCGTCTGATATTTGTGAGCCAGTAAATTGGGCAGAGCAATGGCTGTAGGAATTTATTCCTGATAAATGTGAGTTGGTCCAATAAGGGTAGGATATATACAATGAATGACAGGTTCCTCGGGAGTTCTCAGCAACAAAGGGACGTGGTGTACTAGTCCATAGATCCCTGTAGATGTCAGCACCCAAAGACAGGTTGGTGAAGAAAACAGGAAGCTTGCCTTCATTACCCAAGGTATAGAATATAGGAGCAGAAAGTCTTGTAACAACTTTATAAAACATTGGTTAAGCCAGATGGAATATGTGTGCAGTTCTAGTCACTAGATTATTGGAAGGATGTGTTTGCACTGGAGAGGGTGCAAAGGTGATACACCAGGATGTTGCCTGGGATGAAACATCTGAGTTATGAGGAGAGATTGGATAGGCTGGGATATCAAGGTGTAGACCTGGATGAACACAGCCGGCCAAGCAGCATCAGAGGAGCAGGAAGGCTCATTTTTTGGGCCTAGACCCTTCTTCAGAATAGGCTGGGATTGTTTTTGTTGGAGCAGAGTTGGCTGAGGACGGAATCTGATTGAGGTCTACAAAATTTTGAGAGACATGGACAAAATAGATCATGAGAACTTTTTCTCCATGGCAGATGCGTCTACCCAGACAGCATAAGTTTAAGGTGAGAAGCAAATAGTTTGGAGGAGATCTAACAAAAAATTTTTTCACCTGAAAGTCGAGGTATGGAAATATGCTGCCTGCGCGGGTGATGGAGGTAGATACTCTGACAATGTCTCAGAAAAAAATCTGAATGAGCACTTAACATGCCAGGACACTGCACACTATGGAACAAGTGCAGGTAAATGGGATTCGTGTCGTTTGGTGTTTGTTGGTTGGCATAGACGAGGTAGGCTGAAGGTCCTATATCTATGACTCTAACGCAGTCTCAACCGCCCTCTCTGGAACAGGATTCCATAGGTTTACTATTCTCTCAAAGAAAAGAATTCACTTCATCTCTCCTTTAAATAGGTGAGCCATTACTCTGAGATTATGCCTAATGGCCCTAAATTCTCTCATAAACGGAAGCAACTGTTCCACATTGACTCCACCTACTTCCCCCATTCAAGTCGTAAATATAAATAATTGTGGCCCCAACACTGATCCCTGTGGGCACTACAAGATATAGATTGCCATCATGAAAATGCTTCCTTTTTCACAACTCTTGGCCCTTTATTAGTTAACCAATCCTCTATCTCTAAAAATACACTTCCTTCAACAGCATTGACTTGTATCTTATTAGGCAGCCTTACGCAGTACATTATCAAATGCGTCTTGGAAATCTAAATATCTATTGGTTCTCCATGATCTACTCATCTTAACTCATAAAAAAACCATAATACATTTGTCAGGCCTAATTTCTTTTCATGGAATCTTGCTGCCTTTGCATGATTATATTATGCATTTCTAATTGAGCTACTATTACATCTTATACCATATACTCTAACATGCCCCAATGACAAATGTTAAACTAATTGACATATAATTATCTTTGTTTGTCTCCTTCCTGTTTTCACTAATGATGTTACAGTGCTAAACTGGCAATCTGCTGGAACCTTTCTAGAATTTAAGGATTCCTGGAAGGTTACTCCCAATGCATCCATTACGTCTATGGCTACTTCCCCAGGTTCAGGGAACTTCCTGGTCTCTAGCCCCATTAATTTCCCTAGCTCTTTTTTTTCCCTGAAGTGATAGTTATTGTATTTATTTTCTCCTCTCCTTTAGCCTTTTGATTGTTTAATATTTTTGGGAAGATATTAATGCGCTGAACAGTAAAAATTGACAGAACGTTTATTCAACTTAACTGTAATTTCCTTGCTCCCCATTATTATTTTGTCAACCTCATTGCTTGAGGGTTCACTGTTCAATTTGGCCTCTGTTCCTTTTTGTATATTTAAATAACCTCAATGTCCATTTTTACAATACTTGCTAGTTTACCCTGAGTTTATTTTCTCCTTTCTTTTTTGAAGTCACCTCTTGCTGGCTTAGAAAAAATTCTCAATCTCTGGTTTACCTGTGTGCTTTCTCTTTCAGTGTGGAAGTACCTGAAATTTTCCTGGTTAAGCATGGTTAGCATATCCCCTTCTGTTAGGACTGCCCATGTCTGAGCAGCATAAAATGACTGATGGCTGCCCATGGCTAATGCAGCAAAACATGGCTGACTGTAGTTAAAGTGCTGGTGTAGATATTTGCACAAGTAGAATAGTAGTAGCTCTGTAGACTCAAGGTTACTGAACTGAGATAGAATATGCAGCTACAGTTGTTTACACAAGACTCAGCTTAGACATTTAATTAGTGGATTTCTCTTGAATTACTTAATCTGTTACAATACTAATGGTAGATTTTAGTTAAGATTCTTCAGCTAATCATAGATATAGATTCTGAAGTAGTTATTGACCCATGTTTATACAAAAAAAACCACTAAAAGTATTAGAGGAAAAGATTCAAATCAGTCTCAGACCGTAAAAGCAGTCCCCATACCATTACAGGAAGAGCAGAGAGTCTGGGAAATCTCATGAAGGACTGGAGGTGGACCACAAGCCTATCCATCTTTTTGTTGTTCAGTGATATGTTTGGCTCAATTGGAAATATATTGAAATTGCCAAATGTGGCAGCACTTCCTTCGGGTTAAGGACTATCAACAGTTAAACTCTGTACACGGCAGCAAGGAAATTGCTGAGGCAAGCTTAAGATGTCGTACTAGAGCCAATTACAAAGTGACCAATAGTAAAAAAAATTTGTGCACTCTAAGTTTGAACTGTGTAAATTAAGACATTCTGAAGCTTTTTCTGAAGCACCCTTATTGTGCTGGAGAAATCAAGCTGTACTGGAAAAAAGCTGCAATAAAGGTTACTTGAAACCACCCTGTGACTCAGACTCTCATTGGAAAATATGAGATCTAAAACCTTCTTAACATTCTTCCTCGCACTGGGGTATATCTTTAATGTGAGTCATGAAATATTTTCTTAAACACCTGCCATTGCTCCTCAACCATCTGTTTTAACAAAACTCCTTTCACAGTCCATTTTAGCCAAATTCTGGCCTCATCCCAATGTAATTATCCTTATTTAAGTTTAGCACGGTTGTTTTTGATGCTAATTTGATTTTCCCAATCTATATCAAAATTCAAGTCACCCATGACTAATGAACTGAATTTTTGGTTTTTAGCAATGCCTCCACTCCCTCTACAGTCACTACCTTTAAGATCCTCAGATGGAGGCCTCTAATGCCATTAGTTTGTCAAATACATTGTCCTTTGTGCTTTATTATTAAACTAAATTATTAAAATTATTACAAGATCTTTCCTTACTTGCCCATTACCTTTGGGGTGTTTACAATGTCCATGAAGACCACTGCAAAATATTGGTTTAAGTTACTTGCTATTTCTGTTTCCTGTCATCAATTCCACAGATATTGGAGACTGGAAATGTGCCTATTGATGGCAGTACAGTACAAGTAACATGGACTTTAAAACCAAAATTGTGCTTAAGAGGTAAGTAATACTGTGGATGACAATAGCAGACAGAAAAAAAGATGGCTGCCAAGGAGCCAAACCTTTACATGCAGGGAATGTTGACATGCTTAATTACCTGTGCTTCACAACCACACTGATTTCCTGTAGCTGTAACTTGTTTATTTATAAAATGAGATTTTTGGGAAGGAGGAAGCTTAAAAAAGTGAAACTATTAATAAAGCTTTGGTGCAACACACGCACAGCTGAAATGTAATATAGCGCAATGCTGTTCAGAAATTGGCCTGCACTAAGCCATTTTTGATAGAAGATCACATCCTGTCCAACACTTGCTGTATCAATAGGTTATTGTGCTGCGGTAAAACTCTGACATCTCTGGGTTGTCAAAAAAAAAGAGATACCAGTCCACTAAATTTATTTATGTTACTGCACTACATTGGATTGATTTTGTGGCAAGTAATTATGCTAGATCAAAAAAAGTCCTGAAATCAGTTTGCAGACATGCATTGTGCAGAAATTTGGGATTGTGTTCAAAATGATCGAGATCGGTAAGTGGCGAAAATAGCCCCTTTATTGAGCATCTGCAATGGCATGGTTCGAGGCAGCAATAAGTCCAAAGTATTACAGTATAACAAAGTGTAGAGCTGGATGAACACAGCAGCAAAGTAGCATCAGAGGAGCAGGAAAGTGACGTTTCGGGCCTGGACGTCTAGGCCCAAAACATCAGTTTTTCTGCTCCTAAGATGCTGCTTGGCCTGCTGTGCTCATCCAGCTCTACAGTTTGTTATCTCGGATTCTCTAGCATCTACAGTTCCTAATTCATCTCTGATACAGCGTTACAGTAGTCTCTTTAGCGCTCAGTTTAACTGTGTGACACCATACTGCTAAAATTTTAATGTATCTACTGTACTCAAGTCTGTGTCGTATCTATCCTGGGGAAGCAGGGATTGTTTAATCATTTGCTAAATGCTGGCAGTTACTCCTGATGGATTTAGAATGTCTGTTCGTTCTGAGCTTGCATAATTAAGAAGTTCTTTTGCCCTTAATGTTAGTAAAATACTAGACCCTATATGATCTAAATAAGTGAGAAATTATACATGTACTTAATAAACGTATGTAGGATATTAAACTGATCTCTCTCAGCTGGGTTGTAAGATTTAATTTACTATTTCAGGTTTTGACAGTTCTTTCATTTATTTATACAGTTTCACGGAAGCACTGTTTTGATTGTAAGTTTCTTTAAGCGATAGTGGTCCTTTCAATATGTACTTAACAGGTACATGCTAATGGAGGAAACTTGTTTGATGTTCTGCAACCTATTCAGGTTCCAAGAGATGGTTGCTAAGGGCTAATTGATATCATATTCATTCCAGGTTCGAGTGAGTTATGGAGACACAATGGCATTGTTCTGAGTACAGTATTAACACTTATTCGGGGGTAGCCTTTGATACAGAAACAGGTCTAAACACTGCTTACAGCATGGGGTCAACAATAATTGAAAGATGTAAAAAAGCAGTAATGCGTTGGAAGGAATGTTTAATTTAGTTTATCGTGTAAGAGTAAAATGTATTACGAAAATGCATTTTTATCAATGAATGGAAACATGGTATAGTAAACAGAGCATTTGTGACTGAGTTGGTAAAGAGGACCATAGTAAAATATCTCACAGTCCCTCCATTTGATTCTCCTGAGGCCCTTTGAAGAGCGTAATTCAATTCTTATCGTAACACAAATGTACCACTTGGGTCTTTTAGATGTTGGAGGGGCTTGCGGAAGCAAGGCTTCTAGTTGGGGATGGTTCATATTTTCAAAGATGTATAGAAACAAATATTGATTGAATAAATGACTGTAGACATTATGGTGGTCATTCAGTCTCTGGTTCTGCTGTATTGTAGAATATGGGAGGTGTGAATCCAGGCCTTGTTTCCTCGGACCTTAACAGCTGACTGGGTGATCAGCAGCTCCTGGTTTGGTCCTTCCCACATCGCGCCTAAGATCTCCTTGACAATCTTACTCATAAGAACCCACTAGCTTGGTACAACTTTGTGATCTCCCTCCAGCAGGTCCTTCCAGACAGCCGATACCTGTGAGGAGGCAGAACATATTTCATCTGTTAGCTTGGAATTCTCCAGCATCTGCAGTTCCCATTATCTCTTCATCTGTTAGCGCTTGGCAGTAAGACAATAGGGTGATACTCATAAGATGACAGTTGGCCCTCTGTAGGTCTATTGTCCTGGGTAGGGACATTGGCCTGCCTATCACTATTTCAAATAGACTCAGGTCTTTTGTTGGGAGTAGCCCTGACACAGCACAGAACTATTGGTAAAGCCTGGGGCCAGGGCATTCCCTCCTAGTGGTATTTAGCCAGTCACTGTCTCAGGATTTGATTCATTCCTATGATTGTGGATGACAGGGACAGTGAAAATCTCAGTCAATCCTGAATAATTGGCAAACTTCTTGACACAGTGTTCCCATGAAATGGGTTCCCTGGTCCGGGACAATTCTGATAGGTAGCCCCCACCAGGATATGCAGTCCGTACACAGTACTTTGGCTGTGGTCTTTCTTGTGGTCACAGCTTCCACATGTGTCCACAATTACAAGGACGTCTGAGTAACCCTGACAGTGTGGGAATGAGAAATAATTGACTTGCTAATGCTGGAATAGCCCTGGAGGCCCCAGTGCTTTCAGTTGGGGAACTTGCAATTTGGCTCCAAGGTTGTTCTTCTGGTAGGTGAGGCAGGGGTCTGCTATCACTTGGGCATATATTTTAGAACCATGCCCCCACCAGCTGTGCTGGAACATGGCTGTCATCTATTCCGGCCCCAAATGTCCCTGTGAGTGGATTTGATATTCCAGATAATGGCATCAAGGCAGTGGCTGTGACTGGTCTATTTGATTCTCGATGTCTCCAAGCTTCATCTTTGCATAGTCTGTGTCCATTATCAGTCCATTCTCATTTTTCCTCTTGAAGCGTTCATTCTGCATTGTTTACAGATTTTGATTTGCTGTCCCAATGTCAAGCTGGCAGATGTGTGCTGGAGGCTTTTGGCTGGAGCGATTAGAAATGGCTCTTTTAGCTGCCTGATCTTCCAGGGCATTACCCTCGGCTCCTATAATGTTATTTTTAGTGTGGGCTTTGCACTCTAATATGGCCACCTCCTTGTGTAGCTGGAGGGCCTGCCCCAGCTGCAGCCATGAGGAATCCACATTGTTTCCAGAGTTGGCCAAAGCTACTCCAAAAGCACAGTGGGTGTCAGTGAAATTGTCGGCAGACTGATTCTCTGCTATTCTGCAGGCTTCAGTCAGAGCCTGTAGTTCTGCTTGCTATGCCAATGCTCTGGCAGGTAGGCTTCTCAATGCCATGATGGAGTGGAGTATCTTGACAGCCCATCCAGCTTTACTTACACCATTCTCTACAAAAGAGGATCTGTTGGTGCAAGGGATGAGGTTTGGGTTTTGCAAAGCCTCATTTATCATTTGGTTATTGTCCTACAATTCCTGCAGGATCCCAGCACAATCATGGTAATCTTCTCCCTCTTCTGCAGGCACCAGTAACAGTGTGGCTGGATTGACTGGGATCACACAAACTATTTGTAGATTAGGGGTTTCAAGGGCTGCTGTCCATTGGGTCCACTGGGTAGCATTTTCCCAGGATACTCTGTTTATAGAGAACAAAGTGTGTACAGCATGTGGGCATTTAACTATTACTCGCTGCTCCAAAACCAGGCTCCACCGCCATGCATGTAGCTTACGCGTGCTCTCAAACAGTACCCCCATCCAAAGGCTACATTATCCAATTTCTCTGAGTAATACCCAACAAGTCTCAATCTGTCCTTATGTTCCTGAACCAGACCCCCTGTCATATAGACCTCCTTCTTGTGAAAAAATAATGCAAAGGGTTTTCTGTTATTGGGGATCTCCAATGTTGGTGCAGAATAAAATGTTCTCTTTAGGTCCTAGGAGGCTTCTTCCTGTTCCTTCATCAATGCAATTTGTTCTTTCGAGTCCTTTTTCTCCTTCAGGATGTCCATCAGGGACTGGGCTAGTTGGGTATACAAACCAACCCAGCACCGGTTAAAGTTACACAGACCCAGGAAAGCCCTCAATTCTCAAATTGTCTTAGGCTGCAGTCCAACTTTAGGTGATTTCCCTTTTCTTGTGGGAGATTTTCTGTCCTAGATTCACTATGTCTTTCTGGGCGGTCTCAGCATTTTCAATACTGGCCTTATGGTCTTTTCGTTGCAGGTGTTTAGAAGAGTCTTCAGGTCTATCTCATGTTGCTTTTCCATTTCTGGGGCTCAGTATATCATCCATGTACTGCGTGATAACTGACTTGGTTGGTGGCATTTCACGGAGGTGGTTTTGTAAGGCCATATAGTATACAGTCAGGCTGTAGTGGAATCCCTATGGGAATCAGGTCCATATGTGCTGTTGTTGCTGTACAGTAAAGGCAAACCACGACTGTACTTCAGGTGCTAGGGATACTGACCAGAAGCCGTTAGTCCTAACTATAATGAGAACCACTTGTGATCTGGTGTTAAGGCATTGAATCTGGTGGAAGGGTCAGATACTACTGGGACCTCTTGATGGTTGTCTTTCCTGTAATCGGTCGTTAATCTCCATTCCCCCCTTGCTTTCACATGGACCACACTGGTCTGTTACAGGTACTGTGAGTTTTTACCAAACTCCCCTTTTCCTCTAACCTCGGAATTATCAGAAGGATTCCTGCAATAGACGGAGTACTGTTAAGTGCAAGGTGGAGGTTTTCCTATAAAAGTCGCAGGTCTCATTTGCAGTAACCCGCAGTCATCATTGTCTTTGGCCCAGGTGGGGTGGTCTTCTAATTCTTCCCTTTGTAGGGTTCTGATGGACCATGCCATCTGTCCATCATCGAAATGTAAAGACAAGTTTAGTTAGGTGTGAATATCCATTCTGAGGAGCAGTTGGGCTACAGGTCGTACACATATAAAGGTTACTAACTTGTGGGCGCTGAATGCAATGTGCATGGGTTTCGTCCTTTCACTGTTCCATCTAGTGGGAGTTTTGTTTCATACTTCTGGGGTAAATAATTCAACCCTGCTCCTGAGTCCCAAAGGCACTCCTGCATTGTCACATACAGACCGTCTCCCCTCTGCTGGCATAAAGCCAGTGGGAGTGTAGATGGACACAGTGCGGTCTCTCTCAGTCTTTTGCCATCTTTAGCAGCTCCTGCTGCTGCTGGGTGGTTAGCTTTTTAAACTGCTCTGGGAGATGGTTCTTACTCCCAGTTTTTGAAATCTCCTCTTCCTTACTATTTACCTAGCAACTGCCCTTTACCCCTTTTTCAGTATCCCCCGGCCCAATGGCCTTTCTTCCCACAGACCTAACTGTTCCCTGGGCATTTGTCTTGGGTCTTTCTAGGGGTACTGCGGGTCTGTCCTATCAGTCCTGTTTGTAGGGACTCACAATTTGGCACCTATGTCGCGGTCAGGTTGGTGGGCTCAGTCCATCAGTTCATTATAATTAGTCCCTGCCTGGTCCTAGTCTGGTTTGGTGAGCTTTAGCATCTTAGCGAGCTCTTGTTTAAGTTCGGCCACAAAAGCAGACTTCAGCGAACTGTAATTACATTTGAAATCACCCACAGACTGGAGGGGCAGTACTTTATTTTCCATCTCGGGAGCCTACAGTCCAATGTCCTAAAGGTCGATTTTACCAGTTTCAAAATCTCCCCACCCCCAGCCTCATCCCATAACCAACCCTCCCTCTCATCCATGCCTCCTTGACCTGACACAACCTGTCCATCTTCTCTCCCACCTATCCACCCCAACCATCCCACTGTCCAATCCCCACCACTCCCTACCTGCAAACACCTATCACCATCCCACCTACCTTCCCCAGCCCAACCACCCCCTCTTTATTTATCTCACAGCCCTGTTGTCCTCCCCCATTTCTGAAGAAGTTGTCGACCTGAGACATCAACTTTCCTGCTCCTCTGATGCTGCCTGACCTGCTGTTTTGCCGAACCACTTCCTGGATGTTGTGGGTAGTTAGATACAAATTCTGTATGGACTTGGGAACTAGGGAAGAAATAGACAGGACAGTTATCTTCTCCTTCAGTTTCTTGTTTATTTTCTCTAGCTCCTAATTTTTAAGTTCAGCTTTTTCCTGTTTTGATCTCTCCTTTTGCAGTTGTTCATGCACTGCTTTTAATTGCTCTTTAAGATGGTTTAACTCACAATCATGGGCTGATCGAAACATGGTTTCATTCCTTTACCGATTTGTCCTATTAACATAATGGATCATTTAGTTCCATCCTTATTTTTCTGCCATGTGGCTTCTTTCCCCCCAGACTCATTTCATGTCATCTTGGGTGCACTGTCCTTTGGGAATATTGTATTTCTACCCAATTTTGGTCAGGGATTTCCCTAACAACTGTACTTCAAGGTAGCATTGTGACTGCCGCAGCATTTCTTCTTTTATACACACTTTTCATATATACAATGTTTAGCATTATGGTGTCACATTGTCTATTGTGCACAAGTTTGTGTGACATTTGTCCTGGGGAAGCAGGAGATGGTTTAAGCACTGTTACTCTTGATGGGATTAGAATGTCTGTTTGGTCTCAGTTGCATAATTAAGATGTTTTTGTCTTTAATGTTAGTGAAACACTCAACTTGTATGATCTTTGTAAGTGAGAAATTATACTTTTATTTGGTACATGTATGGAGAATATTAAACTGATCTCTCGCAGCTGAGTTGTGAGATTTAATTTACTATTGTGTTTTTTGACAGTTCTTAGACATCCATTCATGCAGTTTCACAGAAACACAGTTTTGATGGAGAAATTCACTAAGTGGTAGTAGTCCTACTAAATATGAACTTGAAAAGTACACATTATTGGAGGAAACCATTTGATGTTCTGCAACCTATTCAGGTTCCAAGAGACAGCCGCTGAGGATTATTTAGTATTATAATCTTTCCACTTTTGAATGAATTATGGAGACACAATGGCATTGTTCAGAGTACAGTATTAACATTTATTCAGGGGTAGCCTTTGATCCAGAAATGGGGTCTAAGCTCTGCTTGCAGCACGGGGTCAACAAGAGTTGAAAAGGTGTGATGAAGCAGTTATGGGTTGGAAGGGATGCTTAATTTAGTTTACCTCATAAAAGAGTAAAGTGTACAACCAAAATTTATTTTTGTCTAATGAATGGAAACATGGTATAGTAAAACGGAGCATTTGTGATTGAGTTGCTAAACAGAATCATAGTACAATATCTCAAAACTAAGCAGGCACAGTTGAGTAATAAAGAAATGATCTGTCTACATAAAAAACATGGTTCTACTTGGCTTCATTTTTTGACCAATGGAATGCATTAATGGTAGCTGTTAATACTTCTATTATGCTCTCAAGACCACTTAAAATTAAAAGGACTACACAAATTCATTTTGATTTGATCATAAAATGGTCCTTTATTAGAGGACATTCAGCCTATCAAGTCTGCACCAACCCAACCAGACCCATTCAATCTCCCTTAATCCTACACATACCATGACTTATCCATCTAGTTTGCATGTCCATGGGCACTATAGACAATCCCCCTAACCAGCATATCTTTAGACTGTGGGAGCACCTGATGGAAACCCTCAAAATTATGTTAAAGGGATACATACTTCACCCAGATGGTCATACAAGGCTAGAATGAAACCCAGATCCCTGGTGCTGAGAGGCAGCAGTGTTAACCACTGACACATCATGCTGCCCTGATGGAAGCACTTCTCTCTCAATGAGCAGAGGTTTTGAAACTAATTGAAATTGCAGTCGCGAGATTTAATCAAGAAGCTTACTTTATGAAATTTGAAGAGTGGCTCATCAAGCTGAAAGCATACCTTCGTCAACCAATTGTCACTCACTTCATCTCCACACACCACCACAAGGATACCATTGTTTAATCTGACACCTTTCTTACATGACTGATTTTGAAGTTGACATGAAGGATTAAGATTCTTGCACTACATGGAGGCATGCTTTGTCAAACAACTAAGGCACATTAATGGCTCAACCCAGTCTGATGTACAATACACATTTAATCAATTTAACATTCACTAATCTAACTATGAAATACAAGCAGCCCTTGTGTATTGAAACACTTTGCCTGGATAAAAGGATGTTGCCATTCAAGTTAAATCTTTCAATGTCAAACAGCAATACTACCACAGAGCCAACATCAATTCAAAGTTCTGAAATCAATTTCCACAAAAGAAACAACCTTTATTTGAAAAGGAGACACAAAAACATAAGTATAGGCTAGTTAGCTTAAAATCAGTTAAGAAAATGTGAAGAGTTTATAACAAATGATATAGAGCAGAACGTTTTGCAATGCACAGTATGATCAAGCAGAGTCAGTGTGGCTTCATGAAGGGAAAAGAAAAGTCAAGCAGACAAACATTCTGCAGTTTGTTGGGAAAGTAATGAGGAAGACAGAGAAGCTGTGAATGTATTTAGATTTTCAAAAGGCACTTGACAAAAAGGTACCACACAAGGCTACTTAACAGCCCATGGTGGAGTTGAAAATAGTTGATTAACACAGATAGAGGAATACTGTGAAAAGTTTTGGGTTCCTGATCAAACAGGTTGATTACATTGGGCCTGTTCTTGTTGGGATATAGAAAAAAATGGGAGATTAACTTGTTGAAACATACAAAGATTCTTATGGGCTTGACAGGTAGATGTAAAAAAAAAGGGAAACTTCAGAGGCCATAATCATAAAATAGAAAGTTGCACATTTAAAACAGAGGTGAGGTGGAAATTTTTTGATGCTCATGAATCTGTCAGTCACCACCATAAGGCTACTCAGGCTGGGTATAATCAAGGCAGAGATAGACAGATTTTAGATCAGTCAGGGGATCAAGGGTTTGGGGGGGAAAAAAGTAGAAAATCGGAGGATTTAGATCAGGCATGATTTAATTGAATGGAAGAACAGACATGATAGGCTGAATAGCCTTCTGCTCTAATGGTGAATAAACTCATCATTATACCCAAAGGGCGATGCAGCATCAGAAATGCAGTCTTTTATGTGACACTAGGCCAAAATCCCATCTGCTGTTTCAGGAGCATTTGAAAGATTTCATGGCACTATACAAACAAAAGCAATGACTGCTTTGGTCTTGGTCAACATACAGCCTTTGATGCCTACCATCAAAACACATTATCTGTTTCTTTCATTTCTCCACTGTTTGTGGGAATTTTTTTTCAGAAACAGACTGCAAATATACATTAAACTACTTCAATAGGTATAATGTGCACTGCCGATTGCAAAGTTGTGAAAGGCTGAGAGTTTGGTCAAACAAATCTGTTTGGCCAAATTTCACATTTCTCCTTCTGAGCACTCTGGCGGTTTTGTTAATTCAGGAACAATAACCCAAAAAACCTTAACATCAAAAAATTCCATCTATTAAAGATTACTTGACAATTTGAAAATGACGATGCACAATTCTTGATTGCTGTTGGCTCCAATGACTTGGCTGGATACACTGCAAGTTTAAATGCATGGATAAGATTCCAAAGTTTTATAATTCATACACTAGCCAAGCTTACAAAATAATGGAAACAAGGCAGATTACACACATCTTTATTTTATTAAAACAGATTTCTTAAGTCACTGATTATGCAACAGGAGTAGTGATAGTTCACTCAATAATCCAATTGTTATCATCACGATCATCCTTAGCATTGAAATTTTTAATAAAACTTTCACAAATCATTATGGTTTACAATGATAATCAATACTCAAAAAAGGTCAAAAAACAGAAAACATTTAGAAGATGTCTTCAAATTAGTGAGGCACTGCAACTGCCAAAAATCTTCAAATTTCAGAACTGATCTGTTATGTTTAGACTATTGCATGGAGGAGGGTAACACAAGCTTTTGATGGAAAACTTTTCAATACAATCATTTAAAAGAACATCTGCTTCACTCTGTCCACAACGTAGGAAAACATGTTTGAATAAAGGTGACTCAGTAAGATGGACATGTGTAGAATAATTGTGATATAAACTGCCTTCAATAATTGCAGCAATTTATTTGTGTTGAACTATCCTAGAGAGATGTAGAGTCAGTCCATTGTACGCTGTGCAAGAACTTGATATTTACGTTAACCAAGATGTCTGTAACTGTACAAAAATACGCTACAAACTGGTCTGTTTAGTCAGAATTAAAAGATGCACTCCGAAGCAGAAAGAATTGAGAAGAAAAAAAAGAAATGAGATGGCGCAGTGCAAGGCCACAGCAAAGCACGACAACCGTCACTTGAGAAGTTCTCTCATTTCAGGGCTTTCAGCAACTTCCAAATAGCTCCTTCCTTCAGGGCACTTCCCGGTTTTATTTGCACCCTGTGGGTTGGAAAAAGACAATTAGAAACCAACTGGAGATAGAAGGGTCTAGGCCCGAAATGTCAGCTTTTGTGCTCCTGAGATGCTGCTTGGCCCACTGTGTTCATCCAGCTTCACACTTTATTATCTTGGAGATAGATGGTGTTCACTTAAATAAGACCCAAAAATTGGCTCCTGTTCAAATAAAAAGTGGATAGAACCATCATTTGAAAATGACATCCATGGGGAATATAGCAATGACAGTCTTTAAAAAAAAGTTTGCTGATCTAGAAACAGCAAGCTTTCTGATTATTAAACCCATCCTTGCCATTGTGCGGTTGTCCTCAGTAAGGGTTGTTGGTTTGTTCAAGTAGAATAATCAGTGATCAGTTTAAGGTACGGCCAATTAAACCTTTAATGAAAAAAACTAATTTTAAAATAAAGTTTAACAGTTGGATCATTTGAGCATTTCCATGCAGACCACTGAAATTTCTCACTTGTTGCTAAGCATCAAAGCTACAATCAGGTACCGAAATTTGGACACTGTGGCCTCTACTACAATGGAAAAACTGATAACTGGCAAATGAGATTATGGATCTCATTTGATCAGCTCAATTCCTTTCCAAAAATCCTCATTCAGTATAACATTAAATTCCTGAATCATTGACATTTCACCACTGCATAATATATATTAAATAATACAAGCTTTAATATAGTTGTATCTCAGTTTACTTTGCTGTTTATCTTTAATGCTTGGTTTTTTTTTGAAAAAGCTGGTCTCTGATCTGTGCAAACATTTCAAGTTCTCATCATGATGCTTTATCAAAACACTCATGGTGACTTCACGGCTGCAAATACAATGAACATCAGACGTGAAATATATGGGTACAAAGCTAAAGGAGAATCACCTCCAGGGGTGGTGATGGCCTTGTGGTATTATCGCTGGACCGTTAATCCAGAAACCCAGATAAATGTTTCGGTGACCTGGGTTCAAATCCTGCCATGACAGATAGTGAAATTTGAATTCAATAAACATCTGGAATTAAAGGGTTGAATGATGACCACAAATTAATTGTTTATTGTTGGAAAAACCCATCTGGCTCTCTGATGCCCTTTGGGGAAGCAAACGGTCATCCTTACCTGGTCTGGCCTACGTTACTCCAGACCCACGGCAATATGGTTGATTCTCAACTGCCTTCTGGACAATGAGAGATGGGCAATAAACGTTGCCTAGCCAGCAACATATTCATTCCATGAATGAAGGAAATTTTTAGGCAATTTTCCTATAGTATATTGAAGGTGATAATACACTAAGCTGGTGTAACTAGAGTAATGCATCTGTGCCAGGAATGTGTGCATGCATGCACGTTTGAGGCAGGTTGTGGATTACTCAGCAGCAGCTTCAATTTCTTCAGGTAATTCCTCAACGACTGCTACACTGAGGATTCCACAGCGTCTGCATGTATAAATTCCATGTGCACAAACAACTGCCTGTCTTTGGAATCTTGTGCCATATGCAAACAGAAGTTAGACTCTAAGACATTTTTAAGCTGTGTACATAAAATGCTTGGTCCAAGGTACACGTTGAGAGAATAAGGCCACAAAATACAAACATTTTTAAAACAAAAACCTCTACGAAATCAGAACTGCAAGACAAATCTTCTCAATTTGGATTCTAGAATCTAACATCCAGAATTAGCCCAAGATAAATTCAGGTAATTGCCAGTGAACAGCACATCAAATAGCAAATGCAGTCATTGCAGATCTCATGGATTTCTTAGAAACCCTCCAGACATTGAGATTCGGTGACCCATTGTTGCTAGAACATAAGGGATTCCAATGATTCACTTTTGATGATCAGACCTTAAAATTCCTTGCAAAGCCTCCCAGTCAATGGGCTGCCTCAACTGTTACTCATATTCTGGTAGTTCACCTTCCTTTCTTCAGACTATGCTCCTCTGGATTCTGAAAACTGAACTCCAACACCTAGGCATAGGCACAACTCTAACATTATAGAAATAAAAGAGCTCCACCAAGCTAGGCATGCTGTTTCTTGTAGATGTTCCACAAATACCTTTTCATGGCACCTGCTACCAACCTGACTGGTCCAGTCAGTCAGTCAGTCAATCTGCATATTGAAGTCCCCCATGATGACTAATAGTGTCTTTCATACATACTGTTTTCCTATCTCAATGCATTTTCTTCACAATCCCTGACTACTGTCAGTAGGCCTGTACACGGCACCCATCAGGGTGTTTTCTTTTCCCCCCCTACTCTGCCCACATTTAACACTTACTAATTCTATATCATTTCTTTCTA
The DNA here is from genome assembly GCF_030684315.1 of Stegostoma tigrinum. NCBI lineage: Eukaryota > Metazoa > Chordata > Chondrichthyes > Orectolobiformes > Stegostomatidae > Stegostoma > Stegostoma tigrinum. The sequence continues at coordinate 27,230,410 of NC_081371.1, read as the reverse complement.
AGAAGGAAACCTTGCCCATTTGAGAGGCAGCGACAAGAATGGCCCCAAGGATGAGAGCTTGCCATGAAAAATGGTTGAGGATCTTGGGTCTGTACTTGGGAGTTTCAAAGGACTTGGTGGGGGTTAGGGATCCAATTGTAACATACTGAATACCTAGAGGCCTGGATAGAGGGAACATTGAGATGTTTCAACTGGTAGGAAGGATTAAGACCTGTGGGCACAGCCTCACAGCAAAGGCATTACATTTTAGAAATGAGAGGAGGAATTTCTTTAGCTAGGGGGTGCTTAATTATCAAAGTCATTGCTGCAGAGGGCTGTGGCGGCCAAGTCACTGAGCGTATTTAAGATGGTCTGCTTACCAGTCAAGAGCCTAAGGGTTACAGGAAGGAAGGAGAATGGTGTTGAGAAATGTATTAGCCATGATTGAACAGCAAGTAGGCGCATGGATTGAATGGCTTAATTCTGATCCTGTGGTCTTGTGCGGCTTGAAGGGGTACTTGGAGATGGTGATGCTCCCATTCACCTGCTGCTCATCCTTCCAGGTGGGATAGGTGGTGCGTGTGGAAGTTCCTGTCAAAGGAGCTTTAGTGAGTTATTGCAGTGTATTTTGTAGGTGCTACACATTATCGTCACTTTGCAATGATGTCAAAAGGAGCACGTCGAAGTTGTACCCACAGAAGCAAACAAAGTATTTCATCACATTGCTGGCTTAAGCTCTGTAGATACTGGATAGGAACTGATGAGACAAGAGTTGAGTTGCTCAATGCAGCATTCTGACCTGCTCTTTATAGACCAGCTACATAAATACTGCGGCTACATCAATTTCGGGAGACTGGCAAACCCCAGAACAATAGCGAGGTATTCAGTATTGATAACATCATTAAACACCATGGAGCAACAGATAGAATCTATCTTGTTGGAGGAGGCCATTGTCTGACATTAGTGAGAGTGATGAATATTACTTGCCACTTATCATCCCATGTCCTCCTACATAAAAATACATGCTACTTCAGCATTTTAGGGGAGGTGAATATTGTGCAATCTTCAGCCCCACATCTAACATTATGTAAAGTAAATCCTTGATGAAGCTGTTGAAAGTAGTTGGGTCGGGAACATTAGCCTGAAAAACCCTTGGCATGATTACGTGGGGCTGAAACAAAGGACCTCCAACAGGCACGTTCTTTATGCAAGGCATGGTTCCAACCAACGGTAAGCACCCTCACCAAAATTCTATTGGCTCCACTTTTGCTAAGGGTCCCGGATACCTTGTTTGGAAAATGCTGCCTTGATATGAAGGGAGTCTCTCTTAAATAGCTCTAGTGTTAAGCTCCCTTGTATATGTCTGGGCCAAAGCCGTAATGAGGTCAGTAGTGGAATGGCCCTGGTAGAACCTAATAGGATCACTGTGCAATTTATTCCTTTGCTAGTACCTATAAGTAACATTGTAAATGATCTCTTCTATCACAGTGTTGAGTTGAGAGTAGACTGACCAGGCAGTAATGGGCCAGATTAGATTTGTTCTGCCTTCACTGTGCAGGATATACCTAAGCAACCTTTTTAGGACTGTCAGGTACGTGTCAGTATTGTAGCTACAGTAGAACAGCTCGGGTGTTCAGCTTGTTGAGGTATAAGTCTTTATCTCCATTGCCAGAATGTTGTCAGGTGCACAGCCTTTGCAGCATCCACTGCCTTCAACTGTTTTGTGATATTCTGTGGAGTGAATCAAATTGGCTTATGACTACGATGAATGATGCTGAAGGCTTCAGGAGGAGGAGGAAGAAGAAACAGATCACTGTCTTAACACTTCTGGCTGAAGATTAATTTGAATTCAAATTCTTCAGCTTTGTCTTTTGCGCTGAAGTGCTGAGCATCCCCATTAATGAGGATGGCAGCATTTTATGGAGCCTTTTGCTCATTTGTTATTGACATGTCCACCACCATCTTTATTTGTTAAAAGAAAACAAACATGAGATGGAGTAGACATTTCTCTCTATGGCTCCCAATCCATTTGCAACACACCCAATCTAGTGGCCATGTTCTTCAGGACTCAGCCAACTTGGGCATTGTGCTATTGAGTTATTCTTGGTGATGGACAATGATGTTCCACATCCATGTACTATTGTAGAATCCAGTTTAAAATGTATAAAACAACATTTCCTATTAAAGAGCACCACTGACAGAAGCAATGGGAGTAAAAATGCAAAATCATCAGGGCACACAAAAGGACAGTAAACTTTTGATGTTCAATTGTTAATTTTAATTGATAATGTTAATGCACTTGATTAAAAAGAAAGTCTAAGGGCTATGGGGCAAAGAAAATTATATGGTGCTTAATCACAGATCAACCATAATGAGATTGAAAGGTAGAAGAGGCTTGAAGAGCAAATTGGTTAATTGCTGTTCTGACATCCCATCTGTGTGGCTTTTCCTAACAGTCATGCAATGTTTGATAATAAAGTGTGAAGCTGGATGAACACAGCAGGCCAAGCAGCATCACAGGACCACAAAAGCTGGCGTTTCAGGCCTAGACCCTTCATCAGAGAGGGGGATGGGGTGAGGGTTCTGGAGTAAATAGGGAGAGAGGGGGAGGCGGACCGAAGATGGAGAGAAAAGAAGATAGGCGGAGGAGTATAGGTGGGGAGGTAGGGAGGGGATAGGTCAGTCCAGGGAAGACGGACACGTCAAGGAGGTGGGATGAGGTTAGTAGGTAGGAAATGGAGGTGCAGCTTGGGGTGGGAGGAAGGGATGGGTGAGAGGAAGAACAGGTTAGGGAGGCAGAGACAGGTTGGACTGGTTTTGGGATGCAGTGGGGGAAGGGGAGATTTTGAAACTGGTGAAGTCCACATTGATACCATTAGGCTGCAGGGTTCCCAGGCGGAATATGAGTTGCTGTTCCTGCAACCTTCGGGTGGCATCATTGTGGCACTGCAGGAGGCCCATAATGGACATGTCATCTAAAGAACGAGAGGGGGAGTTGAAGTGGTTCACGACTGGGAGGTGCAGTTGTTTATTGCGAACCAAGCAGAGGTGTTCTGCAAAGCGGTCCCCAAGCCGCCGCTTGGTTTCCTGAATGTACAGGAAGCCACACCGGGTACAATGGATGCAGTATACCACATTGGCAGATGTGCAGCTGAACCTCTGCTTAATGTGGAATGTCATCTTGGGGCCTGGGATGGGGGTGAGGTAGGTGGTGTGGGGGCAAGTGTAGCATTTCCTGTGGTTGCAGGGGAAGGTGCCGGGTGTGGTGGGGTTGGAGGGCAGTGTGGAGCGAACAAGGGAGTCACGGAAAGAGAGTGGTCCCTCCGGAAAGCAGACAAGGGTGAAGATGGAAAAAATGTCTTGGTTGGTGGGGTTGGATTGTAGATGGCGGAAGTGTCGGAGGATGATGCGTTGTATCCAGAGGTTGGTGGGGTGGTGAAAGAGAACGAGGGGGAACCTCTTGGGGCGGTTGTGGCGGGGGCGGGGTGTGAGGGATGTGTTGCAGGAAATGCAGGAGACGCAGTCAAGGGCATTCTCGACCACTGTGGGGTGGGGGTGGGGGGGGGGGGGGGGTGGTGGGGGGAGAGAGTTGCGGTCCTTGAAGAACTTGGACATCTGGGATGTGCGGGAGTGGAATGCCTCATCCTGGGAGCAGATGTGGCAGAGACGGAGGAATTGGGAATAGGGGATGGAATTTTTGCAGGAGGGTGGGTGGGAGGTGGTGTATTCTAGGTAGCTGTGGGAGTCGGTTGGCTTGAAATGGACATCAGTTACAAGCTGGTTGCCTGAGACGGAGACTGAGAGGTCCAGGAAAGTGAGGGATGTGCTGGAGATGGCCCAGCTGAACTTAGGGATGGGGTGGAAGGTGTTGGTGAAGTGGATGAACTGTTTGAGCTCCTCTGGGGAGCAAGAGGCAGCGCCGATACAGTCATCAATGTCACGGAGGAAGAGGTGGGGTTTGGGGCCTGTGTAGGTGCGGAAGAGGGACTGTTCCACGTAACTGACAAAGAGGCAGGCATAGCTGGGGCCCATGCGGGTACCCATGGCCACCCCCTTTGTCTGTAGGAAGTGGGAGGAATTGAAAGAATTTGTTGAGGGTGAGGACGAGTTCGGCTAGGCGGATGAGGGTGTTGGTGGAAGGGGACTGGTCGGGCCTGCGGGACAGGAAGAAGCGAAGGGCCTTGAGGCCATCTGCATGAGGAATACAGGTGTATAGGGACTGGATGTCCATGGTGAAAATGAGGTGTTGGGGGCCAGGGAATTGCAAGTTCTGGAGGAGGTGGAGGGCGTGGGGGGGGTGTCACAGACGTAGGTAGGGAGTTCCTGCAATGTTTGTCTAGTTATGATGTCCTTGCATTGATCTTTTCCTAATGTCTCCTCAGGTATTGTGACTTCTGCCTGATCCAGTTGATAAAGTATTATGGTCAGCTTTGGCTCAGTCTGTAGCACTTGTACCCGAGTCACACCAAATACTGCATTGTCTACGACGTGCTTCAAGATACGTGGTGGTTCCGGAAAGTGCCATATAAATACAAGCTATTACATTAATACAAAACAAAATGCTGTAGAAACACAGGAGGTCTGGCTACATCTGTGGACAGAGAAAAACAATGTTTTAAAGTTGGTGTAATTTCTCTTCATAAAGAGAAGAGGTCAAACTAGCCTCAAAACGTCAACTGTTGTGTCTCTCCACAGATACTGCTGGACCTACTGAGTTTCTCCAGTGTTCTGTGGTTCTTTCATACTTCCAGTATCTGCAATATTTTACTTCTATTCAAGCATTTTAATGCTTGGTTTCTCTTTCTAAACTATCTTGGTTTATTCTACCCACTGCCCTGCAATTGTGGCTCTTCAACATCATTAACTTATCAGGCATAACCAGTTCAACCCCATTGCTCTTTGACCATAGTTACTTCATGCAAACAACAGCTCACTGCTTTGAATAATTCAGAACTGGAAGTTTAGAATGAGAGTTAATAAAATTACTCAAATTCAATGAGAACTGAACAATATTACAGTAACTCAAGAAAATAAAACTCCTATTTGAAGCACAGTAAATGGAGTGACCTATCTATAGATTATCAAACTCCTTCCATTGGTTGGTTCTGTCCAGAACTAGAATGCACAAGAAATTTGTAGCCAAGAAAAAAAAGTTATAACAGGGAACAAAAATAGCAGACAAATGAAATACATATTTTGGCTCCATCTCCATGAATGAGGACACAAATGATGTCTAAGGAACACAAGGTCTAATGAAAGGGAGGGACTGAAGGAAAACTCAGTATTAAAGGAAATGGTTTGAAAAAATTGAAAGGAATCAAGTCTGATAAATCTCATCCAATAATCTACATCCCAGAGTACTTAAGGGAATGGCCCTAGGAAGTATGGATGCATTGGTGGTCATCTTTCACAATTCTATAGACTTGAACAGATCCTATGGATTGAAGGGTTGCAAATACAATCAAAAAAAATTTAAGAAACAAGGTAAAGAGAAAATAAGGAATTATAGAGCAGTTAGTTTGACATAGGTAGGGTGGAAAATACTAGAATTCATACTAAAGGTTCACCATCAGAACTTTGGAAAATCATGACAGGTCAGAGAGTCAGCATAGATTGATAAAGGATGCAATGAGATCAGGGCGTCCTTGTATGTCAGCCTCTGAATGTAAACTTGCACATGTAATAGGAAATAAATGGTGGAAAATGGTGGAAAATGGTTTGTTGGCCTTTATAGAGGGGATTCAAATACAGCAGCAGGGATTTTTGCTGCAAATGTACAGGGCTTTGGGGGAGACCATGCTTGGTGTACTGTGCACAGTTTTGATCTCCTTATGACAGGGTACATTCTGGCCATGGTGCACGTACAACAGACTTACCGAACTGATCCCTAGACTGGCAGGACTAACGTGAAGACTGACCGGCTCAGGGAAGGACTATATTCATTAGACTTTAGGAGGAGTTGTTCAGGAAATCTCAAATTTTAACAGGGCCAGACAAGGTAAATGCAGCAAGGATGTATGAGATGACGAGCAAGTGCAGAACTACGAATCAGTTTAAGGATAAGGGGAAGCTATTTAGTTCGGAGATGTGAAATTTCTCCACCTGGAGAGTGGGAAGCCTGTGAAATTCACTGCCACAGAAAGCAGTTGAGGCCAAAAATCACAAATGTTTTTAAAATTATGTTGAATGGTAGAGCAGACTTGAAGGGCCAAATGGCCTAATCCTGCTCTTATGTTTCTATAGAAGTTTTAATAGAAATGAAAACAAATACTGGAAATATTTAGCTGGTCTTGACAGAATCTGTAGAGAAAGAAAGTTAACATTTCAGATTAATGACCTTTCAATTTCTGCTTTGATTTTAGATATACAGCATCTGCAATATTTAACTTAAACGGATTAAAAACTAAAAATCTCACTTCTAGTTTTAAACCTATTGGCTTCTGATGAATATCTGTACCAAAACAATAACCACTTACTTTTCAGACATAACAGACTTGCTGTACTTCCAGTATTCTGTTTTCGTTCGTGCTTTATTTTGGGCTAGAGACCATTTGGTGGTGCTCTGCCAAAAATAAGTTGATTTGTGGATCAATTTCTGTACAATTACTCAACAGCTCATGAGAATGATATATTTTGATACAGAAAGCTGACTCTAGCCTCTAGCTGTAGCTATCGAGTAGTAGATGGTCAGTCAATCTTAGACCTCAAAAATAAGGGTTGAGAAAGGGAATGTTTGGGGGGGGGGGGGGGGGGTGGAAAGTGATCAGTAGAAGTGCTGTTTCTACAGAAAAAGAAATCCTTGTACACATCAACCAAAGTAGTAAGGAAAAACAATTTAGCTACAGTGCTTGTTTCGAAGGACAAAAATGGATTGCATTAAAATATGTCAGCAAAATAATTAATGCAAATGGATCGAGATGCAAAAAAAGTGCAATACCAAAATGGATCATTCAGGTCTGAGATGGGGCATTAAATCGGGGAGACTCATACTAGAATGTCACTATCAAGCCTCAAAACGTAGGAACTAACTCACTCTGTACATGCATCAGGCCAGTATGAAGACCAAGTCAGTGAGGTTGATACTAAATCAAAAGGTGAAGCTTTACTTGCATTTAAATGTATTCATTTTCTCATTATTTACATATCCAACCTCTACCTTCCAACAGTTGGAAAAATCAGAAATAAATATCATCTAGGGTTTAGTACATTCCCTGAAATGTTCAATGAAAAAAATGTTATTTACCAGTTAAGAACCAGTTAGCAATGAATTCAAATAAAATGTCAAACAAACATTCAAAAGGTAATTGAATCAACGTTGTAGATGAATTGGTTACAGACAATAATGCAGCAAGATTTCCAAAAGCCTTACAAACCTCAACAGCCACAAGCCATTTGAGCCCCAGCAATAACTGAAAATAAAACAAATCAATAACCAGCTGCCCTAATGTCATCAGAAATGGCATGTAATGCAGGAGTGACAACTGCCAGATGGTCAACATACACCATTTTCAGACAGACACTGAAACGAGGATTGAGGTTGTGGTCTAGAGGGGACATAATAGTTATCACAAGAAAACAACTTTGCCAATACATTGACTGTGCTTCCATCTAGCCATAAGCACTTCAGAATATCACAGTATCAATAGTTCCTTGCACATACATTAGAAAGCTTGTATTCATATTGAACTTCAAGACCACTGTCTTAAGACAGTGTAGTCCAAGTAATAACTCAGACAGTGTAGTCAATACAAATAAAAATCTAAGAATCTAACTAATTCATTTTGATGTTCAACAGCATAATTGTCACTGAAACCCTTATCCTGGGGGTTACCACTAAAAGCCAAACTGGACCAGTCACAAACATTGAGGCGGAGCAAGTCAGAAACCAGAACCTCTGCAACAAGTAAATGGCTCCCCAAAAGCTGTCCACCACCTACGAGACACAAGTCAACACAGTGTGATGGCATACTCCTTTTGTCAGGATGAGTAGAGGGCCAGGATGCAATTCAAGATGAAGCAGCCCTTTTGGCTGACATTTCAAACACCTTCAAGATTCACTCTCTCCACAACCAATGCACAAGTGTGAGCAGGGTGTAATCAACACTACTCCTTCCACAGCACATTCCAAACACAACCTCAGACAGATAAGAGCAATGTATATCTGGGAGAATCACCATCTGCTAGAATCCCTCCAAGTCAGATATCATTCTGACATGGAAATATATAAACAAACATTCATTCACTGTTGTATGGTTCAAATTTTGGAGCTGCCTTCTTAACACCACAATGGGTGTATCTATCCATCACAGACTGCAGCAGCTGAAAGGAGCTCATCACTTCAGGACAATTAAGAAAGGCAATAAAACACTCATCTAACCAACACCACCCATGGCCCATTAATAAGTAGAGGAACTCTTACAATGAATGGCTCCTACTTACCAGCAGAACACAACATATTCTTCTTCCTTTCCTCCTATATCCAGGCTATTCCATTTCACTACCTATCTCCAAAAATTGCAATACTACTTGCTTGTTTGAATTTACAATACATCAGCAGCAGTACCAAATAAAAACTTTACATACTGCTTTTTTTTTTGCTCAGCGATTGCAATTTATGCTTTTAGAAACAAAAAAACAATTAAGTGCAATGAGAAAGGGTTCCAGGAACTCTAGAGAAGAGACAGAGTTTGGTACCTCTATACACAAAATCAACTCTCACCAAAACATCACCCACAGCTTTATTGATGTCGAGCTATTTAGATTTTTTTAAAAAAAATCTATGAACAGAATGCTGAGAAAAAGTCATAAAAAGATTCACCAGGACGTAGCTGGGAACGGAGGGTTCAAATGTGACGAGAGGCCGAGACTTTTTCCACTGGACTGTAGGAGACTGAGGGTTGACCTTTAAGGTTTATAAAATGATGGGGGTATACATAGTGTGAGGTGGCATGCATCCTTCCCCTAGGGTGGGGGGGATTTCAAGACTTGGGGTACATTTTGAAGATAAGAGGAGAAAGATTTAAAAAAGGTAAAAGATATATGAGGGGCAATTTTTTAAAAACAAACAATGGTTCTTGTGTGGAATGAACTGCCAGAGGAAGTGGTGGACATTGGTATGGTTACACATGTTTAGAAGACATTTGGCTAAGTACACAAATAAGATGTTCAGAGGGATACAAGCCAAACACTGGCAGGTGGGACTAGTTTAGCTGGGAATTATGGTCGGTGTGGGGTGATTAGACCAAAAGAGTCTGTTTCTATCCTGTACAACTCTGACTTTGACTCCATGAAGCCCATATGGTTCAGAAGAGGTGGAAGGTGAATGTTTCACCATGTGGATGTGTGGCAGGAGACCAATTTATAATGAGGCTAGTAAACATTACAGTCAAGTGTTTGCAGGTGAGAATTCCTTCCATGAATAAGGACTGATGCACAAATACACTGTTTTGTGTGTGTATGTAAAAATATTATTGGTGTTTTTTTTGGGGGGGGGTGGGGGGAGAAGAGGAGTAGGGGGGAGAGGAGAGTGAAAAGTGAAATGCACTGATTAGATTATTTGATTTTAGCTACATTTATAAAAGTAATAACCTCAGAAGCAATGGCAATTTATCACAGAAAAGCATTGCCTTATGGCTGTCTGCAAACAGCCTAAAACAGTCAGTTTCTCCTTTCATTGTTAGACTAACAAATGTACAAATATTCTATAGAAAGTGCTGAAAGGATTAGGGACTGAAGAAAGAAGACATGCTCAAGCTCACTGGTGCACTGTTGGCTACTTACAATTCTGAGTCACCCAATTTGCTTCAGGATGTACATATTTCCAACAGTACTTTTAGAGCAAACCTATTACTGTGAAATTGCAATTTAACTACAAAAGCAATCCTTAACCTCCTGAATAAACAAGAGATTATATTTTCCTCTTTTAGACATGGTCCAATAATTAGAACTTTTCAGAGGGGTGCATAATTGGGGAATGAAATGAATTGATGGTTTGAGATTTAAAATTCAAAAATACTCCTCAGTATGGTATCTTGGCCCAAACAAGATTTTCCCATTGAAAACAAAAGGATTTTATTCCAAAATGTGAAATCTTTGCAGAATAAAGAAATTAAAATAGCTTCTAACATTATCAAGAACATACAATATCTTATTTGTAAACAGTATTTTGTATTGTCATTATCTGGTAGCAGCCATTTAAACAGCAGCAAGAGGAATCTGGTTCAAACCTTCCAGAGCCCTGCAACAGTGGAACAACTAATAAGACACTTGGATATTGGAAACCAGAGACAGTTGTGCAAAATAAACACAGAAATAAAAGTATGTCAGAAGAACACACACTTTGGCAGCTGGGATTAAGCAATTGAGAAGACTGTATTAGCAATTTGGATTGACTGTGCTGTGCAGTCCCTTAGAATTAAATAATACATTGGAATGGTCTGGAAAGGATTGATAAGTATTATTGTAGCTATGCGGACAGAATATTGAAAATTAAAATAGAAATGTAATAGCACAGGTGACGGTCAACCAGTATGGTCAGTGGCTTTAGGCACATCTTGGGAGGCCAAACTAACACGGCATTTGTTTCTGTGCTATTGATCTAACCTGGCTATGCTGGTGTGTGGCAGCACCACCCTCGTGTCCTCCCATTCTATCTACTTCATTTTAGTCTCCTAGCATACCTGTGCAGGTTTCCCCCCCTCCCAATTCATGGACACACCTGGTTTATTTCTGAAAACATTCAACATTTACCTCAATCACATTCTTTGGTAGCAAGTTTCACATTCCAACCACATTAAGCAAGCAAATTTATCCTCATTTCCCTAGTGGAAATATTAAGTGAATTGACCCATAAAAACATTTTCACTACATCTCCAGGCCAACACATATAATTTTAAAAGGACCTCCATCAGTTCTCCTCTAAATCATTCCTTTGTTTAGGGGAAAAAGAAAGGTGTCCTAGTTCGTTTAATCTTCTGCTGTTCTTTCCCCGCAGTTACCACCATCCATCTAAATCCATTTCACCTGTGCACATCCTTCTATAATGTGGAGACCACAACTGTAGTCAGCACTTTAGAAAGCGCAGCTTTAGAATTTTGTTGAACTTTAATGTCATCTCAAACACAATACAATACATCTAAAAAGAAATATTGTACCTTGTTTGAATTTTGTATTGCTTTTAAACCGGTGATGCTGTTCTGAATGAAATATTCATCAGAAGGTACTGATGCTCATCTACCCTGTATTTTCATAAGGTAATGAATAATGACTTGCTCTGCCATTCAATAACACCATAACTGATTTGCTTATAGACTTAACTCCATTTTTGAGACATAGGATCTGGGTTTTATTGGCTGGGCCAGCATTTTTTGCCAATCCCTAGTTGCCCTTGAGAAGGTAATGGCGATATGCCTTTTAGAACTGCTATAGTCCACATGCTCTTAGGGAGGGAATTCCAGGGTTGACCCAGCAGCAGTGAAGAAATAACTATTTCGAAGTCAGAATGAGGAATGGCTTAGATAGGAACTGGCAGCTGGTGGTATCTGCTGCCCTTGTCCTTCTGAAAAGCTCTAAGGATCCTTGGTGATGTGTATTTCAATGTTCCAGTGCAGCACCTCACATTTACCCAAAGTTAATTTGTCATTTACCTGCTCATATTTTCTAATATCTTACTGTGTTGCATGCTCCCTCATGTTAGACTTGGCCTATAAGTTAGTAATTTTTATAGATATTTACAGAGAAAAACTTGTTCCTGGATCAAATACATTGGTTTCAATTTTGTAATTGTAACAACTGCTGAAGTATCAATATTTGCCATCACTATACCCAGCATCTAAATAAGGAAATTCACATAGATGAAATTAAGATAACAGAAAACAAAATATTTATAGATACACAAATTTAAAGATTTTGAAAGAGTCACTGCAATGCCATTAATCCTTTATAGTACACAAGCACCAGTGAGAACTCCCTTCTCTCTAACTAGGTTTGTCTTATTCTATGGCTTTAATTATCTGGTCTTCAGAATGATTACCTCTTCCTTTAACACTCATACAATGGAGCTCAGACTTTAATTCCAAATAAAGCCTTCACTGTTTTAACCAAACACTTCTGATATCAAAATTTCAAGTTAACTCTTTACAGCAAACTAATCCATCCTCTTTCCTCAGGAGCAACGGTTTTATACATCCAGTTTCAGCCAAGACTTATTCGGAATAGCGTAGGTTAGATGGGCTTCAGATCGGTACGACAGGCCGGCACAACATCGAGGGCCGAAGGGCCTGTACTGTGCTGTAATATTCTATTTTCTAAATCTGCTAAACTGAAACCCAAAAGCTCTAAGTTAAGGGTGTTCCCTCTAAATGAGGATCAAACCACATTTTGTAGGTTCCAGTCACCACACTTCACTGTGTGCTGGTAAAATTATCCCAATGTAAACAAACTAGCATTAGCTGACAAAAACTCACGTGCTATAATAAAAATACACCATTTCTACAGACAAGTTAATCATTGAAATTCTTCAAACAGACCAAACCCCCCACCCCTATCACTAGTAATCCAAATTTTAAAATAATTTATATTTAAATATAAATTAGAAGCCAAACTCCTTACATTACAACATGCTGCAATTGTTTTCAGCTGGATAAAAGATGGAAATAAAGCATCAAATGGGACTGAAGTTGTAGATTTATTTTTTAAATTCTGAGAATTCCCAAAATATTTTGGTTTAAAATGAGAAGATTCTCATACATCCTTCATTTTTAGTGAAGCATTGTCAGACTGCTTAGTGTTTCTTGCACAAAGGCCACATAGCTTGTGATCAGTGGTTATACGGAGAAAATTCTAGGAGTTCACCATTAGACCACAACTTGTTTAAATCAGGTGATCACCTATTTTCACTTTATGTACCACGTGTAAGAAAGTGACCAGTTGACTTGTTGCTTTATAGTTATAGCGAGGAAGTTTGAGAATGATTTCAGGACATCATTTAAAGCTATCTGGTTCCCTTGCGGAATGCACTCTGAATACTGGATCCACTACATTTGTAATTAATATCTGCCATAACAATTATTTATGTTGGATATACAGGCATTTCTGCTATAACATGTTTCGTTAATGCAAATTGGCTCTAACACAACTGATGAATAGTGGATGCTGTTTGGATAACGCAAACATTCTGTTGTACAAGTACAGGTGATTTCCGATCGCACAATTTTCTATAGTACAAGGTCACACAAGAACACAACTATCGCACTATAGGAGAAATAACTATGGCCAAGCTGTGCTGGCAAATCTTTCATCAGCATAACACTTTTAGATTTTAGGTACCACCTCAAAATAAAAGTTACTTAAAGCAATTTGCTGATATTTTAATTTACCCTCCCATGACTTCAACAGGAGGAAGCACCAACCACATGATGCAAATGCACTTATTCATGAAATAGTTTGGCAATGTAGTCACAGCAACTTTCTTTCCAATTATAATGGATAATATACATGCATTGGACACCTCATTTAAAAAAAAGAGCAGTGAATGATTTGGGGAAAACTTATTCATCAACTTTACCTAGAAATATATTTTAAATGATATGCTAGTTAGCTACAGTATCGTCCAAAGGATGTGAGCAAATCTCGAACTGAAAATGCCAGTACCACAGATCGGTTTCTGCACACAGATCATACCACCTGACCGATTTTATTTTACTAAAAAAGGAGATTAGGGATGCAACCTCATTTCCTTGGTAGTCCAATTATCAAGAGATCAATATTCTGAACCTACCTTGGATACCAGCAATTTCACGCAGTCTACATGTCCCTCGTAGATTGCTGACAGAAGTGCCGTGTAACCATGTTTATCTGGAGCCTGTAGATGAGAGAAATGGGAGGGATAGAGAAATTATTGGCAAAAATTGATATCTAGTTAATGTCAACGTAGGCAAAGTTTCGAAAGACTGCATAAATCCAAAGATGTCTCTTTTGTATGGTTCTTGAAGTGATGTTCTCATTGATGTCCACTGGGGATCCATTGAATTCTCCCATTTATTATTTACTTGGTGTTTTGGTGTGGTTGGAGGACAAAATAAGTTGTCTTCACAGTTCTTGCTACTATCAGTCATAAGGTAATTTTCTGTTCAAAATTAAAGTCAAATACATTCTTAAACTTGAAATTTAAAATTAGAACAGCAACAAAATTGGCAATGTAAAATGTTTAAATTGGTGTTCGAGTGAGTAACAGTTATAAAAAAAGTTAACAGGACAAAACCAGTGATTTGTATCAGAGATAGCAGGAACTGCAGATGCTGGAGAATCATAGATAATAAAGTGTGGCTGGATGAACACAGCAGGCCAAGCAGCATCTTAGGAGCACAAAAGCTGACGTTTCGGGCCTAGACCCTTCATCTGATGAAGGGTCTAGGCCTGAAATGTCAGCTTTTGTCCTCTGTCTGCTGTGTTCATCCAGCTCCACACTTATCTTAAAACCAGTGATTTATCCATTTTCCCTATACTTCAATTCCTTGTGGCCAAATATCACTTGATGGTAGTCTTGAACATTTTAAACAAATGAGCATCCATAGTCAGTGAAAATAGTCTGAAGATACATTGCTCTCAAAAAAAAAACTTTTCCCTCATTGTTATGAGCTGAGTATTGAATCATTCAGGTAACAAGGGATAAGTCAGATCTCAAGGTGAAACCTGACTGACCACAACTTATATTTTTCTTCATTTACCATGGAAGTCAGTCACTGAACATATTCACAAGATGTTGCCAAAGAGGTAAACTGCACAAAATAAAACTAAATACAACATAAACAGACTACTGGAATAATCTCATTACAAATAAAAGAATCATCTTTCTAAACCCCAACAACCTGTGAAATGGCCTGCCAAGTTGTTCAGTTCAAGTGCATTTGGGGATGGACAACAATGCTGGCCCAATCCGTGACACGCACTTGCACCAACAAAACAAGATGCTGTAACAATCACAAAAAGGTCCAGGTAAAAACAGAAATTGGAAATTTAAACTTTCTTGAAGTATTAGCAGCTCCAGTCTACTCCAAAAGCAGAATTTTTTTGCCTACATCGCTTAGCAAAATAAAGCTCAGGTATGTTAGTATGTCCAGTGTGGTTAAAAAGGGGTAGTCAAGGCAGTAGAATCCAACGATTCATATTAGTTATGTGTAAAGCATTTAAAATTACCTAAATATTTTCAGAAAATCAGATTTAGAGATTGATTTTTAATGATGTGAAATCCAAAGATCATTAGAAAACCAAACATTTAGAAGCATAAGCCCGAGATACCCAAAACAGCAGCAATGGGGGAAATGCTTAAATAAGGGTGGTGGGGCCAACATTTAGCCTACACCTTCCAAAATTCTGATAGATTTATATATCTTTCTTACATTAATCTCAGCTCCCATATAAATGAGGAACTCCAGAACCTCAAGCTGACCACAATCAGCTGCAAAGTGAATGGCCTTCCGACCAGCTACTTCTAACTTGGTCACATCGACACCCTGAAGATGAAAACAAAACATTATTAATATAAATAGAAACAAAGCATGCAGAATTCATGATTACCATTCAACAATTCAATTACTGACAAAAACATGCAAGAAAACAGTTATTATATTTTAGCTTATTAGTAAAATCAAACACTCAAATGCCTCAAAATCCATTAAGTACAAAATGCGCAGACAGAATTATGACGTCGTGACTACAAAGATACCTAGGGCTGATGATCACCTGCTCAACAACCAGCCAGCTATCCTCTATGGATTATGTACCAAACAGTAAATCAGACTGTTTTTACCTTTGGAGATTATAGAAGGGCAAGGGTTAAATGGCCAGCCACAGTGCTATTGGAAGGGTCTACTAGGACAGAAGTGGTACTAACCTGGGTTCAAGTGGTATCATTCTGTGAAAATCATATTTGAAGAACTTTCTCCCAGCTACCCATGTTATAGGTAATGATCCTCTTGCACTCTGGTGCTAAAAATTCAGCCACTAAGCAGCCAGGTAAAAAGGAAATCAGAACAACAAAATAATCTCACCCTGAACACCGAATTCAGTCACAGTTCCAAGGAGTCAAAACTACAGAATCTCAACTGATCTGCAAGTGTAAGAATTGTCAAAGTGGCTGTATAGCTACCAATTTCAAAAGCTAAATCAGTGAGCTCCACTGCACTGGCCACAAATGTTCAATGATCTGTTTGAAAATAATTCAGACTGATTGCAAGTCTTTTTGTAAAAAAAACTCTTGTCTAGACTCCCATTACTCCTAATCAGCAAACACGTGTATACTGTGTTAGAGTTCTTTCTTGCATGTGGCAATTAAAGTCATGCTTTGTTATTTCAATACAGACTGGTAACGGGCTCTTGTTGTGAAGTGGCAGTGTCCCTAGCCCTGAAGTGAGGGGCCCAGGTTCAAGTCCCCCCCTGATCCAAAGATTGTATCGTAACATTTCTGAACATATTAGAAAATAGAAAACTTGGTTAAATTGGCTCATTTATAAAGTACAAGAGATATATCCACAAGGAAAGGGATCCTTTCCAAATTCTCATTATTCACCCACTGTACTTGGTTTGCAAAGGAAGGCTAAACTAGCTCCCCCATCACCTGGGAGCTTAACCATTGGCCTGAAACCATAAAGAGTTGGAGATTGGTCTCAATTTAAGACTGTTAATTGTCACTTTGAAAGCACTCTTGTACAAAAACTTTATTGTTAAGATGTAGAAACGTTTTCATACAATGTCTGTTTTAATAAGTGGGACTTAGGGTAAGTTACTTTTGTGGACTTAAAATGTTCTGTCCTACAATTAAGAGATTTAGCAAGACACTTGGAGGATTAGAATTTGTCCAAAAATCAGAAAGCCTGAAAATTTAAAAACAAAAGCAGCCAATGGTTTACAGGTGGAAACCAAGGACAAGGAAATGGATGTTGTATTAGTACAGAACATTAAAACTGGAAAAATAGAATTTAAAATTTCAGGAAAAAGAGAGAGAAGGAAGGAGAAAGAGAAGGGAAGAGCAGTGAGAGAAACAAAAGTATTTCACAAAAAGATCTGGGAAGAGAAGTTTGAACTAAAACAATTCAAGTTAAGTTGGAGAAACATTACTATGTCCCACGAAGACAACACTGATTCAGACTTGAGATTCACTCATTTAATTCTTAGGTTTGAAGCAGAAGCTGAAGCTTACTTTATTGCTTTCAAGTGAGAGGCACAGTAGTTAAAATGACCTGATTCTTATTACTGCAGAACAAGTTTTTGTAGAAAATATAAAGGGTATCCTCCCCCTTGTTGAGCAAAGTGCCTCTGATTTAAAGGCAGTTGAAAAAAAACATTTTAAGTGCATACAGTTAGTGCCAGAGGTGTCCTGCCAAAATCATATCAAATAGCACAGAGATGTGATATTTGAAAAGCTTCAGCAGCTTGTTTTTGACTGATGACTATGAGCATTTAATATGGAAGTCACTTACAAACAGTGATGTAATATTATACACTTTATCTACCCCTTCTAGTAAGATTATAGCTCAAGGAACAGATGGCCACTGGAGCAGATGATTAAACTGACCAAAAAGCACTGTTCCAGAACAAACAAGTTGTTTCCATCAAACTGGGAGGAGGTAGGGAGACTAAATCTCAATCATGCAGTACTGGAGAGGTCCTGTGGTCCATCAAGCTTGCATCAAAAAACTAAATCCATACTCGACCCACTTTCCAACACACAGCCCACAGCCTTGACTGTTATTTTTCAAGTGCTCGCACAAGAATTTTCTAAAAGTTGGCGGTTTCCCACCTTAACAGTGCATTCCAGATTTGAATCACCTTCTGGATGGAAGAAAACTTCACTTCAAATCCCCTCTAAACCTGCTGCCTTTCACCTCAGAATTATGCCTTTCATTTTTTGATCCTTTAACTTCTATCCACGACACTCACTTTCATTTTTAGCCTTCCCTAAAGAAAAGGACCCAAATTTATTCAGCCTTATAAACTCAGCCTCAAATGATAGGCAAGTGTCCCATAAGGCTTTTTTGACTACCTTTTTAACCTGTCATGCCACCTTCAGGGATCTATGAACAAGAACTCCAAGATTCTTGTTCTTATGAGTTTCCTAAATGTCTTATCATTCATCTCCCACCTTGTACTTTAGAAGTAGTAACATCACATCACAACAAATTTACCATTGTAAAATTCCATCTGCCATGGATCTACCCATTTGATCAATCCATCTATATCCTCCTGTAATCACAGCCTTCTTCACTGTCAACCGCCTAACCAATTTTTGCATCATCCACAAACTTATCATCCCTCCATTTTCTTCGATAATGTTTGTGTTGTATATGAACATTAAAGGGATTCAGCATTGATTCTTGTGGTACACCAATGGGGGACTGGTCTCCAATTTCTAGCATAACAAAGCTAGTCTGGATCCTCTTTGCCAAGCTACTCAGAGCTAGTTCATTAGGGTGAAAATGTAGGAGCAACAAGCTGGGATTGTACTCTTGTCAATTCCAATTTAAGCCCTCCTCCCTCCATTGTTGGGCTTTCTCCATTTTAATAAAATCTGCCTTCCCTAATCCAAAAACAGTTTTGGTAGACCATCCTTCTTTTCCATAACAAACCTAAACCATACAGCATGGGGGTCACTTCCACTAAAATACTCTCCCACTGCCATCTCTAACAATTGCCTGGCTTCGTTCCTCAAAATTAGGTCCACTGCTACACCATCCCTTGTTGGACTTCCTACATGTCGATATAAAAAGCTCTTCTGGATACATTAAGAACCACCCTCTAAATCCTTTAGGCTATGACAATCCCAACCAGTTGGGGAAGTTGAAGTCCCTGAACATAATTTCACTTTTGTTTTTACACATTTCCGTGAACATTCACATATCTGCACCTCTCTTGCCTGTTGGCTATTTGGCATCTATAAAACATGCCCAGCAGTGCTTTTGTTCCCTTTTTATTCCTACGCTCTAACCACAAAGCCTCAACTCAGGATCTTTCCAAGATATTGTCCCCTCCTTATTGCAAAAATCAGACTCCTAAAGTATTCATGTGACACACAGAGGGAGGTGATGGCCTAAATTGTATTACTGCTAGACTATTAATCCAAAGATCCAGATGCTGTTCTGGGGACCTGAACTGTAATCCAGCCATGGCAAACAGAATTTGAACTTAATAAAAATTTGGAATTTGTAGTCTAATGATGACAGTGAAACCATTGTTGGAAAAACCCCATCTGATTCACGAATGTCTTAGAGGGAGGATAAACTGCCATCCTTACCTGAAGCGGTATACATGTGACTGCAGACCCACAGCAATGTGGTTGATTTTTAACCTCCCTCTGGGCAACTACAGGTGGGCAATAAATACTGGCCTAACCAGTAACACTCACATGCCATGAAGAAAAAAAACAAACTTGTTTTACACCATCCCCTGTCCTGTCTGAAGATTTACACTCCAGAGTGTTAAGCTGTCAACCCTGCTCCTCCCTCAAACATGTCACCATGACGGCAACATCACATCCTCAGAGGTGGCGATGGCCTAGTGGTATTATTGCTGGACTGTCAATCCAGAGACCCAGATAATGTTCTGGGGACCAGGTGCAAATCCCACCACAGAAGATGGTGGAATTTGAATTCAATAAATATCTGGAATTAAGAATCTAATGATGACTGTGAATCTATTGTTGGAAAAACCGATCTGGTTCACTCGAGTTCTTTAGGGGAGGGAAACTACCATCCTTACCTGGTCTGGCCTACATGCGACTCCAAACCTACAGCAAAGTGGGTGACTCTGAATTGCCCTCTGGGCAATTATGGATGGGCAACGAATGCTGCTATGTCACCAACACCCTCATTCCGTGAATGAATAAAAAAAAATTCCACATGTCAATCCATGCCCTTTAATGTATCTAAGGTTCTCGAGTAGATTTGCATCTGTTTTCCCCATAACAGTCCATGTTCAGAGCCATCAGCCTCATCACATTCCCTTGAAAGTTAGCATAATTTCCTGCCTTTGTTCCTTTAAAGTATGTTGCACCCATATGGTTAACAGTGTGCCCTCCACTTGCTGAACTAGTCTACATTCCTACCAACTGCACTAGCAAACCAACTGTAAAAGGATGCTGGGTCCATTCTGTTTTAGCCTGCACAGGTCTTGCCTTCCCCAGAAACAGGCCCAGTGATTCAGTAATCTAAAACAGTCCTGCACCAACTCAGGCAACAGATTCATCTGCTCTATTTTCTTATTTCTGCACTTGTTAGCATTTAGCCGAGTGATTACAAAGGAGGTCTTACTCTTCAGTCAGTTTAGCTCCCCAAACTCAATCTCATCCTTCATCTGACCTATAATGATGGTACCCATATGTATCACAACCTCTCATCACCTTCCCTTCAGAATATCTTGCAGCTATACAGTGACATTTGACCCTCTTATGAGGGAGGGTGCATATTATTCTGGAGTTATATCTGCAAAACAAACCCACAAACCTGTCTGTTCCTTTAACTAATGAGCCACCTATCACTAACACGCCAGCTCCTTATCCTCCCTGCCTGTACAATTCAGGCCAATTGTAGTGCCAGAAGATTGGCTCTGACTGCATTCCCTTGAGGAACCAGCACCATTATCAACTTCCAAAACAGAAAACCAATGAGCGAGCAAAAACTTGCACTACCTGCCCGGTGGTCATCCAGTCCGTTCTTCTGCAGTTTAACCACGTCTCAAAAGTATTATTAGCTTTGTGTAAATGCCACGCTGTCTCCAGCCACTAAAGCTCTGAAACATGGATCTCAAGTTTCTGCACTCAGAAGCAGTTCCCACAAAACTGGTCATCTGATATGTAGGTAGGTTGATGATTTCCCACAAAAGTTTATACATTCCAGCCAGCTGACCTTACCTATGACAAACTATCTTATTTGGCAGTTTCTTTTGTTAGTTAACCTTAAAAAAAGTCTCCCCCTCTTATTCTGGCTTAACTATCCTTGGCATGTCTCAGTTAACTCCTTAATGATTCTTCAGCTCTGAGCTTGGTCTATTCCTGCCCAACTGACCTGTGAAAAGTTGGAAAACAAGACAGAAAAAGAAAAACCACTTCCCCGACTCCATTCACTATGGGTTGCACTGCGATAGAAAAACTAAACACATGGTTTTTTTTGGGGGGGGGGCGCACTGGCACAGCAGGACAGAGATGCTGGGAGCCCTCCTCCTCAGGGCCTGACAGGGCGACGTTGGAATAAAGAGACAGAGAAACTCATCCAATTTTAAAATGACAAAAAAAAAGGGTAAGGCTTGTTTAGTTTTATTGTAAGTTACAGGAAAACCAGTGGGATTATCAGGGCACATACATCTTCTAAAGAGGATGGTAGAGAACAAAGCAGCTACGGTTTTGGACAGTAAATTCCTGTAAAGAGATACCTGGATGAGTGCAGATGAGATAAAACAAAAGCCCACATGAATTGCATGGTTTTTGCATCAAAAGAAGCGTGACCAGTTTTACTAGGATAAGGCAACCAAGCTTTATTGTTACTGGAGTCAGGGTGAAAGAAGCAGACAATTCATCACTCTTCACCCGGGAGATGAACAGTTTTGTGTATTTTATTTAGAACTGTAACAAACTAGGGGCCTTGTCCAGGGTCTGAATGCTGCACTCCAAACTCATTTTCGCTATTGTTAACAGCTTCCCTAAGTCTTCAACTCCCCCTCCCCACCCCTTCAATCCTCAAGTCCAATAAGCACAAAATGCTCTTACATATTACCAGAACTAGAGAGATCATTTGTTCAGCTGTTACTACCAAATTCATTTCTCCCTTTGCCAAACACATTAAACCTTTTCCGTTTCTGCTCCCAATCTCCTGCGTTCTGAGGAAGGGTCTCTAGACCCAAAACGTTAACTGATTTTTTTCTTTACAGATACTCCAGACCTGAGCTTTTCCAGAAAGTTTTTGTTCCTGTTATGTTCCTAGTCTCTGAGCTCTTCTCAATCCCATTTTCATGCTAAATAAATACATAGCACTTCATCAATATGAGCTATGCTATCAATGTTTGCTGTTCCTTCAAAATCAACATAGTGAAAAGATGTATAATGAAAGAATGGATACAGTATGGACACTAGAGGTTTGGGGACAGTGAAATTTTCAGAGGGGATCAAATGAGAGATAGATCAAGGAGACATCTGGAGCAAATAAAGTTGACGCCAACAAAAAGCAGAGGTGAGGTCCAGACAATGTTCAAAACATTTGAATTTCTGGGCTTCATAGCCGCTTAAACAAAAACTGCACAACATGTCTGAAAACAGTAAGTCAGAATACCTTTACTTCTTCCAAAAAGAGATTTAATTTTGCTATTTCCTATGTTCCAAGTGGCCTGCAAAATTCTTAAAAACTTAGATTTGAACATGGAATTTCCCGATCTGCAGCAAAACGCTATGAGGACATCTAGTTTTGGACTTTCCATGTAGTTTAGAACAAGTTAGATGAATTGTGCTGAAAGGACTGAAGCTATGCATTACTCTGCTAAGTGATTAGTCCCACATTCTCCAGCCTACACTTTCAAAGCTAAAAGGTCTCATTGCTATAAATAGGTGAACTGAGGTGTAATAGAAGGGAATTTTATTTAAACACATTAAGAGATCAATTGATGAAGTTCTGTGGACTATGGCCTATTTAATTCTGAAAACAACTAAAAAATGTTCCTTTTTAATACTTTTCAGAGTCTTTCATTAGTGCACAAGGCTGATATCCTAGAGTAAATGCTGACTAGCCATAAGGATGGCTACAGCTCATATGGCCAAAAAGAAAATACATGAAACATGCATGACAGCTAGCATTAGTAAATTCTTGATATCTACAATATGCATTAATTCTTGTGTCTAAGCAGCGAGAATTTCATCAGCACAAGTTTACATATCAGTCATGAACAAAACTAAAACATTTGCAGCTCTAATCTTGTTATCGCAATAAAAGTAGACAGTTGCTAAGAATAAAAGGGAAGTTGGCTCTCTGTTTTACTTTAAATAGCTCAACTTCCTGTACAAACCAACTACTTATGCTTGCTGCAAACTCTTTACAGACAGACATCAGCTCATACCATGTTCAGAAATGATGACAATAGAGAAAACAATGGATCTCTTCATATCCAGCTTTATAATATTTAATGGTTAAATAGAGAGATGGGAGATAAGTCCTATTCATGGGGCTGCCAATATTACTATTTTTTATTATTTAAGTCAAAATGTTAAACATCGTTAAGTCAGAACAGACACACTTTCTAGAAGTGGATTTCAACTTCCCAACCAAAGCATGGGTCCTAAATTAGGATTTCCACATAAAGCTAACACAATTTTCTAACAGCAACCAAAGTTTTAAACATTCAAAACAGATATTTATTCTTCCTGCAAATTATACAGTATATGAAATGGCACCATGTTACCAGAAACAAACTATTATTGGGAATTTATTGGTTCATGACATCCCTAGGAGGGAGAATGGCTTGTAACAATAAGCAGCAATCATTTCAGTCCCAGAACATCACTGGGAATTCCTCAGGTTGGTGTCTGAGGGTTAACCATTTTTAATGATCAGTCCTTCAACACAAGGTCAAAAGTGGAGGTTGGCGCTGAGGGTTGCGGTATTCAGTACCATTCCCAGCTCTACTACTGAAACAGTCCATGCCCAAATTCATCAAGACCTGGATAACATCCAGACTCAGGGTATTTTTGTGGCAAGTAGTTTTCATGCTGTACAAGTGTCTAGCAATGACTTTCTCAATGACAGTTTAATCATCATCTCCCACTGATTTAATATTATTAAAGATCAATAGCATCCACCAAATATCCCAGTATCAACTTCCTGCAGATTACCTGTTGACAGAAATTCTGCGACAACAATTCACTGACTCTCAATGCCTGTATGCCATCCACAAGCCACCACTGGGGTGGAATGCAATACTCTCCATGTGTTGGAAAAGTGCACCTCCAACACTCAGCCACCAAGCTCAACATCATTCAAAATAAAGCAAACCACTTGAATGGTATTCCATCCACTTTCAAAGCCTTCTCTCTATAATTGGTAGCACATCACATTTATAGTGGAGCACATGCACAAAATGCATGCAGCAATTTATGAAGTCTCTTTGAACAAACTATCTCTAGCATAGCAAAAGATGGGACCAACCATTAGCAAGCTACTCCCACACCAGCCCCCCCCCACCCAGCCATACAAAAAAATTAATTGGATATGGAGCATTCATTTGTTGCTGAGATGCAAAACTCAATTATCTTCCTAAAAACAGTCACCACATGGGCTATGGCAGTTCAACAAAAGGCATCTATCTCATCAGCCATGCAAATAGAGGTGGGCAATGTTGGTCACCACCAGTGAATAAACAAAAGGAGGAAACACCTTTAACACAGTAAAGATCCCAAAAATATCAACAATGGATTATCAGTTGAAAAATATATCTAACATCTAATGGAACAAAAGACAAATGTTTGGTCAAAGATAGTTTTTAAACTTAGTTTAAAAAAAGGGGTGAAAGGTTGAAACCCAGACAAAAATTCCCGATCTCAAGCCAGACACTAATGGTGAGATGAAGGGAATCAGGAAATCACAAGAAACCAGAAATAATAGGAAACAGTCTGGAGTCAGTAGGCTCAAAGTTAAATACCTAAAGGGGAAATGGCCATAGGATCAAATTTGAACTCAGATCAAATGATTAATTGTGTGTTACTGGATCAGGGAACAAAATAAAGAGGTTAAGCACAACTTGATTAGAAAACGAGATTTGATGCATATAGGATATACTCTCAGCTGGAGCTTTTCCAAGAACTCTGCTTTCAGAGAATATAAAGTTGAAGACCAGCCAGAACAGCTTTAATATGGATGAGTTAGTGTGCTTTTACAGAAATCAATGACAAAAACAACCCAAATTTTGTGGGGAGCTGGGGGTGAGAGCAGAAAAGGAAGAGAAAGCGTAATGATTTTGTA
Organism: Stegostoma tigrinum; assembly: GCF_030684315.1. Lineage (NCBI taxonomy): Eukaryota > Metazoa > Chordata > Chondrichthyes > Orectolobiformes > Stegostomatidae > Stegostoma > Stegostoma tigrinum. The sequence goes on along the minus strand of NC_081371.1, from coordinate 27,205,442 downwards.
GATTGGACATAAGGGCATCACAAATTTACTATCCATACAAACATCAAACAACTTTGAAGTAAATAAATTCTTGCTCTGTATCACATTCAGAAATAGTACCACGTGCTTGCACCAGCTGTGCTATCTTCTGTATGAAAATTCATGCACCAATGATAGGACTGGACTGATGCTCTGGGAATGAGCCCACCATAGCATCTGGGCAATTGAAATTAGATTAATTACATAATTGGAATGAAACACTAGCTTCAGTAAAAAAGGTAACCATGAAATTGTTGGATCATAAATCCCATCTGTTCAATTTTTTTGGAGAAGTAAAAATGATGTAATTACCCAGCTAGGCCTACATGACATTGTAAACCCACTGCAATGTGACTGGTTCTTAAATGCCCTCTGAAATGGCCTAGCCAGTCACTCAATTGTATGAAAAAGACTTACTAGAAATAAAGCCAGAGTGACCATCTTGCATTCATCTAGACCTCAGATACAAAGGCAAATCCTTGTAAATTCTTCAACCCAAGCAGAAATCAGAATTGTTATGGCATGGCAGGTCATCATTCAGGCCACTGTCCCTGCATTGGTTCCACTATCAAGTGCTAATCTCCAGCCTTTGCTCCATACCCCTGCAGACATTTCGATCGAAGTATCCTTCTTAAACACCTCAATCCAATCTGCCATCATGCTTCCAGGCACTGCATTTAATATCTTAACTACTTGCTACATGAGAGGGGTTTTTTCCTTATCAAATTTACATTACTTGGAAGAATTACTGAAAGTTGGACCTCAATGTCCATTACCAAGAACAACTCAGTAGTGCAACTATAGACCATTTTGGCCAAGTCCTCAGCAACAGTCTGTTTGATGAGAAAGAACAAAAAGTGGAAAAACCAACTGTCCCACATCGCAGATCTACCTGTTCCTGATCCACCTGTGCATGACAAATCAGAAGGGCCCAAAAACAAACAAACAATCTTCAGAGACAAAGTTCAATCTTCACAATTATATTTTTTTCTCTAAAAATTGTTGAAATGAAAAGAACTGTTTTAAAGTTGAGGATTATCAAAGGAATCTACTTACTTTGAAAGCAAGTAATCTGACACAGTAAACAAAGTTTACCGAACTGCTCATTTCAGTGTTACTTGAATTGTTGCTTGCAAACCAGCTAGAACACAGGTGTATACTAATGGAGATCCAGCTGATTGATTACTAGAAACTGGTTCACAGATCAATGAAGATGACAAAGATCTGCCTGCCAACAACTGAGATTGGTTCTCAGGTAGGTTAATAGCTTCATCTGTGAACAGGAGAGGGAGAAGACTCCATATTTCAGATTTCCACCAGCTCAGAAGCTGTTCTCTACAGTAAAAACCAGTTTAAAGACTAAGAAATAATGGGAACTGCAGATGCTGGAGAATCCAAGATAACAAAGTGTGAAGCTGGATGAACACAGCAGGCCAAGCAGCATCTTAGGAGCACAAAAAGCTTTTGTGCTCCTGAGATGCTGCTTAGCCTGTGTTCATCCAGCTTCATACTTTGTTATCTTAAGGACTAAGAGAACTGGTTTATTTTTCCTTCACCATTTGAAGTGAGCTATAAATGTTTAATCACTAAGTCAGACCTCAAGTATGTGTGCAAATATACATGCACAAGTGAGACAGAGTTTAAGAGAATTAGATAGCAGTGCTATATACTGATGGTTCATAATTATTTACCTGCAGCTGGTATCCATTTGTAATAAACGGAAATTCATGTTAAGTAGAGAAACTTGGTATATATTGTCTACCTAGATCTAAACACACAAATTGGAGAATAAGAATTTTATAATACCCCTTAACTTCTGTGACAAACTGAAAGCAGTGGAATTGCTTTCCAGATGTCACCCTAATCAGGGGTAGATGAGGACGACACCCTTCAGTGCACTGTGTGGCTAAGTGGGAACACATCCAGCAGATCAACACTTACATCCATGATGTGCAGTGCAGCACCAACAGTCAACATGTAGTTAACTACGAGATAATAAAATGTGAGGCTGGATGAACACAGCAGGCCAAGCAGCATCTCAGGAGCACAAATGCTGCCGTTTCGGGCCTAGACCCTTCATCAGAGAGCTCCGGCATCTGCAGTTCCCATTATCTCATGTAGTTAACTACAATCTGAATTTTGTGGCACAGGTAATTGCTTTGTCACCATCATTAAGCTGGTGATAAATCCTGGTTCAATGAATGCAAAGATATACTAGGAGATCACAAAGCCTTTACATTTTCATTGACATTGGAGCCCAGAAAATTAGCACATGACTAAAGTGTTTGCAACTAACTTCAGCAAGTAGTAAATGAACTATCTTGTCTGCTCCTGATGCCAGTCTTTGATCAAATTGATTCATTCAACATGCCATCAACAAACACTTGAGTGCACTGAATATGGCAAAGGTTGAAGTTCAGTAGCATTCCAGCTGTACTGAAGATGACCCAAGCTCCAAGGCCAAGCCATTGGTATAAAGCTACAGTATTAATATCTACCCAGGATTATTTTTGAAAGTTCTTTTTCATTGTGTAATTTAATTTTTCTTGCTTGTGCTATTTATTTCAATTTAAACAGGTCTGTAGCAGTCTTAAGAGGTAAGTAAATACGGTTAACTACTTTCTCAAATCCATAATTATCTCAACATCTCAGTCGCATGCATGTCTCCACAAAGATTGAATAGGTAATGATAGTAATTTATAATTCTAAACTTAGAACAGTCTTCATATTATGACCTCAGGTTTCCCCAGTCTTGTTTCAAGTTTCTCAAACAACAAAACACAGACTAGTAATAAAATGTGAGGCTGGATGAACACAGCAGGCCAAGCAGCTTCTCAGGAGCACAAAAGCTGACGTTTCGGGCCTAGACCCTTCATCAGACTAGTGATTGCTTTGCTGAACATCCACATTCTGGCCATAAAAATTACCAGCCATTTCAACATACGACCATGTGCGTTGAAATATTTCTGCCTCAAACCGCCTCAATGCTCCAGCAAGCTGCAAGATCAAAACCTCATCTTCCACTAGGTACCTCAAAGCCTTCAGGATTCAACATGGAGTTTAACTATTGTATTTCAGAACACAAACACCCTACTCTAATTCAGTGGCCCTTTTTCTACACAACTCAGTCCTGTCTTGTGTTGGATGCTCCTAGCAAAGCCAACTTGTTTTCAGCTTTTTACACTTCTCACTCATACTGCACCCAGCATTTCTCTCACTCAAGAGTATTAGCAATCCCTGTTTGCCTAACCCTGTCTCTCTGGGCCCCATCCCCATTTACTCTACTCTCCACGCATTCAAAATTAGCAGCAAAAACACCACTCCTTACCAGCTATTTTCTGTTGTGACAAAAAGGTCACTGGACTCAAAACTTTAATTGTTTTTCTCTCTGCCAATGTTGCTAGACCACCAAATTTTTGTTTTTATCTCAGGTTTCCAGTATCCACAGATTTCATAATTACACAGGTTTTCCATTATACATTTGATGTTTTGAGATGAAGTGATGTTCTGTAGAGTGAAGGGTTCACAACAGGTTGTCAAGTTACCTGCAGTCAAATAGTCAGGGGTTCAGATGAACTCCCAAGTTGGAAATGGTGCAGATGATTTGCAGCAGATTTCCAGCTGATGACTGAAAGCTATAATAGTTGCTGATAGCTCTCCTTTACCCCCTTTATTCCAGAAGCAAACTATAATCCCAAAAGCAGTTTCAGCGACATGACGGAGGCTAAAATTTCTGAAGTCTGCTCATTCTGGCTGAAATTGAGAAACTGTCAAGATACAACAGCAACTTAACATGGACTACTGGCTTTGAGTTGGCACAAATTATGAGTTAATCTTCCTTTTTGCCCTTTACAAAAAATGGAGAAGAGCTGTCTCTAAACTCTATTGTTCAAGAATGGACAAAAACCTACATACAATGAGATGTTTGAATTTCACATGAATGCCCATATTTTAATTATTTGATGAAGTTTCACCTGTCTCTGGAGCCAGAAATGCCAAGTCACAATGTGGGGCCAAACATCTTAAACAGTACCTAGTTGTTAAAAATATCTATATTTAACATCTTGTAACACTGTCAGGTCTGTACTGAGTATAACACCACTAATGAGGGGAAAAAAGACCTATCCACAAAATCTAGGACAATTTCGAACCAGCCAACAACCTGTTATTGATTTTTGAAAGCAGTTATAAATGGCACAGCTACTAAACCACTATTTAATCTGTTTTCATAGAGGAAGACAACTGTAGCTTTTGGCAATAAATTATTACAGAGGGACTGGGTGAAATCATGAAAAGTAGGGAGGAGGTATTATGTAAACTGATAGGATGAGAGGCAGATAAATCCCTGGGGTCTGACTGTCTATACTGTAGGGTGTCAAAGTGGATGGCAGAGATAGTTGCTGCACCAATTATGATATTCCAAAATTCCCCAGATTCTGGAAAAGTATCAGTGGATTTGAAACGTGCTCATGCAACACCCAAAAAAGGAGATAGGGAAAATTATGGGCCTGTTAGTTTGACCTCTGTAGTGGGGAAGGGTTACTGGAGTCAACCATAAAGGAGATAACTAAACACAAAAAACCAAACACTCAATTCACTAGCGCAGCACAGTTTCATAAGGGCAAGTCAGAGTCATACAGCTCTACGATCCAATTAATTCATGCTGACCATAACCCAAACCCTAAACTAGTTCCACCTGCCTGTGCTTGGCCCATATAACTCCAAATATGTTTTACTCAAGTACTTATGTCTAAAGGCATTTAGACATTGGAACTGTACCCGCATTCACCACTTCCTCTGGAAGTTCATTTCCCACAGTAACCAAAAAAATTGGCCCTCATTTCTTTTTAAAAGTCTTTTTCCTCTCACCTTAAAAAATATGCCCCTTGTTTTGAAAATCCCCACACCTATCATTTATATTATCTATGTCCCTCATGATTTTATAAGTGACTACAGGTCGCCTTTCAACCTCCTATGTTCCTGCAAGCGTCCTGGCCTATCCAGCCTCTCCTTATAACTCAAACCCTCCATTCCTGGTAAATCTCTCCTGCACCTGTTTCAGCTTAATATCCTCCCTGTAACAGAGAGACCAGAACTGTGCGAGGTACTCCAGAAACATCCTGTACAACCTCAACATACTGGCACAACTCCTATACACAAAAAGGTCTGAGCGATGAAGGCAAGCATGCTAAGTGCCTTCTTAACCACACTATCAATATGTGATGCAAACTTCAAAGAATTATGTTTCTGAACCCCCTTGGTCTCTGTTCCGACACTGTACAAGGCTTTAATTTTAGTTGTACAAGTCTTGCCTTTGATTATTTTATCAAAATGCAATAGCTCACATTTATCCAAATTAAATTCCATCTGCCAGTCTTCAGTTCATTCACCCAATTGATCACGATCTCTTTGTAATCTTCTTCACTGTCCATTATTCCACCAAGTTGTGCTTGACAAACTTGGGAGTTCTTTGAGGATGTAACCAGCAAGGTGTACGACAGAGGTCTGGTAGATGCAGTAAATTCCAGAAGGCATTTGACAAGGTGCCACATAAAAGACTGGTCTAAAACGCAAGAGCCCATAGCACACAAGTAGAGTACTGGTTTGGATAAGGATTGGCTGACTGACAATGCAGAGAGGCGGGATAAAATTGGTCCTTCTCAGGATGGTGAACTGTAACTAGTGAGGTGCTGCAGAATTCAGTTTTTGAAACGCAACTATTTATAGTGTACAACGATCTGCAAACAGGGACAGAATGTAACATAGCAAATTTGCAAATGATACTAAAATAGGTGGGAAAGCAGGCTGTGATGAGGATGTAAAGAATTTAAAGGTGGATATTGATAGGCTAAGAGAATGGGCCAGAATCTGGCAGAGACTTTAATGTGGATCAGTGTAAGGCTTTCTGGAAAAAAATAGTCGTTTAAATGTGAAGCAGATTCAAAGTGCATCAGTGCAGAGGGATCAGCGCATCTTTGCGCAGGAGTCAAAATACATATGGAGATGCACTATATAAATGAGAAAAGGTAAATGAATCCTGGCATTTATTGCAAAGGGATTGAACATTAAAAAGAGGTGTTGTTACAATTATAAAAGGTGTTGTTAAGACCACATCCGAGGTAATGTATCCAGTTTTGGACTCAAAGCAAGATGTGGTGGCTCTCCAACTGAAACCAGGGACGAAAAGGGCTCTCGTACAAGAAGTGGTTGAATAGCCTGGGCTTATACTCACTCGAGTTAAGAATGAGGTGGGAATCTGATTGAGATATATAAACTGCTAAAGGGGATAGCCAAAGTGGATAGTGAACCGACAATCCCCTTGTTAGACTTCCTGTGGGACACAGTTTCGATGAGACGAGGTAGGTTCAAAACTGAAGCAGAAATTATTTATCTCAAAAAGGGTTGAGAATCTGTGGAACTCACTGCCCAAGAATGCAATGGAGGGAGAATCAAATCAACAGATTCAAGAACAAACTACATGGTTCTGATGAAAAGCAAGATAAAAGGCAATGGGGAGCAGGCAGGAGAGTACCATTGAGATCAGCCATGAACACATTAAATGATGGCAATGGAGTCAAAGGGCAAATCTCCCAACCCTAATTCGCCCATTCATAGAATATAACAGCACAGTACAGGCCCTTCGGCTCTTGATGTTGCGCCGACTTGTGAAACCAAATCTGACACCAATCTAACCTACTGTATTCCATTATCATCCGTATGTTTATCCAATGACCATTTAAATGCCATTTAACTTGGCGAGCCTACTACTGTTGCAGGCAGGGCATTCCATGTCCTTAATGCTGAGTAAGCAACCTACATCTGACATCTGTCCAATATCTATGATCCCTCAATTTCAAGCTATGCCCCCATATGCTAGCCATCACTATCCGAGGTAAACGGCTCTCACTGTCCACCCTATCTAATCCTCTGATCATCTTGCATGTCTCTATTAAGTCTCCTCTTAACCTTTTTCTCTCTAACGAACATAGTCTCACGTCCCTCAGCCTTTCCTCATAAGACCTTCATTCCACACCAGGCAACATCCTGGTAAGTCTCCTCTGCACCCTTTCCAACGCTTCCACATCCTTCCTATAATGCGGTGACCAGAACCGCACGCAATACTCCAAGTGCAGCTGCACCAGAGTTTCGTACAGCTGCAACATGACCTCATGGTTCCGAAACTCAATCCCTCTATCAATAAAACCTAACACACCGTACACCTTATCAACCTGGGTGGCAACTTTCAGGGATCTATGCACATGGACACAGATCTCTCTGCTCATCCACAATACCGAGAATCTTACCATTAGCCCAGTACACTCTATTCCTGTTACTCCTTCCAAAGTGAATCATCTCACACTTTTCCACATTAAACTCCATTTGCCACCTCTCAGCCCAGCTCTGCAGCATCCTTCCGCACTATCCAAAGCTCTGGCTTTTGTGTCATCCGCAAATTTACTAACCCATCCTTCTATGCCCTCATCCAGGTCATTTATAAAAGTGACAAACAGCAGCAGCCCCAAAACAGATCTTTGTGTTACACCACTAGTAACTGAACTCCAGGATGAACATTTCCCATCAACCACCACCCTCTGTCTTCTTACAGCTAGCCCAGTTCTGATCCAAAGCGCTAAATCACCCTCAATCCTATGTCTCCGTATTTTCTGCAATAGCCTACCGTGGGGAACCTTATCAAACACCTTACTGAAATCCATATATACCACATCAACCACTTTACCCTGACTCACCTGTTTGGTCACCTTCTCAAAGAACTCAATAAGGTTTGTGAGGCACAACCTACCCTTTATAAAACTGTGTGGACTATCTCTAATCAAATTACTTCTTTCTAGATGATGATTATAAATCCTCTCTATTATAACCCTCTCCCACACTTTACACCCACAACCGAAGTAAGGCTCACTAGTATATAATTACCAGGGTTGTCTTTACTGCCCTTCATGAACAAGGGGACGTTTGCTATCCTCCAGTCTTCTGGAACTATTCCTGTAGACAATGACAACAAAGATCAAAGCCAAAGACTGTAATCTCTGCCCTAGCTTCCCAGAGAATCCTAGGATAAATCCCATCCGGCCCAGGGGACTTACCTATTTTCACACTTTCCAGTGAGCTAATACCTCCTCCTTATGAACCTCAATCCCTTCCAGTTGAATAGCCTGTATCTCAGTATTCTCCTCGACAACACTTTTTCCTGTGTGAATACTGACGAAAAATATTCATTTAGCGCCTTTCCTATCTCTTCAGAGTCCACGCACAACTTCCCACTATTAGGGCCAGTCAAGGACAATCTTACTCTAGTCAGTCATTCTTTTATTCCTGACATACCTATAGAAAACTTTAGGGTTCGCAATAATCAATGTGTTGGATAGTGTTGTTAACAAGGATATCAAGTAATATTTAATCTTCTGTGAACTAAATCAAAGCTGAGCATTCTGTCAGGGCTATGCAGCTCCAGAGCTCATCACAGCCATAGTACAAACAGCTAAATTTTAGAATTCAAGGAGGCCTTTTAACTAAGTGTTGCATAAAGGAGTCTCAGCAAAACTGATCAGAAATGAATTTGGGAACAAATTCTACATGTAATTATATCTAGAACAAAGGAAGAAAGGTGGTTGAGATTGCTGGCGATCAAACATCTCAGCAGGTTTTGCAACAAAATTCTCCTCAGTCAAACTATCTTCATCAATAATCTTCCCTCCAAAGACTGCATATAGGGGGTTTATGATTAGACTCTATGATTATCATCATAGAATCCCTACATTGTGGAAACAGGCCATTCAGCCCAACAAGTCCACACCGGCCCACTGAAGAGCATCCCACCCCGAAGCATACCCCTACCCCAATTTCCCCTTGTCTAACCCACATAACCTAAACATCTGTGGGTGGGATCCACTATTTATTAATAGTCAGTTAATGAAGGATAAATGGTTAAACTAAATATCCTTGTATGTCGATATCATATCCAACTAAACAGAAATTAACTGATTCCCCATGTGATATTCAATGGCATTACCTTCCTCTCGGTGGTGGCAGAGGAGGGGACAAGAAGGGGTTGAGTCAAGGTCTCCCACCATTTTCCATAAACTGAACTGGACTTGAATTCATATGCAAGTTACACGATCACAAAATCTCAGGAGCAAAAGGATAACGAAGTAAGTGGGCTTTACTGGATTCAATAAAAAGGAAGAAAACGGCTCGTCTTCTTTGTTTTAATGCTTTCACAATGTGGGTGCCACTGGCCAGGCCAGCATTTATTGTCCAGAGGGCTGTTAAGAGTCAAACACATTGTGGTGGGTCTGGGAGTCATATGTAAGCTAGACCATAGGGACAGCAGATTGCCCTCCCTAAACAAATGTCAGCCAGATGTGTTTTCAACTATAATTGACAATGGTTACATCGTCATTAGGCTAGTTCATTGTTCTAAATTTTATTCAATTCAAACTTTCACCACCTTTCATAGTGAGATTCAAAATCATGTCCCCTATTTGCTTGAGTCTGGATTACATGTCCAGTGACATTACCGCTATGCCACCACCTCTCCTTTGTTCACTAAAACAAAGAAGCCCAGAAGCAATTGAACCAAGCTTAGAATAAATAACAAATAAGTTTCTTATGCAAGATCGCGTAAAGTAATACAAGAAAGCATTGTCCTAGATGACACTTGATTAGCATATTTCTAAGAAGCCGACTGTGTCACAATGCTTGTTCATGACTGCAGCTGGACATTGTGCCACTAGATGGAGTTCAAATGTCCTAGCTCCACACAAACCCACAACTTTTCTCAATTGTTCTCATCTGCTCTCCTTCCTTCATGCCAGGCAATGAATTTTGTAATTTAAATAATCTTAGAACCGTCCACTTCTTCACTGTAGCATACATCATTGATAATGGTAAGAATAATCACCCTGCTAGAGAAACACAAGGGATAGGAAATGGTCTAACACACCAGTCTCCCCTTTCTAAAATATAGTTACACTATTCCTCAAAAATTCTACATCAAAAGGTCCAGACAAATAAATATTCCATTTGACCTGTCCCAAATTCAAGCCCATCTTCCTTTCAATTTGCTGCTAAAATCTTCCAAAATTGCCCTGTCCAAAGTCACAAGTGACATTTTTAGTGAAAGTGGTGCATTACACTCTACCTATCTGCAGTTTCTAAAAAAAAGAGATATTCTTCTCCAACACCTTGCGGTATAGATCCCTTTATTGGTTCCACTCAACTATCAGATAGGAATTCACAATCTCTAGTAATTGTTTCAAGCTGACACTGATTACTGGATGTAGAATCAGCACCCTTCTTAGCCTCCTGAATTAGTTTGCTATCACATGACCGCATAATAAGGTTGGCTCTCATGCATATGAGAGTGATACACAGTTCTATTTTATCTTCGGTCTTGACACCAAACTGCTTGCCTGGTAGCTCATCTCAGATATATCACAATTTACCAGGGTGCCCAGGCAAGTTCTAAAACTTTTAATCAATGACTGACTTGCAAGAGCATAGTCTCTAATGCCAGAATCTTATAAAGTTAGAGGTGCACATTCAATCTTACATCCGCTTCCCCCAAAATCCTATGCCCACCACCCCCCCCCACCCAGAGTCTGCTGATTTATAATGCCCTCAACCATATCTCATATTTCCTCCACTTCTACCCTCAAACCTCCTCCCCCTCCCAACAAAAATAAAGACAAAGTCCCCTGGTCCTCACATACCACCCAATCAACCTCCGCATCCAGTGCGTCATCCTCCGCCACCTGAAATCTGACCCCAAAGAGGTATTCACCTTCTTACCCCATCCACCTTTCATAGGGTCTGCTCACTCTGCAACTGCCTTGTCCGCTCCACTCTCCCCAGCACACTTAGCACCTTTCCCTACTACTGCAGGAGAACATTACAGCTGCCCCTACACCTCCATCCAAGGCTCCAAACGATCTTTCCAAATTAGACAGAGATTCACCTGCACATCCTCTAATCTGGTCTACTGTATCTGTTGCTCCCTGTGTGGTCTCTTCTACATCCATGAGACCTTGCACAGGCTCTGACCAATTTGCAGAGTATTTGCAGTCTGTACACTTTAATCATCACCACCTTCTGGTTGCCAACCATTTCAACTCTCCCTCAGGTGACATGCCCATCCTGGGCCTCCTCTACGGTCACAATGATGCCACACGCAAACCGGAGGAACATCTCATTCTGCCTCACGACCTTACAGCCTGATGGAGACAACAGAGAATTCACCAGTTTCAAAATCTCCCCGCCCCTGAACTCATCCCATGTCCAATTCTCCCATTCATTCCGACTTCTTTGACGTGACACTACCTGTCCATCAACTTTCCCACTGATCAATTTCAATCTCTACTATCCACTACCTGTATCCACCTATCATCATCCCACCTACGTTCCCCTCGTCCCACCCCCACTCCCCATTAATGATGTAAACCCAAAACGTTGACTCTCCTGTTCTTCTGATGCTGCCTGATCTGCGGTGTTCCTCCAACTCCACTCTGTACTGACTCTAGTATCTGGTTTTAGAATGGTGGTAGTGAAAACTGCATTGTCCACATCATCCCTAAAATTGTTCAACTCTCTTCCTCCCTCCCCCATTTCCACATCAGATTTCGTCAACCTGACCTCAAAAGATTGCATATGGATGCTCTCCAGGGAGGAATCAACAGTGGTCACGAAATAATACCAGGTCTTAGAAAGTTTCTGAAAGGTGGACAAGATTGCCTTTTCCTTCAAAAACACCAAAAGTTAGTTTTCATATTCAAACTGCAGTCACTGGATCCGAAACTTTAACTGATTTTCTCTTCACAGTTGCCGCCAGACCTGAACTTTTCCAGCAACTTGCTTTTGTTCCTGATTTACAGCGTCCACAGTTCTCATGGCTTTTATTTAGTAAATAACTCACTGCCATCTCTTCTAGGTGCACCCTTCTTGAAGTTCTGCTCCCCGCTTTTCCGTTTCCATTCCAATCCCCCAATATTAATTTTATCATCAGTCCTGGTGTTTGAATACAACTGCTCTTCTCCCTTTGAGCTCAATCTCATTGTTTAATCCCTACCCCAGATCCAGTCCTATTTTCTGCATATAAACCACCATTTTCCCAGCTAAAATCAGTTCTGAGGAAGGGTCACCAGACATAAAACGTTAACTCTGATCTTCACAGTTGCTGCCAGGCCTGCTGAGCTTTTCCAGCAATTTCTGTTTTTGTTCCACTTTTACCAATATCAGTTATTTCTTTAATTTCAATTTGACGTAAATAACATCACTGAAATTGCCCAAATAGCCTTGGTGAGTTTGACATTGTTTCTTTTGTCACTGAAGCAGATCTAAATTACTGAGGTAACAAGGTACACAGCTGGATGAACACCACAGGCCAACCAGCAGAGGAGCAGGAAGGCTGCTGTTTCCGGTCTGAAACATCAGCTTTCCTGCTCGGCCTGCTGTGTTCATCCAGCTCTGCACCTTGTTACCTCAGATTCTCCAGCATCTGCAGTTCTTACTATCTCCGAAACAGGTCTAAATTACTATTCTAGTATGGCAACATCATGACAACCATGTTAACATATCCTCCTAGGGGAAGCAAGAGAAAGTAAGATTTATCCAGGCCAATCGAGGGAGGGAATAAACCTAGGAAATTCTTTTGACCTTTCCAGGAAACCAAAAATCAGGAGAACATTCTGGCCCTGATTAGTTTATACAGAATAAAGTTATCTCAGTTCTTCCCAGAAATATGGTTCAGCTCTCAGAAAAAAATCCTACAAGTTGGTTACTACGAGCCAACAGTTTGTTCCAGAAATCTCTAGTTTCTGGGTGAAAAAAAACAAAAAAAAGTACTTCTTGACATCAAACATAAATATGACCTTATACAAGTTAAAATGGAGATAACTTTACATTAGTATGGAAGAAGGGAACGGTTCAATCCTTAATGACTGTACAAAAAGCTTAAAAACAAAGCCAAATTAAAAGCAATAGAAAAATCAGCCGCCTGCTTGAGAACAACAAAGCTGTCCTTTCTAGAAAGGCTCCCCTAAGTATAAACTGCTACATCATCTAAAACAGTCTGCTACAATATCAGCAATGCTATTGAATACCATATACTTATGCTGACAAGCGGTACATTGGCAAAAGTGCAAGGTCACCACAATAAATGTTTGGAGGTGGGGGATGAACTAAGTTCTTTTGCAGTCCTACACATCCAGTCAAATGGCAGTGAACAATTAAAACTGAAGTGGAGGCTTCACAAACATCCAGGACAGGAAACTCTGCAAATCACCTCCAAAATACAGAGATAAAGGGAACTGCAGATGCTGGAGAATTCCAAGATAATAAAATGTGAGGCTGGATGAACACAGCAGGCCAAGCAGCATCTCAGGAGCACAAAAGCTGACGTTTCGGGCCTAGACCCTTCATCAGAGAGGATGAAGGGTCTAGGCCCGAAACGTCAGCTTTTGTGCTCCTGAGATGCTGCTTGGCCTGCTGTGTTCATCCAGCCTCACATTTTATTATCCAAAATAGAGTTCAATCATTTGAATCCAGGTTCAATAGAAGTGTTAAACAGATAATCCAAATCCTGCCAATGACTCCAACACTGCAGACGTCAATCTTCAAATAATTCAATTCATTCCATACAACATTGAGGGCTGAATGTACCGAATACAGTAAAAGCTTTGGGAACTGACAAAACCAGTTGATGGTATTGAAGATCTGTGCTCCTGATCTATCCCTGCTGCTAGAAAAGCTGTTGCAGTGCAGGTGACATTTACTCAAAGTGGGAAAACTGCCTAGGTGGATCCTGTCCACACAGCACAGGACAAATCAAACCCAGAAAACAGCCACCCCAATCTTCTCAATCATAGCGATTGTAGCACTACTGACAATATCTTCCATGTGGCATTAGCAAAGTATAACCTGCTCACCTGATGCTCAGTTTGGGTTCTGCCAGGGCCACTCAGCTCCTGAACTCATTACAGCATTGATCCAAATGCGGACAACAAACAGAAGTGAAACTGAGGGGTGAGGTGAGACACTCCTGGCATCAATGCAACATTCAAAACAGGTACACAATCAAGGAGTCTAACAAACTGGAACCGATGGGAATCAGGGAGAATATTCTCTGCTAGCTGGAGTCATGTCTAACACAAAAAGGAAAATGCTTGTGATTGTTGGAAGTCAATTATCTCAGCTCAAGGACATCACTACAGGAGTTTCTCAGCAGTGTCTTAGGCCCAAATGTTTTCAGCCTTCATTGATGTCCTTCCTCCAGCATAATTAAGCAATGGCAATTTTACTAACAATTGCACCATTTAATATTCCATAGATACTGAAGCAGATAATGCTCAAATGCAGCAAGAACTACAGAACAAGCAAGCTGGGATTATGTGGTAAGCAATGCTGTCACACAAGTACCAGGCAATGAACACTTTCAGCAAGAGGGAATCTAGTTACTGCTCCTTAACATTCAATATTCATTGCTGAATCTGCCACTACTTGTCCCAGGGGTTATCACTGACGAGAACTGAACTGGAATGACCACATATACAAACACTGTGGCTACATGAGCAGGAGAGAAGCTGGGAATCCTGTGCCAAATAATTTGCCTTCTCTCTCCCCAACTGCCTGTTCACAAGGTGCAAGTGTGATGGAGTAGTCCACTTGCTTGGATATGTGCAACGACAAGGAGTGGCTGAACAGGTTGGGACTCCCCCACCGACCACATTCTACCCTTGGAGTGGGAAAGGCCACAGGGTGACTTTATAGAATCATAAGGGGCATGGAGAGGGTGAATAGCAAAAATCTTTTTCCAAAGGTAGGGGGAGTCCAAATCTAGATGGCACAAGTGTAAGGTGAGAAGGGAAAGAATTAAATGGGACGTGAGGGTTAACTTTTTTGGACAGAGAATGGTCAATAGAATGAGCTGCAAGAGCAAGTGGTACATACTGTACAGGTGCTTACAACATTTAAGACATTTGAATAGGCACAAAATTAGGAAAGAGTGAGATACACAGGCAAATGGTACTAGTTAAGTTTGGGAAACCTGGTCGGCATGGACAAGTTGGGCCAAAGGATCTGTTTCTGTGCTATATATGATTCTTCAATTCCGACTAACTCCAACAATACTCACAAATCTCACTACTAATGCAGAATAAAGCAACCAGCTCCACCATCAACATTCCACTTGCTTCACCACAGATGCATAGTGGCAGCAAAATGTACATGTTGCACTACAGCAACTCACCAAGGTTTTTCAATAGTGTCTTTCAAAACCACTCAACACTTTGAAGGAGAAGGCAGCATATGCATGAGAAAACCACAATTTTCACATTTCCCTCCCAGACACACACCATCCTGACTAGAAAATACATCACCATTCTTTCACTGTTGCTGGGTCCCTTCCTAGTAGTACTCAGTGTGCCTACAGCTTAGACGATTGCAAATCATTCAAGACCACAGCTAACCACCACTTTCTTCAGGTCATTTAAGAATAGGAACCAAATGCTAAACAGGTCCAAGAAGTGACAAAAAATTCCAAAATTAGTAGTTTAGATCCTGTGCAATATACAACCTCTGGAGACCTTTTTAATTCTACTGTTACAAATGCCTTGCTGCTAAAGTAATTTCCTGATGAACAGCATGCTCCAGAGTACAGGCTTCTGGAGAAGCCATGTAGAATTCACAGTTGTCAGCCTAGAGGTTATGAAGTCAATACCTTTATGGTACAATTTTTTAAAAAGTATGCAACTTTTTGCTGGTAACCAGTTGCTGGGTCTGTTGAAAAAAATATCAAAGTACAATATTACTACGCTGACACCAGTCCATCAGATTAGATAAATAATTATTCATACAGGAAACATAGGATCTTCCTCTAAAGATAGTATTGGGTAGCATCCCCAATTTTGATCATTCTAATGTCACTCACCGAGGTGTTTTCATTACTGGCATTTACAGATTAAACTGCAGTTTGAATATGAAAAATACAAGTAATCTTATCCACCTTTCAGGAACATTCTAAGTCCCTGTATTATTTCATGACCAGTGTTGATAACACCCTGGAGACCATCCATATATATACATACACACACACACACACACACACACACACACCAGGTGCAGTACTATGTTGCTTATTTAACTGGCTAGCAATCTACAGGCCTGGACAAATAATTCAGAAAATGCAACTTCAAATCTCACCCTGGTTGAAAATTAGTTTACAATTAATTAAACTAAAAATGAGAAAAGAAAGCTATGACTGGTAACCAGTAAACATGAAGTTCATGCAATGTCGTAAAATCTGAATTGCATTGTTACATCCACGGCAGTGGTCTGGGTTTGATAGGGGTAGGGATCTGGTGCCCCTTTTCCAGTATGCCTTGTAAAGGATTTCATTTTGTTACTTAAAACTGGTTGATTTTGAACTGCTCTCTGAAGCAACAGACTGACATGTTTAAACAAAACAGCTGCAATTCCACCAAACTACATTTGCAGGGCACTCAGTAGTGGGCAGAAATAGGTATTGACAGCATTTAAAAGCAGATCATTCTCCTGTGATTAGCCCAATACAGAATCACCTTGTGGGTGAGGTACAAAAGGACATTTGGAAGAGGTTTGTTGCCCAAGGCAATACTGCTTGATGAATACACATCCAAAGTGGCTACTGCGAGTAACTAAATAAAGCCTTTCCTGTCATTATTGCATCAAATCCAAATGTGAGGGGATGACTTCAATGGGTTAGAATACCCGAATTTACTCCACTAATATAACAAGGTTCTGGTAGCTTTACAAATGTACATTTTTCCTGCCTCAGTGCAGAGGGATTGTTTAACAATGCAGAAAACCTATGACAAATATAACAGACCTGTAATGTGTTTACAGCAAAAGAAACAAGAATTGTATTCATCTCTCAAAACACAATTTCAAATCACATGCAAAATGACATGAACAGCAAGACAAGTTTTAAACAGCAGTGGTCATCATCTCATTCAATAGAAAGAGAAAGCTTCAAGAACACTGCATTAAACACTAAAGAAAAGTGATGATTGGCTGGCAACAAGAAGCCTTTTTCCTCATGCAGTATAAATGGTTGTCACCATTTTCAATATCCTGATGAATATAAGGCTGAAAGCTTAGACAGCATCTCTTCTTTTAAGGTGATTATAATTGTATACATCCTACAACATGATTATAATTGCATATATTTCACATGATTATAGTTTATATCAAGTTGATAGTTGCTAGGCATTCAAATCCTGCAAAGAACAATTTAGATCCCAGTGGATTACTAACACACTATCATGACATGAACGAGGTGTGTAAATGGAGCCGGTACATCTTTTAAACAACTGTAGTAAAGGTGTGATAACAAGTCTAACCACCATTCCTCACTACAGTTTTAAAAATTCCAAATGGGGAATTCAGTATAAGGACTCCATTACTATTGCAAATTTCAGATTTTTAAATCCTGTGGAACATACAGGTTCAACATCAAAAAAACATGAGCACTGATAAAGGAGTTTAAATACAAAGTAATGAAAGAACTAAAATCCTGATAACTCATTAGACTGAATCACCACAGAAGAGATATACAACAGGCCCTTCAGTCCATCCTGGACATGTCGACCAGATATCTCATAAATCTAGTCCCATGTGCTAGCATTTGGTCAATATCCCTCCTATTCATATACCCATCCAGGTGCCTTTCAAAGTGCTGTCAATGTACCAGGCTCCATGTCCTCCAGAACTCACTGCAGACACGCATCACCTTGTATAAAAAAGCTGCCCCTATAATCCCTTTTATATCTTTTCATTCTCAACTTTAACCTGTGCCCTCTAGTTTTGGACTACCCCCACCCCAGGGAAAAGACCTTGGCTATTTACCCAATCCGTGACCCTCAAGATTACATAAACCTCTACGGTCACCCCTCAGCCTCCAGGGAAAATAGCCCCAGCCTATTCAGTCCCTCCCCATTGCTCAAATCCTTCAACCTTAGCAACATTCTTATAAATCTTTTCTGACTCCTTTCCAGTTTCACAATATCTTCCTATAGAAGGGGGACCAGAATTGCATGCAATGCTCCAAAAGTGGCCTCAGCAATGTCCTGTACAGCTGCAACATAACGTCCCAACTCCTATAATCAATGCACTCAGGCAACAGTGACTGCGCAACTCAGCGGCCAGCAAGTCACTTTATTAAAAATAGCGAGTAAAATGTTGAGCCATACTGGGAAAAGAAAACAGTCTAACCGGTGACAGAATTCAGTGAAGATTAAGGATTTTAATTAGAAAATACAGCACAACAAAAAGGGACCATCTCCTCTTAAACAAGTCTTTCAAAGAGATCTGGAAGATCTTGCAAAGCCATTCCAAGTGTATGATTACAGATACTGTTTCAAACCTTGATCTGTAAATTACTATCATCTATAAAAAGCAACAAGCCTACAAATGGTCTTGAAGTTACTGTAAAAAACCGTGTAGTATATTCCAGCACCTAACATTAAAGCAACTAACTGACTTTACGGGTTTATTCAAAGCAGTGCCACATTTCATTTTGTCTTCAGAATACTGCAACTATTGGGGGGTGGTTTGACACTGTCGGTTGAGCAGCTGGTTTGCAATGCAGAGTGACACCAACAGTGTGTTCACTTCCCATATTGGTTGAGATTATCTCGAAGGATTCTCCTTCTTAACTTCACCCCTTGCCTGAAGCGTGGTGACTCAGGTTAAACCACCACCAGGTGCGTCTCTCTAATGACAGAGAAGCCCCAAGGTCTGGTAAGACAAGGGCAGTTTTAGCATTTACTATGACCAAAACTGCATCTATCCCAAAACATCAGCTTTCCTGCTTGGTCTGTTGTGTTCATCCAGCTCTACACTTTGTCATCTCGGCATCTAGTCCTTATTTAGATTGAAGCCAGAGTCTTGGCTGCAAACTATCCTTCTGGGCAATCAGTTCCAGCTGTTGATTCAAGAATTTGTTCTACCCTCACTTCTAAAATCACGTCCTTCTAACTACTGTTGTGGCCTAAAGAGTACTGTCATACATTTTCCATGCATGATTAAGTTTCTACTCATCTATTCCCTAGTTCCTCAGATTTTCCCTATATAGATCAAATAGATTCTTTCCTCTGCCATACCTTTAGGGCTTCACAGGTCCCTTATTTTGCAACAGTCCCAGCTGCGTGCAGTGCTCTTGATAAAGCATAATCAAAACAACGTGACCTCTGCAGATTTGAATTCAAACTAATTTGGTACTGCAGCATAATATTCGATGGATTTTTAAAAATCAAAGTAACTGTTTGGACATAGGCAAACACCAAATAAACCAACAATTCCCTTGGTAAATTATTCCACTCAAAACACAAGGCTTGTTGACTCATTTGCAGTATCTTGCATTTGTCCATGTTGAATTTCTTTTCCAAACATTCAACCTAGTACTTAGCATATCAAACTCTTTGCAAGACCTTGGTTGCCCCAAGGAGATCAGATTTCTTTAACTGTACTCCATCCAATCTGGGTGCCACCCACGTGACAGACAACAGAACTTCTTCACAAAAAGTTAGATCTGAAGTACCGAATATTATACCTTTAAACTTGAAGGGTTCCTTCATTACATGGCTTTATAAAAGCAATCTTGCAGCCCAACTGCAAAGTTTAATGCAACTAGGTATGGAAACAATGGAACATTGCTTAGTTTATTAATAAAAGAGAAGAACCAACTAGGTTCTTAGCTTTGTATCAGTGATAATGGGAACTGCAGATGCTAGAGAATTCAAGATAACAAAGTGTGAAGCTGGATGAACACAGCAGGCCAAGCAGCGAGATGATGAAGGGTCTAGGCCCAAGATGTCAGCTTTTGTGCTCCTGAGATGCTGCTTGGCCTGCTGTGTTCCTCCAGCTTCACACTTTGTTATCTTAGGTTCTTAGCTTTGTTATTTATTCTGGATACTGAGCTTAGAAAGAACGTGGAAAATGTTAGAATTTAAAAAGAAAGTGTTATAGGACTGAAAATAGTAGCAACCATTAGCATCCAGAACAAAACCAAGCTAGACCAGTAGGATTACTGAGATTTTTAAAGTGTCTTTTACACTTTGCTCCTTTTTAAGTTCTATTTGCCTTTCATAAACGCCCAATAGAAAAACATGTATGAAATGTGCCAAAGCTTCCATTTTAATCACAAGCACCATTATACAGAGAAAATAGATACTACACTGTTACTTTGCCTCTTCACCCTCACTTAAGTAACTGAATCAAAGCCACTTCCATGTTAAATGAGTTTCGTTTCTGAAGAAGGGTTTTAACCCGAAACATCAGCTTTCCCGCTCCTCTGATGCTTCTTGGCCTGCTGTGTTCACCCAGCTCTACACCATGTTATCCACTTTAAATGACATTGGCAAAGGTGCAGCTACTCTTCAGTCCATCTGAAAATACTGACCACACCACATACTTGAAGCCACTAGATTAGAAACGTGTTTAGGCACCACATGGAAGTAGGAATCAAATCTGTTTGAAGCAGGAAGCAAAATGATGAGAAACAGATATGGAATAGTTTTCCATCTGAGAAAATGACTTTCAGATTGGAATATTTTAGTTAAATCCTGTGGGGAGATTGCAGTTAAAAAAAACAGGCAATGATTTTTGGTCTGGTGTGTAAACACAAGAGGATTCCTGTTTCCATAGACATTACCGAAATGCATGAATATTTTTAAGAATGCACAGAGCCCAGCCATCATATCTTGGAGCAATTTCTGCAATGAGGGGCTTAAGACCCCTCAACTACATAGGTAAAAATCTCAATATCAGTTTTGAAAATACAAAAGAGTCAGCAGCTTTGGACATGTTTTGACAAATCAGAAACAGGTGTGGCTTAAATCCAGATCTTCCAGTCCAGAGTCAGGTACATGACCACTGGCACAATACCTGTTTCAAGCAGTTCTAGGAGCCAAATGAAATTGGGCCTTTTTGGATATGTAACCAACAGTGCACTTTTGTAATGCTTTATTTATCAAGCTAAAACACTCATGGCAACTACCTTGGTTTACTGCAGTCTAATATTCTTTTATGGGGTATGGGTATCACTAACATGACCAGCATTTATTCCCTATACCTAAATGAATGGCTTTCTAGGTCATTTCAGAGGGTAGCTAATATTCAAACGTTGTTGCGATTCCAGAGTCACATTTAGGCTAGGAAAGACAAAGATCGCAAATTTCCTTACATTAAAGGAAATCTGAACTAGATGGGCTTTTCTGACAATTAACAGTCATTGCTGATATTGGCTTTCAAACTTGTCTCTAAATTATTAATTCACCAATTTCACTGCACCATTATCTCCTATACAAATTCTCAGTTAGTCCCACTAAGTACTCCAGCCATATATGCCTACTTCTTGAAAGATTATGTACAAAGTTGCTTCTTGTTCTCGACATGTTTCTATGCTGACAACTCTAACTTGATAAACAAATAGGGTAACAAAAATAACTCAAAAGTATTAAAAAAAGTAATGTTTCATTAACTGACATGTGACTCAAAGTGCTATTGCAAAACTAAGTCTACTGTTCTTTAAATAATAGTAAAGTCATTAAACCAATCAAGCTGGCCTTTGTGATTGTGCAATTTGACTTCAAGCCTTTTTCATTTAGTAGATGTCATTGCAGGTTCAACACATTTACTATTGTATTGTCATCATTTGCCCATTTTCACCCATTTTACATCCCACCCCAACTGGCAATCCCTTTATGTTTTACATTGGGTCTTCACTAAATCTGTTTTTGTTCCTCCTCTGCCTCTGTCTAGAGTCAAACAGCACTATTTTCCAAACCCTTAGTTCTTAAGAACCATCATTTCAGAATTGAAATGTTAACTGTTTCTCTCCACAGATGCTGCCAGACCTGAGATTCTATCCATTTATTATCTATCATATAAACTTAATCTCTTCCAGCTTATTTGTTTTTAATTCCTAACAATTTCTAAACATTGTCTCAAAATTCATTATTTTCTCTAACCATTATTACTTCTACTAGTGAGAGGTAGACACAAGCAAGGCCACGAATTTTAAAAAAAGGCTGACTGAAGACTGGGTTAAAGTAATGCCCTCTGGGTTATTGATGGAAATAATTCAAAGGTGTTTGACTGTGAGTAGAGAGACTGAATGGTACTGAGTTAGCACAGAGTGCCTTGAAAAATGCTGCTGACTTCTCCTGCACTCCCTGCCATGGTAAATAATCAAACTAATGCTAGGCATGAGTGGTTATCTATAGACACTCTCTGGCCTGACTAACTTAACTGGCAAACTCTGATCACAGTTAATGTGCTGCTTTTTCTAAATTTAATTTTTTAAATTTGAAAACCACTAATGAACAAGCAAATTATCCTTTGTTAATCTAAAATTATATTTAGATGGCACCCTAAATACAATAAAATCCACAAGGCACTTCACAAAGCATGATAAACAAGAATATGCTACAAAAGGGAACTATTAGGTCAGGTGACAAGTAGGATTTTAAAGAATGTCATAGAGGGAAGCAAATTAATTAGGCAACTAGAAATGGGGTTGGGGGTTTCAGGGGTGTAAGAGGTGGAATTCTAGAGTTTAGGGGTCAGGAGCTGAAGGCACCTTCCCCAAGGTGTTGCAATTAAAATGGATGAAATGAACTAAGATAGTCCTGAGGGTTATGCAGGTGAAAGCAATTACATAAGCTCTCAAGCGATTTGGGGTCCTCTTGTAGTGCAGTGGTAGTATTCCCAACCCTGAACTAAGGCATCAGCGTTCAACTCCCACCCACCCCAGAGGTGTGTAATAACATGTCTGAACATATACATTTCTATATGGTATTTTAATTAATACCATCTCAATGTGTGTAACAGGCGAAATACTCAAAAGTGGCTGCTCGTGGTAACTAAAATAATTAACGGTCGCACACATTGAAGCTTCATAATACACTCCTTTGACGTGATACAAACCTGTTTGACTCTATTTGCAGAAACTGGGTCTAAACCAATTTCCGGTCATTAATCTACTACTTGGACTATCAAATATTTTAGATATAATCCCACAGATTTCAGGCTAACTTGTGTAAACTCAACAGACAACCTTATAGCTGAGATCATGGTTATTATAACATGAACACATCAATTAAACGGTTACAAGCACCCCGATAACAGCTACAGGTCAAGGGTGTGTTACGACCGGCCTTTATACAGGAATTTGTCGATGATTTTCCACCTCGTCCAACAGACACCCCACCAGTTTGACTCGATCGAGGCCGGGCCGCAGCCGTTATTTTCCGCCCCCGCCTTGAAGGCCTCTCGGTGCCCGCCGCCGCCCTCACGCCCTGAACTCGCACCTGTTCCACAAAGTTCTTCACAGCCTCCACATCTCCGTTCTTTATGGCCCAGATTACGTCGTAGTCAGCATCCGACATGTTTTAATTCAGCAGGTGGCCTCTCCTCCCCTCTCTTTCTATCCCTGTCTGCCTCGGCCAGCGGCTGGCTGTGGGGAAAGGGAAAATGGACCCACACCCTAGGAAGGATATTAGTGTGACACTGGTGGTGACGGAGCTTCCGGTCCGCCAGCCGGCCCAGTCGCTGAAGTGACTTCCGGTTTCTAATATCGCGCTCGCACAATTGGAACAAGATCAGAAAATCAGAGGCAAAGTGTACGGTGATGCTGGGGTGAATGCAGAAAAGTGCAAGTGCGATAGCGGAAAATCTCTCAATATTTTCCGGCCGTGGCTGGCGCAGTAGCATTCTTTAGATTGTGGGTAACTCCCCTCCTCCTCCTGCTGCTGTTGGATCTGCACGGCTTTCCCTTTTCCCGCAATTACACTACATACCCACAAAGTGGTTAGGTTAGCTACTTCGAAGAATACAACAAAGGAGAGGAAGTTACTGTTCCAGGCTTTCTCTGGTGTGGAGGACATTCTGGTGTGTCGTTAATGATACCAGATAAGTAATCTAGAAGAGATAATGGGAACTGCAGATGCTGGAGAATCCAAGATAATAAAATGTGAGGCTGGATGAACACAGCAGGCCAAGCAGAGTCTCTGATGAAGGGTCTAGGCCCGAAACGTCAGCTTTTGTGCTCCTGAGATGTTGCTTGGCCTGCTGTGTTCATCCAGCCTCACATTTTATTATCAAGTAATCTAGAAGGCCAGCTTAATGTCCTGGGAGCATGGAATCAAATCCTACCAAGTGGAATTTATATTACATTGATCTGGAAAACAAAACTGGTGCCCATGAAACTGCCATAAGTTGTAAAACTCTGTCATCCTTACCTGATCTGGCCTACATGTCATTCAGACACGTCGTGGTATGGTTAATTTATTGTGCAGGCTTTGAGATAATTGGGAATAACTGAAGCCATTTAAATCATTGAACCTGCACTGCCGTTGAACTAAATCTTTCAAATGATTCCCGTATTAACCCCATTTTATTTAATTTTTAAATTACGTTTTTTGTTAATATTCTAAGGATGAGCAACAGATGTTAGTATTGTGAGTACTGCTCACGTACCCTGAAAGACTAAAGAAGAAAAAATACGTTCACGTTTGGAACAATGAAGAGGCAGAGTCTGGTTGTTGTTTTCTCTGGCATGGACTGCTTGTTTATCTTTGGGATGTTGTTAGTGAGTGGATGATGAACTGCTTTGTAGGTTTTAGTGAACTTCCACACCTGTCTTTGGTGTTGCAGTGTAGGCCAGTCTAGCAATCTCAGCACAGACATAACACTGCATGTTTTTGCATAGTCACTGAAGACAAACCATACTGCATATCTATGAGCCATTGCCAGTTTATATGTAAAATAGTATTGATAGAGGTTCTAGATTGTTCTGCATATTCTAGTCTCCTATCTCCTATGTTATTTATACACATTAAAAATTTAAAAAAGCACCTGCAGTTACTGGTATCAAATGAGACTTTTTCCAATCAACAATGCTACAATGCTTCAAAACAGAAAACGCTTCAGAAACTCAGCATATTTGGCTGTTCTGAGAAGAGAGAGCATTTGGAGTTTGACATTACTGCATTTTGGAATGAAAAAAGTCAAATATCGTGCTTAAAGCGTTTATTTTAAATTACAGTCAAAGAGTCATTTAGTGTAGAAACAGATCCTTCAGCTCACCATGTCTATGCAGACCAATAAACTACATTAATGCCATTTATTTGCACTTGGTCTTTGTTCTCTCTCCTTAAATGCTTCAGCACATTCTGTTTTATTTCAGATCTTCACCATCTGCATTGTTTTGCTTTTATCACATCTCTTGCTTCTCTTGGTTAGCTAAGTTTCCATCCACTGTAGAGATTCATCTTTTATTCTGTATTGTTTATTTTACTGAAGGGCTTTGCTAAGCCACAGGGTCATACATTTTACTAATGTCATATTCTGCACATTAGGTTTTATTCAAGTGGCCATTTACCACATCCTTTATGATAGTAGGGAAAACACTAGAATCTGTGGTGTAAGGCTGCTAGGTCTGTTGTTCTCTGTTCTTCCCCTGCTTCTTCATAAATAGTGGGGTGATATTTGCAAACTTCCAATCTGCAATAATCATTATGAAATATGTAGAATTTTAATAGATGGTAACGAATGTATAGTTATCTCTCTAGCCACCTCCTTCAACTCCAGTATTTAGACTGTCAGGTTCTGGGGATTATCACCTTTTAGCTCAATTAATTTCTCTAGTTAAACCTTCTTCAAACACTAATTTCCTTCAACTCATCATTCTCCCTACTCATTGAGATCTTTAATTCTGAGATAAGTCTTAATTCTTCCTCAGTGAAAACAGGCATAAAGTAATTCCTTAGGTTGTCTGCCATTCCTCCATTCCCCACTATTGACTGTTTTTAATGGGCCCACATTCATCCTAGCCATACATTTCCTTTTAATATTCATCTGAAAGTTTTTACAGTCTTATTTTTATGGCTTTGGCTGGATTGAACGTATTCTATTCCTTTTCTTATCAGATTCTTGGTTCTCCTTTGCTGTATTCTTAAAAACCTTTCTAATCCTCAGATTTATAACTGTTTCTAGCCATTTTACAATTTTGTTAAAAATGTCACAGATGTTAACAGTTAACCAGTCTTCTGGGAACACCTCTTTATTGATGGATGGTGTCTTTCAGTAAATGCTGATTCTAGTTCTTCACATTCCTTTGTTATGTACACAGATATTTAATTAGGACCGTTATTATGTGTTTATCTAATTCCTTTAGATATTTCAATATTCTAGCAATATCCATGCAAATGAGTGGATGGTGTATCCATTTTTGGAACCGTTTTTTGCTAATTCTTGTTGAGCACTGATCCATAGTGTGCTTTCAGAGTTTCTCGTTTCCATCACAAGTTTAAAAAGGAAGAAATTGATTTTAAAAAAGAAATTCATGCTTGCACAAACTTACATAATTTTTGAGGAGCAAACATAGAGTAAGCCATGTTTATACAATAGACGTAGTTTATCTGGATTTGGAAAAGGCATGGAAAAGTTCACTTACTTGGATGCACACCAACAGCGTGGGTTCGATTCCCATACTGGTTGACGTTACCATGAAGGTCCCACCTTTTCAACCTTGCTCCTTGACTGGGGTGTGGTGACCCTCAGGTTAAATCACCACCAGTTGCCTCTTTCTAATGAGAGCAGTGATGATCCACTAGGACTATGGTGACTTTACTTTTACCTTGTAAGAGACTACTGAATGGAGCTGGAGATTGCAGCTCAAGGTGCAACATTGAAATATGGAAGTGGATCAGATATGTGCCGTGAGGGTTCCTAGAGGCTAGCATGTAACGGATGCCAGTGTCAGTTATGTGGTGTGCATGCGGCTGATGTCTTATGGAGAATATCTGAGATGTTGATGTCCTTGTCCAAAATGGATCTACTTTGGAATAAGTGGCAGGTCGAATCCACCAAGAACCCACTTTTCAGATCGCATTTGCCCTGTGCCTCATCTGTATGGAAAGTTTGGTAAGATTGCAAGTGCCAAGCTAATCTGTTAACAAGCTCTTTAACAATCAATAATCTTTGTCAGCTGGGACCCTGCAACTGCCTAGAGAGAATCTTGCCACACAACTTGAGAATGATGCAGCAAGATGATGCTGTTGATGAAAGGGCCTTATTGAACATTTTGTCTGATTCTACTATTTGTCTTGCCACGGCCCATTGCCCATCAGAGGCTGATAATATTTCTCCCCCTGTCCCATTACCTTCACAGCCATGGTAGGTGTGTCCTTAGGAACATAGGAACAGCAATAGATGTTTCAGCCCCTTGAGCCTGCACCTGCCATTCAAGATAAAGACTGATCATTTTCCTCAAAGCCATTTCCTGTGCTACCTCCATATCCTTTGATATCACTATTAATTGGAAATCTGTCAAGTTCTGTATTAAACCTAATTAATAGCTGCGCTTTTCCAGCTCTATAGGGTAGAGAATTTCAAAGACCCTCTACTCCTGTGTGAAGAAACTCCTCCTCATCTCAGTTTTAAATGGTTTGCCTTTTATTTTGAGACTTTGTGCCCTGGTTTGAGACTCTAGAACTAGGAGAAGCATCTTTTCAGCATTCACATTGCCTGTCACTTTAAGAATTTAATAAGTTGCACTGTGGTCGTCTTTCATTCCTCTAAACTCCAGAGAATGCAGGCATTCAAGAAAGTAGAGCAGGAACAAATGAATAATCCTCAAAGTGGCAGACTGTGACCAGGTACCTCAAGGATCAGAACTTGTCCAAGATCAGTCTTGATAATTTGGTAATGGAAAAGTGAAGGATATGCTAGGCCATGAGGTTGCAGGTTTTGGGTGAGTGCAGTTTGCTGTTGATGATTGCCCACAGTGCCTCGTGGATGACTAGTTTTGGGCTGCTATAACTATTCAGTGTGGGCCAAGAAAGGACAGAGTGTACAAACATTTAAAAAAAGCAAGTTGGATCAAAGAGGAAGAAAATTGTAAAAAGGCAAAATTTTTAACTTTTATTTACTTAAATATATCTATTTTTCAGAGTGAAATAAATGAATTAATGGCACAAGTAGATGTTAATGGATATGATGGTACAGCTGTTACGGAGACATGGTAACAAGAAAATCAAAACTGGGAACTACATTTTCATGGTGTGTGACATTTCCAAAGGACAAGGAGGAAGGGAAGGATGATTATTAGGATATTTTTAGGATAGAATAAAATAAATAGAACATAGAACACTTCAGGCCCTTCGGCCCTTGATGTTGCTCTGACCTGTGAAACCAAACTGAAGCCCATCTAACCTACTCTATTCCATTATTATGCATATGTTTATCAAATGAACATTTAAATGCTATGAAAGTTATAAAGTAAGAAATAAAAAAGGGAAAACACTTGCAAATGTAGCCTGTAGTTCTAACAGTAGCTCTATGATAGGACAAAGAATAAATCAGGGAATAACAAAGATATGTTTAAAAAAAGTCAATTGTAGTTGATTTTAATCTTCGTTTGAATTGGCATGCTCAAATTAGCATGAGGAAGAATTCGTAGAGTATATTTGGGACAGTTTCCAAGGACAATATGTTGTGGATCCGTCGAGAATTAATTTATTTTTGATCTGGTGAAATGTAATGAGGAAGGCTAAATAGATGATATTACAGTAAAAAAAAACCCTCGAAAACAGTGACCATAATATGGTAGAATTTAGCATTCAGCTTGAGAGGGAAAACTTGAATTGGAAACAACGATGCTAAACATCATATGACCACTATTCAGAGCAGTTACAAAGAACTGAAGGCAGACCTGGCTGGACTAGACTAGGAAAAGAGTTTAGCAGAAAAGATGTTAAGGAAAAATGTAAGACGTTTAAGAAAATAGCTCATGATTCACAGAAAAGAAAGATCCCAGTGAGAAAGAGGGATTTGAGGAAAAAGATAAGCCAACCATGGTTAACCAGGCAAGTTAAGGGGCGTGTCAAATTGAAAGGAAAAAGATACAAAGTGGCAAAGGTTAGTGGTAAGTCAAAAGGTTAGGAACGTTTCATAAACCAACAAAACATGACCAAAAAAATTGATAGAGAAGATAAACTTTGTAGGTAAACTTACAAGTAATATCAAGACTGACAGCAAGAGCTTCTTCACCTATATAAAAAGGACATGAGATTCCAAAGTGAAGTATTGAGTAAATAAAAATGATGAACAAGGAAAGGACAAAGAGTTTGTTCAACACTTTGCACCAGTCTTTACAGTAAAAGACACTAATAGAATTCAAAAGAATCCAAATAATTAGGTGGCTGAGGGCAGGGTGGGTGTGTGCGGGTAAGGATGAAATAAATACAAAATCTATCACCCAAAAAAAACTTGGCACATGAAATATAATGTGGGAAAATGTGAGATTATGTACTTTGGCAAGAAGTTTAGAGAAATTGGGGTTTGGTTAGTTCACTTGGCTTGAGGCTGGCTTGCAAGGCAGAATGTCATCAATAGCATGGGTTCAATTCCTACAGTGACTGAGGTTACCATGAGGACCTTCCTTATCTTTATCCTCAAATTAAACTCACCACCATTTGTCTTTCTGGAATGAGAGAGAGGGGTTATGGTGATTTTACATTTTACCCAGAATAGCTGAATATTATTTAAATGGGGAGAGGCTGCAGAAAGCTGTAGCACTGAAGGGTGAGCAGGACCACGTGTATGAGCTACAGAAAGCTAGCATTTAAATTCAGCAGATAATAAGAAATGCAAATGGAGTGTTGGCTTTTATTTCAAAGGGAATGGACTATAAAAATAGGGAGGGTTTGCTACAACTGTACAAAGCATTAATCAGATCACAGCTGCAATACTGTGAACAGGTTGGGCCCCTTACCTTTTCATTTGATTTGATTGATTTAATGTCACATGTACCTAAGTACGGTGAAAAGCTTTGTTTTTAAGCAGTACAGGCAGATCATAGTAAGCAAGGATTACAGATCGTAGGGTGAAAATAAACTAGCCAGAGGCATAAAAGTTACATTGCATAGGACGGGCGCTAGGTATGATCAACATTAGCAAGATCAGCATTATTTGAAGTTAGAGAATCCATTCATCAGCCTAATAACAACAGGGAACCATCTGGTGCATCTGTTCAAGTGTCTGTATCATCTGCCTTATGGAAGAGGTAGTAGGAGATCCTTGCCAGAATGCGATGAGTCTTTGATGATATTAACAGCCTTTCTGTAGCAATGACCCATGTAAATGGAGCCCATGGATGGGAGGTTGACTTCTGTGATGGTCTGGGCTGTGCCCACGTCTTTCTGTAGTTCCTTATGGTCCTGGGCAGAGCAGTTACCTACCAGGCTGTTATGCACCCAGACAGTGTGCTTTTTATGGTTCATTTACAAAAGTTGGTGAGTGACCTTGTGGACATGCTAAATCTCCTGAGTAAGAACAGGTGTTGTTGTAACTTCTTGACTGTTACATCTACATGGGAAGTCCAGGACAGGTCATTGGTTCTCAGCACTCCGAGAAACGTGATCCTGTCCATTCTCTCAACCTCAGCTCCATTGATGGAGATGGGGTTATGCTCTTCTCCCTTCTTTCTGAAGTCAATGATCGGTTTTGCCGATGCTGAGAGAGACGTTGTTCTCATTGAACCATGACACCAAGCCCTAAATCTTCTTTCTGTATTCCAACTCATTGTTGTTTGATATCCATTCTACCAAGGTGGTGTCATTAATAAATTTGTAGATGGCGTCTGTTTGGAATTTGGCAGTACAGTCATGGGTGTAGAGCGAGTACAGTAGGGTGCTGAAACCAATCCTTGGAGGGTTCCAGCATTGAGTATTATCGTGGAGGAGGTACAGTTGTCCATCTTCACAGATTGTGGTCTGTGGGTCAGGAAACTGAGCATCAGTTGCAGAGAGCAGAGCCGAGACCAATGTTTTGGAGTTTTGAGATCAGTCTGGGTGGGATGATGGTGCAGAAGGCGGAGCTGTAGTTGCTAAGCAGGAGTCTGATGAAGGTGTCCTTGTTGTCCAGATGTTCTAGTGATTAGTGCAGGGCTAGGGAAATGGCGTCCACTATGGACCTATTACGTTGGTAGTTGAACTGTAGAGGATCAAGTCAGCCTGGGAGACTAGAGTTGATGTGGGCCATGACTAACCTCTCAAAGCACTTCATGTTTATTGAGGTCAGAGTCACTGGGCAGTAGTCATTAAGGCAGGTTGCATGTGATTTCTTGGGTACTGGGATGGTGCTGGTCTTGAATCAGGTAGGGACTTCTGCTTGGGAGAACTTAAAGATGTTGGGTGAGTGTGTCTGTGAGTCGGTCTACACAGGATGTTAGTGCTCGGCCGGGGTCTCCATCCAGATCCATCACTTTTCTTGGGTTGACTCCCAGGAAGACAAATCTGATGCTCTCAGCATTGACAGTGGTCACAGGTGTGTCTGGGGCAGTCGGGATAGGTGACGCCATGCCTCTGGCATTTTGCTCGAACCAAGCATAGAAAACATTGAGCGCATCAGGGAGGGGTGGTCTTTGTCCGCTGTCAAGCTCTGCTTCGTTTCCTGTCTCGTAATGTTGTTTAGGCCTTCCATAGGTGGCAGGAGTCTGTATCGTTGGCTTTGGCTCTAACTTGGTCTGGTACTGCCTTTTGACATCCCTGATGGCTTTGCGGAGGTCATATCTGGATTTGCTGTATAGGTCTGGGTCGTCCGACTTGAAAGCTGCATGCCTGGTCTTCAAAAGGCAGTGGATTTCCTGGTTCATCCAAGAAAAGATATAGTTGCATTCAGGATAGACCAGAAGAGGTTTGCCATGCTGATCTTGGGTATGGAGAGATGAAGTTGGGCTGTATTCATTGGAATTTGGAAGACGGAGAGACCAACCTTTGAGCAGCTTTGGCACAGTGGTTGTGGAGAGGTTGATTCCCCTTGAGAGAGAATCCAAAAAAAGATGGCACAATGTCAGGGGTGAGGATTATTTGTTTTCTCTCAAAAGGTAGTGAAGTGTGGATATCTTTTTCACAAAGAGCTGTTGAAGCTGGGTCATTAAGTGTATTCAAGGCTATGATAGATAGATTTCAGATCAATAAGGGAATCAAAGATTATGGAGAAAAGGCACGAAAGTAGAATTGAAGACTATTAGATTAGCCATATCTCATTGATTGGCAGAGCACAGTCAATGGGCTGAATGGTCTACTTCTGCTCTCACATCTTAAGATCTTAATTTACCAATGGGGAAAAGTTCTGTATAACACTAAACTTGTGAATTCAGTATTCTTCTGGTTGGCAAATCACACTGTCCAACTGTGTGCAGCACATGAACTACTTGTGTGTGTTCACATGAACAGCATCCTCAAATCACATGAGCTACAATGCTGCTTCGAATGCATCCCCACAGTAGTATCCAATATGGATAAAATGTGTCCAAATATGTAACTTTGCACATCATTATCATGTGAAATACAAGAAGTTAAATTGCTCAATCAGTGACATCTGATTATTGGGCGCAAAATTGTTGATATATTAGACAAAGAGTTGGAGATTGGTAGGTTGAAATCCTGTCCATCTTTCCCACCTCTTCAATTTGTTTATCATATTTTTACTTGCCCAAGGTCATGTCACCAACTTGTGACTTCAACAAAATAAGTCCATGTGATGATGTAATGTTGTCATGTGATATTTTTGTAATTCCACCAGTAAAGCAGTAAAGAGGGATAATCAATAATTGTGTGGTGTAGTGACAAGAGTGTTACCATTGAAACAAGTTTGACCCTTAACAGGCTCTGATTACACTAGTGCACAATTATCAGAGTTGTCTACTTCTTATAGAGTACAGTAATAGTGCATATGTGCTATATTGGTTATACAAGTATGGACTGTATTATGGTGCATTTAAATGACACCTTGCATGATCACAGGATGCCTTGAATTGCTTTACAGTCAATGAAATATGTCTTGAAATGTCAACTGTTGTAAGAAATTTGGAAGCCAATTTCCACTGTGTCCTATAAATGGCAATGTCAATTTATATCCACCTGAGAGGGCAGACTGGACCACAGATTAATGCTCCATCCAAAAGGCAATAGTCTTTGGAAGCACATCCTCCTTACTATACTGGAGTGTCAGCCCTGAGACCTAGGCTTTGATTTTTATTTCCAGGTTGGGAGTGCAGAGGCAGGACATTTCCTAGCCCCACACCCTGACCAAGGGAAATCTGGGCCTGGAAGGTCTAATTTCTATTCTAGTAATCTTTGGAGCTGAGTGACCCTAGAAAACGAGTGGGGACTACATGATAAGAATACAAAAGGGCTTAAAGCCTGTTCAAGAAATGGTTTGCAGTTTACAAAAAAAATGAAACCAGAAACATCCCTTCGACCGTCAATCCTCACATCCCCTACACTCACACTTCACATGCCCTAACCGTGCAATCTTATTTTCATCCATGCTACCCTATGCCCCTCTATCTTCTGCCACAATCCTTCCATCACTCCATGTTAATATGCCCCCGTAGCAAACATACTGGACCTTTATAGGCATCAGAATTGAGAAAATCTAGAAATGAAGTAGATTTTAAGCATCTGAATTTGTGGTGGATAAATAAGAACATCTGTGACTAGGCAGAAGTAGGAGAGGGTCCTCTCTCCGTTTTCTCTGCTTATAGAGAGCAATGCGAACTTTTCAGTCTGTCATCAAAGCTAACCTTCCCCCTCCTAGCCAACATCCGAGTGAATCTCCTTCACACCTCTTCCAAAACAATCACATTCTTCCTATAGTACAGTGACCAGAACTGAGTTCGCGGTGATCCAGCAGCGGTCTGACCAAATTTTTGTTTAGCCCCAACATATCCTCCTTCACTTATAATCTATACCATGACTGATAAAGAATGATAATTGTCCCTTATGCCTGCTTGACTACCCTATTACCCTGCCCTGCTGCCTTCAGGGAGCTGTGGCTAAGAATCCCAAATCCTTCTGTTCCTCTGAGTTTGTTACTTCTTCCAAAATGCATCACCTCACACTTTTCAGTGTTAAATTGCATCTTCAAACTGATCTGCCATCGGATCAATCCATCTTTATCCTTGTGTAACCTAAGACCTTCTTCCTCAGTCCCAACCACTTGACCAATCTTAGTCTCAACCACAAACCCACTTATCACACCCCCACATTTTCTTCCATTTTTATGTATATCATGAACAACAAGGGACCCAGCGCTGATACCTGTGGTACACAGCTGGACACCAGTCTCCACTTGTGCAGACTTTTACCACTACCCCCTGCCTCCTACCCTTAAGCTAATCTTGCATCCAACTTGCCAAGGTTACCCTGGATCTCATGTTTTTTTACCTTCTTTATCAACTTTTTCCATTCCATATCAAACCTAAAAAATGTGCTGCTGTGGTCACAAGCACTAAAATGCTTTCCCATTGCCACCTTAAACATTTGTCTGGCTTCATTGCCCAGAATTAAGTCCAGCATGGCACCTTTCTTTGTTGGACCTTCTACGTGTTGATACAAAAAGCTGTTTTGAATACATTTCAAGAAATCTATATCCCTCTAAATCCACCCTCCTCACACATGACTATCCAGATGAATGGTGATAAAGTTGAAATCCCCAAATATGATTACTCCTTATTTTTACATGCCTCAATAAATTGTCAACATATCTGCTCTACATATCCTGTATTGCCCATGAACTGTTTGGGGGTCTATAATACACTCCCATCAGTGCAACAGCCCCTTTTTATTCCTCTATTTAATTCCATACACAGATTTGTACATTATGAAGCATTATTGTAAGGGGCCAATGGTTATGTATTTGCTACAATATTATGATGAGGAATGTCTATCTGGAGGTGTCTTTTCACTTTAGACTTAAATAAAAGTTTTCTTGAACTCGCTCATATGTCCAGGGATATTGAATTCCACACATCTGGGCCTTTGCATCGTGCTGATTTATATGCGGAAGAAGTTTTTGAATTGACCAGATGTACGTTACAGGAATTTCTGATAGGATAGCTGTGAATGGTGGAATTGATTGAAATGTTGCGTCAAACACAGATGCCAATTAATTGGAATTAAATTGAAACATGAGGAAGGTATTTTGTGAAAAGAACCTTTGATTTTCAAAGTCCTAAAATAAGTATATAATGGGTCAGTATTTTCAAAAATAGTCTGTGCCTGTGTGAATTTTGATAGCTTTCTTCAATAATAGAAAAATAGAGTGGATTTTTAATTTTTGCTCTGCTACACATAATGACCGCAGTTTGTATGCAGCAAACAAAAATAAATATATACATTAAATAGTGTTTGTTATTCTTAAACATTTCACTAATAAAATGATGAGTTTCATCACAGTAGCTGATGTCAAGCATTTCTCCCTCTGTGTCAGACAATAACATTTCCTGTGTCTCCCCCGAGAATGTAATAATGATAATCGGATTTCAGCTGCAGCCCCAAGCCTTTCTGTTGCCAGAGAAACCCCTGATAACAGCCACAAAAAAATCAAATAGGTTTATAACTGTTCATAAATTGATCTGCAGCAACCTGACGTAACACAGACACAATATTATTTTGTTAAGGATTAGATTTCCAAGCTGTTTCTTACAGATTAATTCTCCTTCCTGGTATTACACAGATGTTGCCTTACTTGCAATGAATGGCAAAGGATGCCTCTGAATAGGAAAGGAAGAAGAACTCACTTCTTTCAGAAAAACTGCAATAATGTACATTTTGTAAATATTTCCTTGAAAATGACAATATTATCCTGCATGTACCTGTGAAACATTTACTCTAGTCAAGGGAAAAAGAAGTCAGATCTGGTAAGTGAAATGTGTTTTTCCAATTATTCAACATCTCCCAGGTGTGGCATAGGTTAGATGCCACTCTGCGCTTTGCCTAGAAAATACTTTTAATTTAGTCTCTCATGAGATGTGGGTGTTATCAGCTAGGCCAGCATTAAATTCCAGTTGCTAATTACTGTAGAGAAGGTGGTGATGAGCTATCTTGAACGTTGAAGTCCATGTGTTTTGATATGCCCACAGTGCTGTTAGGAAGGGAGATCCAGAATTTTGACCTGGTGACATGAAGGAATTGTGATATATTTCCAAGTCAGGATGGGGCATTGCTTCAACAGGAATTTGCAAGTGTGTGTCCCCATCTACCTCCTGCTAATTTTCTCCTTGACAGTAGAGTCTGCAGGTTTGGAAGGACCTTTCAAAGAGCCACTGTGTGCATCAATAGTGAAAGGAGTGAATTTTTAAGATAATGGATGAAGTGGCAACTAAGTCAGCTCTGACTTGAACTACTTCAAGATCTGAGGAGGAGTAAACAGTGCTAAACCTTATTCATTCATTAGTAAGCAACAGCACTTCTGACCTAATGATGCAGTGAAGATCACTGACAAAACAGCCGAAGATGGCTAGCTCTATTTTGAGATGTTCCTTCAATGATATTCTGGAAGTGAGGAGACCATCTTCCCTTGTGCCAGGTATGATTTGAACTAGTGGAGAGTTTTCTCCCGATTCCCATTGACTGTGGTTTTGCTAATGCTCCTTGATGCCACACTCAGCAAATGATTCCTTTCTGTCAAGATCAACCATTCTCACCTCACCTCTAGAAATCAGCTTTTTTGTTCATGTGTAGATCAAAGATGTAATGATGTCAGGAGCCGTGGTGGTCCTGGTGGAGCTTAAACTAGGCATCAGTGAGTAGGCTATTGCTGAGTATATACAACTTGATAGCACTGTTGATGACACCTTCCATCAATCTGCTGATGATTAAGTATAGCATGATAGGCTGGTGAGGACATACCTGGACAATGTAGCACTTTGCTGGGTAAATGCCAATTTGAAGCTGATAATATCGTGGTAACAGTTTAATACTAACCCCATGGAACCACACCTGGCTGAGCGAGTGCAGCACTGTTTTTTGTTTCTATGCACACTTTTTGATTTTCCTGATTAAGAGAAATAAATTAATAGATTATTTCAGGCCATGAACACAATGAAATTGTCAGTCTAAACTGCTGGAGATGCTTACATTTCAACAGACATTCAAACCACGATAAGAAGAGAGATGAAGCATTGATCTAGAGTTGCAAGGAAACCTATCTGTCAGAAATGAATGAATAGTAGTATATTACATTGGGACCCTTTATTTCCTTCGGAGAAATCATGCAAATATTTGATAACATAGGTAATAAAGGAACACTTCATCAAAAAGAATACTCTGGAGTGTGTTAAGATTCAGTTTAGAGGGAGCTTTCCTCTTGGCAAGCATTCTGCTCACTTTGAGGGACAGCTGATGATGATGGAGAAGGAGACTTACCTTATGGAGTTAATTTCATAACCCCGCACTTTTAACAGAGTTAGAAAGGAGACTACACCATTGCAACCCCGATTCTCCAATCTGTACTGCATTAGGCTGTTTACATTTTATATTAACACAAAATGTTTCTAATCCAGAAATGTGCAAGATGCTTTCCCCAGTTTCCTATTTCTGTCACCTGCTAGGAAGAAGAAATTTCCAAAGTATTGTTATGTAATAAATTTCCACAGAAACAGTATTAAGTAGAAGTAATACATAGACATGGCTTGATGCATTTTTAGGCAAACTTTAAAGGTAGTGAGAAAAACAGTAAAACAAGTAGGATTAGAGAATGAGTTCTAGAGAATACAACCTAATGAGCAGACTGAAGGGGGCCTGAAAGAAAGGACTGGTGAATAGATTGTGGCAGAATTAGAGTGGGACAATATTTACATTTGTAGATGAAAATTTGTTTTGGACTTGCATGACTGGAGAGGTCATCTGTGGAGAGGAAGCAGAGTCACTGTTTTGAGTCCAGTGACTCTTCTTCAGAACTGATAGCAGCTAGGAAAATGTGATATTTATGCTGATGTTACGATGGGGTGGGGAAGAATGAGTGGATAGGTGGAGATGGATCACAGAAATAGAAAGAAAGGAGTTAGGCAGACAAAAGGATATTTGGTAGTCAGGGAAGAAGAGAAGCTACATAATTGATGATGGACTATGAGTAATTGGAAATGAGTTGGGTCTCTGAAAGAAAACAATTTAATGACAGGACCTGGTGTGTGTGGATGGGTAATAGACGTGGATCAAGTTGTGGTTACTCTGAATTATTGAATGCAATATTGCAGACTGCAGGGTGCCAAAGTGGAAAATGAGTTGCTGTTTTTCCAGTTTATGCTGAACCTTGCTGGAGCCTGGCAGCAGACCTGTGAGAGAAATGTTGATCAGGGAATACATTAGTAGAAGTTGAAGTGGAGGCAACTGGAAGCTCCAGGTCATTTTACGGAATGTAGATGCTGCATAAAGCAGTCACCCAGCAGCTTCTCGTCTCCCCAATGTGGAGGACACCATACTGTGAGAAGTGAATACAGTAGACTAGATTGATTATAGTGTAGGTAAATTACTTTTTCAATTGGAAGGTGTGTGAGGAGAGAGAAGGTAAATGGGTGAGTGTTGCAATTCATAGAAAGGTGTGGGAGATGATGGGAGTCGAGGAGGAGCGGACCAAGGTGTCCTCGTGGGGATAGGCCTGTGGAATGCTGACAAGGGAGGAAAGGGGATTTTGTGTCTGGTGGTGGCATTCCCCCAGGTGGCATAAATGGTGATTTATGATCCTTTGGAAGTGGAGTCTAGTGGGTGTAAAGTAAGGACCAGGTAGACCACATCATTGATGTGGGAAGGAAGACAAGACATGAGGGCAATAGAGTAGTAAAGGGTTTGGATATAGTTAAGGGGCTTGTCAACCACAGTGGTGGGGAATCCTTGGCTGAAGTAAAAATTGACATCTGATGGCCCCCTGCAGAAGGTGGCATCATCAGAACAGATGCAACAGAGACAAAGAAACAGGGAGAATGGAATTGATTCCTTCCAGGAAGGTTGTGAGGACGTACAGCCCAGGTAACTGTGGGAAGCAGTGAATTCAAAGTGGATATCAGTTTCAGATCTTCAAACCCCCCAATTCTTTGTTTATTTAGTTGAAGCCAAGATGATGTGCTAGCAGGTGAAATAGTTTTCAAAGTGGTGGGGTTTGCCTATGATAGATGTCAGGAGGCCAGCAAGCAAAGTATTGTCAGAACTAACTTTGAAGTTAACAACATTGACCACTTTTAATTTGATGAAACACCAGATTTACCCAAATAAATGATATTTCTCGAATTGATTCTCAGATTGGAATTTAGCAATGTTGAATATTGATAGCCTCAGATTTTTAAATTATTTGCAGTTGAATATGAACATGCAAACAATGAGAGTAGGCTCACATGGCCCCTTGAACCTTTTCTCACAATCAATAAGATCATGCTTATCTGATTTTAACCTCAACACTACATTCCTGCTTAATCTTTCATCCCCTTGATATTCAAGAATCTACCTACCTCTGTCTTACAAATACATTTAAACATTCTACATCCACTACCTTTTGAGACTCACACCCCTAAAGAGGAAAAATTACTTCTTATTCCTGTCTTAGATGAGTGGCCCTTTTATTTTCAACTTTAAACCTAGCTCTAGATTCTTCTATTTGAAGAAATATCCTCTTGACATCCACTTGGTCAAGTTCTGGCATCACAGTTGACTCTCTACATTCTGATTTGAGAAGTTAAGTTTCATAGAATCGTAGAATCATACTGTACAGAATCATACAAGAGGCCTTCGGCCCATGGAGTCTATACCAGCAAAAATATACTACTACACTAGAGATAGTAAGAACTGCCAATGGAGGAGTCAGAGATAATACAGTGTGGAGCTGCAGGAACACAGCAGGCCAGGCAGCATCAGACCCACTTTCCCATATTAGGCTCATAGATTTGAATGTTATGACACTTCAAGAGTACCTCAAGAGCACTCCAAGTACCTTTTCAAGGTTGTGAGATTTCCCACCTCAATTACC
The DNA here is from genome assembly GCF_030684315.1 of Stegostoma tigrinum. Classification (NCBI taxonomy): domain Eukaryota; kingdom Metazoa; phylum Chordata; class Chondrichthyes; order Orectolobiformes; family Stegostomatidae; genus Stegostoma; species Stegostoma tigrinum. Next base: position 27,165,563 of record NC_081371.1, on the reverse strand, counting down.
TTTCCAGGCAGTGCATTCCAAACTCCCATCACCCTTTCGGTGAAGAAGTCTTTCCTCATATCCCCTCTAAAGCTCCTGTCTTCCACTTTAAAACTATGTCCCTTGTTATTGACCCTTCAATAAAGGGAACAACTGTTTTCTATCCACCCTGTCCATGACGCACATAATCTTACACACCTCAATCAGGTCTTCCCTCAACCTTCTCTGCTGCAAAGAAAAACATTTCAAGATCCGTCTGTTCCTCTAAATTTCTTAGTGTCCTTCCATTCATTGAGTACTGCCTTGTCTTATTCCTCCTTCCAAAATGCATTACCTCTGATTTATCAAGGTTAAATTCCACCTGCCAGTGATTTGACATGACAATGTGTGGAGCTGGATGAACACAGCAGGCCAAGCAGCATCTTAGGAGCACAAAAGCTGACGTTTCGGGCCTGGACCCTTCTTTCCTCCTCATTGTTAATCATCTGCCCAATCTTTGTGTCATCCAAAAACTTACTCATCATCACCCCTATATTCTCATCTACATTATTTATGAATCTCTCAAATAATAAAGGAACCAGTACTGATCCCTGTGATATGCCACTACGTTGAGTTCCAGACACACAAACAGCAAATTTAGTTACGTTTAAAGGGATATGTTAGCTAATGTCGGCTTCTTCACTTTTTAAAATACTGGACAATGGAAAAAAATATAAAGAATGATTCTTAATCTAAGTTGAGCATCCATTTCTCACGTGAATAATTAATGGTCGTAACAAGGGCTCTGTGGAATGAAGAAACTGACAATGTGAAACACCATGTCCGGTCATGTTAATAAGACCATGTTAATAACTAAAATTGTTATAAGGTCTATCTTTTAGCACATTTCAAATGAGGTAATGCTGAAATTACTGTTAACGTAAATTATTAAACAGCAATATTTTCTGAAATACAACTCTGACTGTCACCCATATAAAATCATCACCTTTCTACAGCCCTCAGGTGAATATAAAATTAGATTTTGTATCTTACAATGCACTGAAAGTAATTAGTAACCTGAAGCTACTGGAAGATTCTTGAATGTGTGAACATTTCTTTGAACAAAAAGAAGTTTTCTAATATAACTAAAAATTTAGTTTCTACAAGAGTAAACTGCCATGAAAGTTGTCATATTTACTGGCATAGGCTGCAATGTAGGCTCCAACAAAGGTTGGTTTTGGACTTATCATTGCTGTGAACCTTTGTGAACAGGTTTGCTTCTCAGATGCCCAGTGCACCTAACATATTTGATTGCTTCCATGAGTTTGGTTTGGTAACCTAGGCTCCAAGAGTCAGCATGCAGATCCTCAGTAACAGTGATATATAAGGTTGTTGGAGATGGGGTGAGTAAAAGGTGTGGTTTGATTTGCCATGATTGTATTGAATAGGATAGACTCATGGCCTGGCCTACTGTTCCTAAATTGCTATCCAGTTGTCTGGTAGGCTGATTTCCTAACAACCTGATTCTCTTGCTGTCCTTCTAGATATTATTAATCAACCTATTCAGCAATATTGTTACATATAGAGCAGATGGGGTTTAGACATGGATCTCAGAGGTGGGCACACAATCACCACTCTATAAAACCCACTCTGTATTACTTTTATGCACTTATGCCTGATGGTTCACCAGGTGATTACCTCCCTTCTAACCTTTCCTCTAAAGTATGCATGGTGCCTGTCTTTGAGCAAGAAAATGTTTTCTCTGGAAATTAATACATTAATGACTTGCTACATTGCTGATTGGTAAATGGTGCTGATGTAGAGTAAACGTCAACAGTCATTAAGACCTTAAGAGCTTCAATTTAAGGAAGTTGTGTTGGAGGTGGGGCTTTCGCTCTGAAGCATGAGGACAATTCAGTGATGGTAGCCTGGCAAAGCAAAACAACTGTAGCCAATGCTCATTGGGCAGGTGGAGGTATATATCTTTCTGCTTTTGTGTTCTAGTGTAGAAGTCCCTACTTATTGCTGGAGCTGCCCAAGAAAAATGATCACACGAGAAAGCAGCATCAAGACAAAATGATCAATGTGCTAACTTCTGTGCTGCTCTTAGAAGTAAAGACCAGTTGAATTCAACCAAACTTACATGAATGAAATGTAAATAGTTGAGCAGGCTTCGCTGGAACACTGATGGAGTCCATTATAATAAGTAAGGCTAAGATTGTCTTGTTTTCTACTTCACTTATTGGCTGTTGGACATTTAATATCATGCATCCTTTTTGAACTGATTGGAAAATTCCTGGGTTGTTAGTTTCACAAAATTGTGGGAGTTATATGCTGCAAAATAATTTACAGTTATGCTTGAAAAGTTGACTTTCATTGGATGTCCATTATGCTGTAGCTGGTTTAATTTTTGTAGACTAGTTTTGCTGTTTTATATTTTGTAATAAAACTTAATACAATGTGTAAGGTTAGGCAAGGACTTTTTGGAAACTAGTTATGAACACTTACATCTGATTCTATTTATAAAGCACTGACATATGTGTCTAAAAATTCAGGGCTTCCTGAGATGGTAGGAATGTTCTTAGTACAAAGTGAGGAGGTATCTCTATTTCAGTTTGCTCGTGAAGAATTTGGCCATAAGAAACACATTTGAATCCCAACACAATGGTTTACTATGCAACAAAATATATAGTTTAAAAGATTGATTGCAACATTTTGCAGGCATCCAACTGATCTGATCCAACAGGTATAATGTTAGAATCAAGTTTAGAGAATTGTGCAATCGGAATTTTTTATGTGTATGAACAGTTTCCATAAATTCGAGTGGGGATGGAGTTTCTCTTTTTAGCATATATTATGAGCTCTTCTATGTTCTCAATCTCGCTACATCTCTCTTTCCCGATTTAGTGGGTCTAATGATTTTCGTTTTCAATGTATAAAATTTTTTGCATGTCTTTGGAACTGTTAAGATGTGACCAAATTCTCTCAATTGCAAGTAGAATATAGGTGGATCCAATGTAACTGTTTTAAAGTCCCAAACTCTGAATCATTATTTTTGGCCTATGCAACATTTTGAACTATGTACATCAGTAATGTTGTGCAAAGACTCTTAAAGGTCTGTCTGTGAATTAATTCTATCTAAAATGCAGATTTTAGCTCTGCAATATGATAAAGCGGATTGGAAACCACACCAACAGTCTGTTATCTCATGTGTATCACAGCTGACACTTTTTAAACTAATCCTCACAACAGTGTATTGCCTCTGGAGTTATTTAAGCCACATTTGGAAATTGGGCTCAATGGCCCAGTAATCTGTCTCCATTGTGCTGTGTCTGTTAATCAAAAATGTGCTGAGCTATTGCAGTGATAGTCTCTAACTCCATATAAAAAAGAGACTGCCTCATTGATAGTAGGAAAGAAAGCCTTATACTTGTCTCTTAGGCATGTTTTCAGAAAGAGGTAGGTCTTTTGGAACTGTAATTTAACCAGAAAGACAAAACAATTGATTGCCCAAATGTTTACATCCAATTTAGCTGGCACAAATAAGTAGAAAATCGGCAAAGATTTATTATGGCTGATATTACCCTTCGATCCCAGTTTGATTTTCCAGCCTGAATTTGTATTGATGTTAGAAACACCCAAGTTGCGGTAAGCTGTATGAGGAATGGGCTCAGAAACATGTAGACACCTGCACAATTTCATCATGTTTGTAGTATAATACTCAAGAATCTACCCAGCCATAAACAATAAATGTTCTGATTGTTAGTGACCACTTTGAAGTGTAAGTACATTGAAAAGGCCCTGTAGTAAGATTTGCAGTAACATTTAAGACTTTGTTGCTTCTCCCGTTCAGGTGGCTACAGGGCTTTGTGCAGGTACTCTGGCACTTCCATATGATGAGACTTTAGGTTTCCAATTGGGACAGCCTTTATACATTTATTTTCCTGATTTAATGGAAAGGAGAATGAATAGAGTGCTACCAGGCTGAAACAGAAGTTAGATTCTAGTGATCTCACATCCAAGTCTAGAAGTAGTATTTTATCCATGAGGTAAAGACCATTAAGAAAGGGCTACAAGACTTTCATTCTGTAGACAGCAATAGTCAGAGATACTCAATAATCTGAAAATGATACCCATACCTAGATTATTTCGGAGCACATACCTCTATTCACACCATTGTTGTTTTAATCCTATATACTTTTCCTCCACCTCCATATAAGATTGACTTAAGGGGAAAGATGCTCTGGCACACGAAGTAAGGTTACATTCCGTCATTTGCTTCATCCCATTCCATTCATTAAACAGGAAATAGAATGTTGACTGGCTCAAATACTCGGTTTCAGACTCAGTTTCCTGTATCTGAATTCTTTGTATTAATAAATGTGTTTTGCATTTTGGCTAGCCATTTGTGCTACATAATCAGCCTTTTCAAACGCTTTTTTATTCACATGTGGGTTATGGGCGGGTTAGCATTCATTGCCCATGGCTAGTCGCACTTTCGAAGGTGATAGTGAGCTGCCTCTTTGAAATGCAGCCGTTCATGTGCTGTAGGTAGACTCACAAAGCACATAGGGAAGGAATTGCTGCAATATTATAAAGATTATTAGGAACTTTTTAAATAGTTAGCATTTCTTCTTTTTTATGAAGCTTGAACCTCTTTAAATTTAGTCACCACATTCAAAATTAGCTTTTAATAGACTGTTCATAGATAATTTACCACACTTCCTCTGGGAAACTCTCAATGCTAGGCCTGATAGGGCCCAGAGCTTTCCAAAATCAAGTAAAGTTGGCACAGTAACAGGAACTAAGAGGGAAAAAGATTAGAGGTCTCATCAGAAAATCTGGTAAGTCTGTCGATGCGTGTTGCCATTATTAGTTCTTACAATATTAATTTTATTAAAAATCACTGTGATTCCTGATTCAAAGAATGCGTCATCATTTAAGCTGATTTCCCAGGACAGGGATAGTATGAGTAAACATTATTTTTGTTTTCAGAATGACTTGATTTAGAAAAAAAATTGTACTGTAACAGTGCATCATACATAATAAAGGACGCTGTTAGCAATCTTTACTCATTCATGGGACATTGGAGTTGCTAGTTAGGCTGGTATTTATTGCCTATCACAAGTTGCCCTTGGGGAGGTGATGGTGAGCTGCATTCCTGAACCACTGCAGACCAATTGGTACAGGTGGATTCACAATATCATTGGAGAGTCACTTCCAGGATTTTGACACAGTGACACTATATTTCCTAGACAGAACTGTGAGTGACTTGGAGGGGAAACATGCAGGTGGTGGTATTCCCATGTATTTGCAGTCTTGTCCTTCTAGATAGTAGTGATTGCCAGTGTTGAAGATGCTGCCTAAGGACCCTTGGTGAATTTCTGCGTTGCATTCTGCAAATGGTAAACACTGCTGCTACTAAACATTGACGGTGGAGAGAGTGGATGTTTGTGGATGTGGTGTCACTCAAGCAGGCTGCTTTGTCCTATATTTTGTCAAGCTCCTTGAATATTGTTGAAACTCATCCATGTAAGTGGGGACTGCTCCAACTCACCCTGACTTGTGCCTTGTAGAATGGTAATCAGGCTTTGGGGAATCACAAGGTGAGTTACCCATCACGGAATAGCTAGCCTCTGACCTGCACTTTCAAGCCGCAGTATTTTTGTAGCTAGTCCAGTTCTGTTTCTGGTAAATGGTAATTCCTCAGGATGTTGGCAATGGGAAATTCAGTGATGGTAATGCTACTTTCTTGTTGGAGATAGTCATTGCCTAGGACTTGCGTGGTGCTAATGTTACTTGCCATTTGTAGAAATATCTCCACTTCTAACCTAATGATGGAGGGAAGGATATTGCTAAAGCTACTGAAATTGGTTAGCCCTAGATCTATAAGGCACAGAAGCAATGCAATTTTATTCAAAAAACATGTTTTATGTAGAGATGACAAGGATGTATTTTAAATGTAAACTTTGAAATAGTATTAATCTCCCATGAAACTCTGGAATATAAGTTTATCATCCAGTTATCTATGTGAGAATGCCACAGAATAATGCTGGTGTTGTCTTTTACATAAGTAAAATCCTAAGTATTGGTGTGCAGAATTGACAATTCATTATTCATAACTTTATGATTTGGAACCTATAAGCTTTTGAGTGGATTATGATAAAGGACGCCATCAGCGATTTACCTGGTTGATTTTTGGTTGTCAGACGACCTCACATTCAACAACATTTATGCCCTTTTCCCTTGCTTATTGTGACCTGGAGTTTGGGATTACTGAAAAGACCAGTATTTGCTTTTCATCCCTAATTGCTGTGGAACTGAATAGCCATTTCCAAGGGCCGTTAGTGGTCAATCACATTAGTGTGGCTCTGAAGTCAGACCAGGTAAACATGGTAGCCTCCCTACCCTGTAAGACATCCTATAAACCAGATAGGTCTTTGGAATAGTCAATGTTGGTTTCATGGCACAATAACAGACTATTCCAGATAATTGATTGAATCTAAAGTTCAGTAGATGCCATGGTTGGATTTGAACCAATGTCCCTCAGAGCATCATTTTATCATTTGGATGACTGGTTCAGTGATATTACTGCTACGCCATTGTCTCCTAATAGCACAGTGACTTTTGAAGTGAAACAGATAAGAGAAGTGACTTTAATTGTGAACTCCCAGCATATGTAATGTGCTCCCGTTGGGGAGCTAATGCCACAGGAAGTGTGAGTTAAAGAATCTGCATGTTCCAAGTGTCCTAGACAACAATTCCCTCATGTCCACCACACACACAAAAAAAAATTGGTCTTCCTCTCCCTGCTGTTTTTGTAGTTCTGTGGAGAGAAATTGACTATGATACTTCTTTACGCAAGTGTCATTGCTCAAATTAAATTCATGTGGGACTATTTGCAATGCTTCTAAAACATATTAAATGGTATTAGACAATTACTTCTTTTATACAACTTCCTTTATTTCCACATTACATAAGTAATTCACAAATTATATGGCATTTAAAAGTATTGTTTGTGATATTTTTCATCTAGTCCAAAGCCTGCATGCATTCCAACTCCTCTGAGAAAGTTATCTCTGTTGTGGTGCTTGGAAAGTTTGTTACAGTGAGTGACAGAAGGGGCTTGTGTGAACATGGAAGAGAAGAACTGAGGTTACAGTGATGTTCAGATGAGCAAGCTTCATTTATTGCAGGGATATGTCTTATTTGCAATTAATAAAATGCAATAGAATGCAAAGAAAGATGAGCAGGAATTTATCTTGAACCTGCAGCTGGTAGGCATTCTTCTTCCTGCTTTTTACCTCACACAAATTGAAAGTTGGATGTTTGAAGAGCTGTCACCTGTCACAATTCTTTCCTTTGTATTTTTGACCAGGGGTCCTTGGAAAGGAAAGCAGCACGAGAATTACTTCCAATTACCATATCATGCCCTTCTATTTGCTTGCAATCTATCTCTTTTTCCCCTCATAGAACATGGCCATCTCTGGTAAAGCCAGCATCTGTTGCTAATTCTTAACTGCCCTTGAGCTCGATGATTTGCTAGGTATTGCAGAGGACAGTTAAGTGTCCAGTGCTCTACTGTAGCCCTAGAGTCACATGTGGGACAGACCAAGTAAAGAAGTTGCATTTATTTTCCTAAAGAACAATAGTAACCAAACTAGATTATACTGCAGTTTATAGTTTCATGGTCACCATTACTTAAACTAGTTTTCAATTCCAGGTTTTGAATTGTAATTAAATTTCACCAATTAACATAACCTTCAGGGCAGCCTGGGTTTCTGGATGACTATCCAGTGAGGTTATCACTGTGCTCCCATGTCCCTAAAAATCTAATCTATTTTTCACTACTGAGTTGACTATTTCCATCCAAAGTTTTTTTTTAATGTTAGGGTTATTGTCTTCACTATTGCGTTTTTAAAATAAAATTCATTCGTCTCTCCAAGTACATAAAATTGTCTGAAGCAAGTTTCTTTAAAAAGAAATACATGCCCAGTGTTTTTTGAGATTTGAATACTTCTCCCACATTGTTGGCTCTTCTAACATCATTTAACAACTACTAGATAGGGTACTAATAAAAGATTGTGACCTGATAGTAAATCTCTCTCTTATTTCCAGTCTGCAGTGTCTCTCTTGATTGTTATTTTGTCTGACATTGTGATCAGTGCTTCTTTAAGCTAAATTGTGTTCCTTAGAAACTACAAATATTTCACCCCAAAAGGTCCTGTCTTCACTGTGTCAAAATCAAGACTCATTATCATGCTTCCTCTAGTTTGTTCTTTCTTGGAATCTCAAGGCTGTACTCAACATCCCTCAGTTTTTCTGCCCGTCCTATTGCCAAATGTCTGCCTTGTGATCTTCCTAATTCTTTTAGCTGCCTTTAATCTAGTTGATATTCTGCATTAAGATTCTTCATTGTTCACTAATATTATTCAACAAAAAATAGAAATATATTTTAAAAATTAAGTTTAATTATAGCATCACAACTCTAGTTGTGATTAATAAATTATCCCAAATATTATAATAAAATTAATTCTCATTGAAAATAGTACTTTAACCCTGCTCAATGTCAATGCGCAATGATCATTTTGCAAGGTCAACTTCAGGAAAAATTATAACAAGCTAACAGCCATATCCTTTCAATATTGATTTGATCTGCTTAGTGACATTGATGTAAATGTTTAAGACATCTTTAATTGCATAACAAATTACAGGATATATGGAAACAACTGAATCTCTCTTGGGTGGTGACAGTGAACCTTCTCTCTGTCTTGTTTTTAATGATTCATGCATCTGTAAGTTATATTTTCTCTTCGGCATATTCCCTTCAATTGCTGTCACTATCTGCTTTGCTTATGAAGCTATTTTCTTATTCATTCTAGCTAAAGAACACGAGAGCCTGGAAAGAGGAAAAGCCTGTAATAGACAGTGTCAGATTATGTCTCAGCTTTAGGTCTTATACAGTTCTTCAAACACTTGCAGACTAATCCATGATCTTGAAAGGCGAAGCAATTTTCCGAAATATTAAATCGTGCTCAAATCTATAATATTCATCCTTGATCCTCCGAGAATATTTGTATTCCCATCCTCAGTAGCACTGAGCCATTATGTTACATGACACAATTTGCCACTTCAATATAAACCTATTCCAAAATCCTCTGATTTCAACCTAATATTTACCTAGGTTTAATTTGAAAGGATCAATCTACTCAGGCTCAGTTGCTTTTGCTAAAATTCTGCTCCATGTTTTAAACCATTGTTGTTGGAGTGGGTGGTGGTGGTGAAAATGTTTGTTCAAATCTAGTGCCTCACTTCAAACTTGTTAATTTGGTTCTGGGACTCCAGCCCAAGACAATTTGTCACTTCTAGCTTTAGCTTTGACACTGCTTCTTAGCATTTTAATAGATTCTATTGTGTATTCCTTTAATTGTCTTTAATAAAGAGGCAATGATGCAGGTTTATTTTCATGACTAACAAGCAATGAAACATATGGTTTTCTCTTTTCACACTGATGTTGTGCCATTTTCTTTTTTCTCCCTTGTTTGTCTTACTGATTTGCATGTTTCTATCATCTATCGCTACTTTTTACTTCTATCAGCTTTTAACTATATTCTTCTCTTTCGAGGGTTGTTTATGTTAATTACATCCACTATAAATCATATGCAATGAAAGCAGAAATATTCAGTGTGCCTCAACATTTACATCTCAAAATATTGCTGCACAATTCAGATGCCTAGCGCATTTCCATTGGAACCTGGCAGCCATACTAGAAAATGTTTAGTTACGTTATCAAATTAGCTGAACTCTGAGAGGTTCGTCCTGCCTGGCAGCCTGAATGTATTTTTAGTATGGTCCATGAATGTCCAATGTTTGTGTTCTTCTAACTCATATAATTCTTCTTCAACTTGATTCAATTTTCCTTCATTTAATGATGTCTCTGGATGTAAGTTTGCTCGCTGAGCTGGAAGGTTCGTTTGCAGACGTTTGGTCACCTTTTTTTTAATTTGAAAAAATATGCTTTATTCATAGAATGTACAAAAAATAAAACATTTATACACCTACCCAGTCATGCAAGCCACTCCGGGTTATCCAGGGGTACGTACACCAACTAAAGGAAAAAAAAACAAAGCAAAGAAACCGCCCCGGCAGTCGTCACCCCGCACAGTCCCAGTTGGCCCCCTGACCAGTTGGGGACGGCGCCAGCTGGGCCCAGTTACCAGATAGGATTCTTTTCCCTTTTCTGGACGAGGGGGCTCATACGGTGGTCTTTCCCCACCGCGCCTTGGCGGCGGCTGCCCCAAGCTTTAGCGCGTCCCTCAGCACGTAGCCCTGGACCTTGGAGTGCGCCAGTCTGCAACACTCGGTCGGGGTCAGTTCTTTCAGCTGGCAGACCAGCAAGTTGCGGGCAGACCAAAGAGCGTCTTTCACCGCATTGATGGTCCTCCAGGCACAGTTGATGTTGGTCTCGGTGTGCGTCCCCGGAAACAGCCCGTAGAGCACGGAGTCCCGCGTCACGGAGCTGCTCGGGACGAACCTCGACAAATACCACTGCATCCCCCTCCAGACCTCCTGCGCATAGGCACACTCCAGAAGGAGGTGATCAACAGTTTCGTCCCACCCCACAGCCACCTCGAGGGCAGCGTGCAGTGGTGCAGAGATTCCAGGCATGCATAAAGGATCTCACTGGCAGAGCCCCTCTCACCACCAGCCAAGCAATGTCCTTGTGCTTGTTTGAAAGTTCTGGCGATGAGGCATTCTGCCACACGACTTTGGCAGTCTGCGTGGGGAACCACACGACGGGATCCACCCTCTCCTTTTCCCGAAGGGTCCTGAGGATACTACGTGCTGACCACTGCCTGACGGCCTTGTGGTCAAAGGTGTTTCCTTTCAAAAATTTCTCCACGAAGGACAGGTGGTACGGGACGGTCCAACTACTCAGAGCGTTCCGCGGCAACGAGGCCAGGCCCATCCTTCGCAACACTGGGGACAGGTAGAACCTCAGTAAATAGTGACATTTGGTGTTTGCGTACTGAGGATCTACGCACAGCTTGATGCAGCCACACACAAAGGTAGCCGTCAGGGCGAGGGTGGCGTTCGGTACGCCCTTTCCCCCATTTCCCAGTTCTTTGTACATGGTGTCTCTGCGGACCCGGTCCATCCTCGACCCCCAAATGAAGTGGAAGATGGCCCGGGTGACCGCAGCAGCGCAGGTCCAGGTAATAGGCCAGGCCTGCGCCACATACAACAGTACCGAAAGCTCCTCGCACCTGACAACCAGGTTCTTACCCGCGATGGAGAGGGACCGGAGCGTCCACCTGCCCAGCTTCTGCTTCAGTTTGGTGATACGTTCCTCCCAAGTCTTAGTGCATGCCCCAGCTCCACCGAACCAAACACCCAGCACCTTCAGGTAGTCTGTCCTGACGGTGAAGGGGATGAAGGAGCGGTCGTCCCAGTTCCCGAAGAACATGACCTTGCTCTTACCGCTATTGACTTTGGCACCCGAGGCCAGTTCAAACTGGCCGCAGATGTCCAACAGCCTACTCACCGACCGACGATCGGTGCAGAAGACGGCGACATCGTCCATGTACAGGGAGGTCTTGACCTGAAGGCCTCCGCTGCCTGGGATAGTCACGCCCTTCAGGCTCACGTCCTTCCTGATGGAGGCGGCGAAGGGCTCCACACAGCACACGAACAAGGCAGGAGAGAGCGGGCAGCTCTGCCTGACTCCAGATCTAACAGGAAAACTGTCTGATTCCCACCCGCTGATCGAGACTGCGCTAACGATGTTAGCGTAGAGCAGCCGGATCCAATTGCGGATGCCCTCCCCGAACCCCAATTTGGAGAGGACGTCCCTCATGTAAGCATGAGAGACCCTGTCGAAGGCCTTCTCCTGGTCCAGGCTGACGAGGCAGGTGTCCACCCGGCTGTCCTGTACGTAGGCGATCGTATCCCTGATGAGCGCGAGGCTCTCAGCGATCTTCCTGCCCGGCACAGCACAGGTTTGGTCAGGGTGAATCACTGACTCCAGGACAGACCTGACCCGGTTGGCAATGACCTTGGCCAGGATTTTGTAGTCCACGTTCAAAAGTGAAATGGGACGCCAATTCTTAATTTCTTCCCTCTCCCCCTTCCTCTTGTAAATGAGGGTGATGATGCCCTTCCTCATGAACTTGCACATTTCCCCTGCCCGAAGCGCACTATCGTACACCTCCAGCAGGTCCTGGCCGACCAGGCCCCACAGAGCGGAATACAGCTCGACCGGTAAGCCGTTGCTTCTGGGAGTCCTATTCCTCTGCAAGGACTTGAGGGCTCTGGCCAGCTCGTCCAGGGATATCGGCCGGTCCAGCCACTCCCTCGTGCCGTCGTCTAAGACCTCCGTGATAGACGACAGGAACAACTCGGAGGCCGTGCTGTCCGTGGGCTTTGTGTCGTACAGTCCGGCATAGAAGGATCTGCTGATCCTCAGGCCGTCGGGCCGAGACGACGCCACCGAGCCATCGTCCTCCTTCAGCCGGCTAAGCACAGAGCTCTCTTTGTGCACCTTCGGAAAGAAGAAACGCGAGCACGTCTCGTCCTGCTCCACGGAGCGGACCCTGGACCGGAGGATTATCCTGGAGGCCTCCGCGGCGAAGAGCAAGGCTTGCTGGCCCCTCACCTCGCGGAGGTCCTCCGTGACATCGACCCCCATTAACTGCAGAAGGAGCAGGTTCTGCACCCTTTTCTGGAGTCGCGACAGCTTTCCCCGCCTCTCTCTTGCCTTCTGAACACCCTTGAGGACAAAGAACCTCTTGATGTTCTCCTTCACCGTCTCCCACCAGTCGCCTGGAGACTCAAAGAGGGGTTTCACGGTTCTCCAACCGGCGTACTCCCTCTTAAGCTCCTCGACGTTCTCTGGGGTCAACAGAGTCGTGTTGAGCTTCCACGTCCCCTTGCCGGCCGGCTGGTCATCCTGTAAGTGACAGTCGGCCAACAGGAGGCAGTGGTCAGAGAAGAACATTGGCTCGACACCGGTGGTCCTGACCGAGAACGTCCGTGACACAAACAGGAAGTCTATCCTTGAGCGGATAGACCCGTCTGGCCGCGACCAGGTGTACCTCTGCTGCACTCCGTCTGCAGGGGTGCTGAAGACGTCGAGCAGCTTGGCGTCCTTCACCGTGCCCATCAGGAATCTGGACGTGACGTCCAGTTGAATCCCCCCACCCGCTGTCCCCACGCCGGATCTTCCATCTGCATCAATGATGCAGTTGAAGTCTCCGCCTAGGATGACCGGCCTGGACGTAGCCAGCAGGGGTGGAAGCCGCTGCAGGACGGCCAACCGCTCACTCCGTACCGCTGGGGCGTACACGTTGATCAGCCTCAGGAGCATTCCTGTAGGTGATGTCAGCCACTCTCCTGAACTTGAGAGATGGTGAAGTTGCGCCCCCGCAGCAGAATAGCCAGGCCAGAGGAGCAACAGTCGTTACCCCCCGACCAGATCGAAGGCCCACAGGTCCAGGCGCCGGACCATTTCCCGTACCTGCCGAGGTGCGGTATCCCGCACTCCTGCAGAAACAGGAGGTCCGCCTTGATGGTGGTCAGGTAGGCCAACGTGGACACACATCTCTCGGTTGACTTGACGCTGCGCACATTAATGCTCGCAACTCGTACCCCCATTGTGGGCAGTGACCGCAGTACCCTACCCAAGTCCAAGTCCAAGGTCCATCCTCCATCTGTCCCTTCATGCCCATTGCCCGGGCTAACTGCTGGACGCTCTCCGGGCTCAGGAAACCGTCCGTGCTGCCTTCCGGGTGGCATCCCCCCGTCAGGGGTGCAGAGGCAGGAGGGTCCGGCTCCGGGTCAGGCTGGGGACACGCTGTTTCCTCCTTCCCGCCTGGAAGTTCCGGGGGGCCCTCCAGTACTCCAGCGGCACTTGACTGGGTGTTGGAGTGAGCCTCAGGACGCCTCACATCACCTGGAAGCGAGGTGCTGCTTTCCTTCCCCCTCGAGACCTTTAACTTCTGCTTCGGGTGGGCCCTCTCCGAATCCTCCTCGTCAGAGGAGCTCTTATAGCCTCCCTGTAGCTGCCTCTTCCCGCCTGATTGTTGCGGTTCCTGGGCCCGTCGACGCACCTTCCTCCTCGCTTTCCGGACTGTTGTCCACTCCCCTGGGCCGCCTGTCGCCACCTCCATTGGCTCCGGGTTGTCGGGGGGGATCGGAGCCTGCAGGGGTGCTTTGCTGGCCTTGGGCCCATCCTGCACGGCCTGGCCCTCCTGCACATTAGTGGGGCCCTTGCTGGGCCCTGGTGCCTTCCTCTCCTCCGGAGGGGCTGGCCCCGCATTTCCCCTGCCGGCGACCTGGGCGTAGGTGGCACCCCGCTGCGGGCATGCCCTATAGAAGTGGCCCGCTTCCCCGCAAAGGTTGCAGCTTCTCTCTCGTGGGCAATCCTTTGCAAGGTGTCCCTCCTCCCTGCAGATGGTGGCTTTGCAGTCGGCCGCCATGTGACCGGACCTACCACAGGCATGGTAGACTTTAGGTTGCCCTGCATAGGTCAGGTAGCCCCTGCTCCCGCCGATCGCGAAGCTGGACGGTGGGCGTGCGACATTCCCGTCTGCGCCCATCCTCAGCGTCACCTTGACCTGCCTCTTACTCGTCCAGATGCCAAAGGGGTCCACGATGTCAGTTAGGTCCCCTTCCACCTTCACATACCTTCCGAGGAAGGTCAGGACATCAACTGCTGGCACATGCGGGTTGTACATGTGTACAGTCACCATACGGCTCCTCTGTGCTGGCATCACAAACAGTGGGACAGCGGTCAATACAGAGAGGGGGCCCTCACCTCCTTTCTCCTTGAAAACCTCCAGGAAGCGCTCGCAAAGCTTGGCACTCCGGAAGGTCACGTCGTAAAAACCTCCTCCGGGGAAATCCTGCAGGCAGTAAATGTCCGCAGCAGCGAACCCACAACAGTCCAACAGGACCCTCTTCACGAAGAAGGTGCGGTCCACAGGTGCACCTTCATCCACCTTCTTTACAGAAACACGGATGGTGTTCCGGACCCCCTGACCTGGGGCACGATAACTTGCCGCAGCCACCGTTGCGGGTTGGCTGCTCCCCTGAACCAGCGTTAGGCCGAAGCCAGCATTAAGATCCACTGGTCGCAAGGGTGCACAGCCAACCCGACATCCTCCTTTCACCTCCAAGATAGCACTCTCGTCCTCTCGGTCCACAAGAGAGTGGGTCTTTATTGTGTTTGAGATGTAAGCTAGTTCACTGAGCTTGCCGGTTTGTTCCCAGATGTTTCGTCACCATTCTAGGTAACATCATCAGTGAGCCTCCGGTGAAGCGCTGGTGTTATGTCCCGCTTTCTATTTATATGTTTAGGTTTCCTTGGGTTGGTGATGTCATTTCCTGCATTGGTGATGTCATTTCCTGTTCTTTTTCTCAGGGGATGGTAGATTGGCGCCAAATCAATGTGTTTGTTGATGGAGTTCCGGTTGGAATGCCATGCTACTAGGAATTTTCGTGCATGTCTCTGTTTGGCTTGTCCTAGGATGGATGTGTTGTCTCAGTCAAAGTGGTGTCCTTCCTCATCTGTATGTAAGGATACTGGTGATAGTGGGTCATGTCTTTTTGTGTCTAGTTGATGTTCATGTATCCTGGTGGCTAGCTTTCTGCCTGTTTGTCTAATGTAGTGTTTGTCACAGTTCTTGCAAGGTATTTTGTAAATGACGTTTGTTTTGCTTGTCTGTATAGGGTCTATTAAGCTCATTAACTGCTGTTTTAGTGTGTCTCAAATGATGTCTCTTCTAATTACTGTGCCCCCTCCAAGTCCTATTCTCTTTGCATTCCCAGATTTTGCTACAACCATTGTCATGACCCTGATGAGAGGAGTACACTGGTACTCATGCCCCAATTGCTCTGTGAACTGTCACAAATGTATAAACAACAAAGCTAGTTACTTTACCTGAATTGGACTGCTGCCTAGGAAAAAAGAAATTCAGACCAGATTTCATCAATAAACAAAAATTATTTATTATAAGCAAGTGTATCCTTCAACAGGTGAAATAATGGAATATTATTGACTACTTTGAAAATTAAAATCCATGTCCTCTTTGTTTTCAAATATGTGCCCATTTAGTCCCAACAGTACAGGCAGCACTGCAGAAATATCATGAGTGGAAACTGTAAACAATTAAGTATAAATTCTTTGGATCAAGAGTCCAAAATCCATGGTTGAAATGAGGTGACTTTCTCTCAGTACTTTCTGGCTTTTGGCGATGATATAATATTGTTCGCAGCAGAGTGAGAGAAGATCTTGTAATATTGTAATCAGTCAGTTGCGCCTAGCTCTTTGCTTAGGCTAGGTGTTGTTATTTTCGGAGTCCTGAGTCTTTTCTCCACTCACAGAGAATAATATAAAGAGAGGCCTGTCTTTTCTCATAAGCTTTGTGGATGTCTAAGGCCAACTGCCCCACCTCAGGCCTGTGACAATGTAAGAACTTAAAGGCAAGGCCATTGCTAGGCAACTTTTCAATCTAAAAGCACCTGGTGCCAGCTGGCCTCACAAAAGTATCAAATATAACTCCTCCAAGTTACATGATCTGTGGAACCAATAAGTGAACATCACATCATATCACTTTTGACCTTTGAGTTGCAATAAAGAAGTACACCTGGCCCCTTCTCTATAACACAGGGTCTCCAAACTTCTGTTTTTCCTAGTTTATGGTCCAAACATATATGTAGACTTCATAAAAATACAACATAGCAACATTGGAAATAAAAAAAGCAAGCCTTTGGCACTTTGATCCTGGTCTGCTGTTATTTATTAAAATCATGGATGATTTCGTTGTAGCTTCAACTTCACTTTCACACCTGTCACCCACAACCCTCAGCTCCCTTACATAAAGTCCACCTAACTCGTGCTTGAATATTTTGAATGAGATTGTCTCCACTGCTGTCTAGGATGGAGAATGCCAATGATTCTTTTCACTTCTTATTCTATAATTCCATTCCCTAAGATGAGGGGGAATATCTCTGCATCGATCATGTCAAACCCCCTCAGAATCTTGTACATTTCATTAAGATCACCTCTTATTCCTCAGATCTCAAAATAAGCAAGGATCCAACCAGCTGAATTTTTCCACCTAAGACAATCTTTTCATCCCTGGGGTATATCGAGTGAAATGGCTCCAGAGCAAGTACTCCCCCCTTCAAAAATGATGTGGAGGTGCCAGTGTTGGACTGGGGTGGACAAGGTCAGAAATCAGATGACACCAGGTTAGAGTCCAACAGGTTTATTTGAAATCACAAGCTTTCAGAGTGTTGCCCCTTCGTCAGGTGAAGTGAGATAGCAGCACACAAGCGCAGAATTTATAGGCAGCAAGATCAAAAGATCATACAAATGGTGTGAGTGGACCGTCGACAGGCCAAATAATAGGTCTCTGCAGGTGATCGAATATGTCAGACGATGAGACTAAAGTTATCAACAGCTGAATAACAAGTGAAGAGATAACCTGTACTCCAATTAAATGAGGCAGAGAGACAATTACAAAAAATTAAAAATAAGCTGGTGTTGGAGACAAACCAATTTATTGGAATAACATGATGGGTATTAGTGTCACATGCTGAAGGTCTAACCAAGGTAATAAATAATCTAAATCTGTACAAACTAATTAAGGTAGAGACATCATAACAAGTTGTCAAGGTGATGATGTCAAATTAGGACAGTAAGGAAAATTTTAAAGATACAGAAGTGTGCTGGGGTCACATGTAGTGAGACATGACCCCAGGATCATGACTGAGGTTGTCTTCATGCGTACAGGACTTGGTTACAAGCTTCTGTTCAGTGATTCTGTATTTTGTGTATTTTGAAGGCCACCTTAGAGAACGTTTACCCGAAGATCGGAGGCTGAATGCCCTTGACCATTAGATTTTAGAAAGTGATCAACTCTTGAAATAATTAGAATCCCCTCACTCACCAAAATTCTCAAGTTAAGTTCTCTGTCCATCTAGCTGATCACTGTGTATGAGGGGGCTGATTTTATCTGATCCGTATAAAAGGAAGTTCTCACAGCAACCAAGACATCTGAATTACTTTTATTTTAAAAATACCAATAGTATGCTTGAGAATGTTCTTGGAAGTCTCCTGGTTATTGATTTAAACCATTGTGCTGGGCTCTGGCCCTAGGAGTAGGCTGCTCTAATGACAGCTATCAAATCCCGCAAATGACAAGATCCATACCATGTCTCAATCTCCTCTGTCATAGAGTATGTGTTCATAGCTGCTTAGCTGTGGGTCTGCAGCTTGCTCCATCCATTGGTACCTGACAGGGTGAAAAACCTGTAAAGACAGCTAAGGATTTGAGAATCCTACAGCTGGCTGTTGCCATTCCTTAGAAATTAACCTTAGAAAGGGCCTTCATGTAGATATGATATTCCTCAAATATCCTTCATAGATGAATACTTGGTTTCCAGATAGTGCATTTTTTTCCCACCTTAACTTGGAAAGAACAATTTCACAGCCATCCCCTGCTGTCTAGAATGGCTGAGTTTATTGCAATTAAGTTTACATTAGCTACCTTATTTGGTGGACTTGATTTGCCATTCCCAGAAGTCTTTTCCCCTTACTTTGAGTTCAGCGAGGTCTTGAAAGTCTGAACATAATTAGGATCTGCATTTTTTTCTGTAAACACACAAGTGATCATGGCAACTGCTGAAATTTTCTGCTGGTGTCTTGACATATTTAAAATAAAAGTTTCCAAAAAATGTTATTGCCTCACTGTGTTGCATGTTGGAAATTGAGCTCCACTTTTCATATGAGTTAAAAATATTATCAAGGTATGCAAATTTTCCAATTTACATGTCACAAATGAATATACTCTAATCCGAAAGAAACAGCCATGAACTATCAATATATGGCTTTACTGGTTAAATCTCCAACCCTCTTCTAAACCCACTACAGCCACTCACAGACAAAGAAAACAAAAGAGATAATGGGAACTGCTGGAGAACCCAAGATAATAAAGTGTGAAGCTGGATGAACACAGCAGGCCAAGCAGCATCTCAGGAGCACAAAAGCTGACGTTTCGGGCCTGGACCCTTCATCAGAGAGCTCTCTCTGATGAAGGGTCGAGGCCCGAAACGTCAGCTTTTGTGCTCCTGAGATGCTGCTTGACCTGCTGTGTTCATTCAGCTTCACACTTCGTTATTAAAGAAAACAAAACATTGGTTTTATGAGTGGAAGGGTAAAAAAGGCGGTGAACCACAGTTGGATCGCACCAGTCCACAGCATTCACTGAGACAATCCTTTTCGCTTGCCAGGACTTTCTGTTCTTAAATCTCTTCTCTTTGGTTTATTTTCATTTCTTCACAGGAGGTACTAGTGATTAGTATATTATCTGCAAAATCTCTTACTGGTTAAGGCTGCAAATTACAACAGTACCTAATGGAAGAAAATGACTTGCTTTTTTTTCAGACTTCAGGTATTTTACTGCAGAGAGAGGGGTATACCAACTCTCCTTCCAGAAGTCCAAACGTTTCTCCCTATATCGTTTAGACCCACAAACCATTAAGCTACTTGGAAACCAATCTGAGTTCTTGTCAGACTGATTACTTTTGATATCCACAACTGATCACAATTGTACAAACAAATTTGACACTTGTCGACTGAATCTCACTTTGTGAACACACCCTTGTGCTGGGCCATTTCCTCTACACCCTCTTGCACAACTTGCAGAGTAACGGTATCAGTAACTGGCTTTTTAAAAGTACAGTAATTCTTTCCTCTGTCCCTTTGGTTGTAAAACAATCCTTTCACAACTCAGTCCACAATAACATATAAAGCAAAATAAAAGGATGCAATCTTATCAGGATGTACTTCTGTGGACAAGTTAACAAATGATAATTATAGAATAAAGAGAAATTTGGCCACTAATTTAAAAATTGTTCAATCTACTATTTAAGCTTTCACTTGATATACTCCACTTAGAACACGTTAGATGAGAAACAGTTTCTTTGATTCTGTGTTCACGCACATGGTTTTTATTGAGGTGACTGTTAGGCAGCAGAGAAGGTGAGCAAGCTGGAATGAGCTGTATTTGGATTTAACAAACAGATAAGGCCCATGGAATGTGGTTTCCTCATACTGCTGGAGCGATGGAAATCTGAAACTCATCTGGAATGTCCCAAACTGCACATTCAAACTATAAGGGTGCAAGCACAGGCATGTTGTATGTGCAGCAGGAGAAAGGAAAGTATATGAATTGTGAGGCTAAATAGCCTTTAATGCTGGTTGGCATATAATCTGCTATTTTGCACCATAAGCAGTTAATTAATATTTCCTGCGAACACTCCTAGCTGGACCACTGTATGAGGATCCAATGACCCTGCCTCCACCCTGAACTCCTCCAACTTCCACAGCTACTATCTGTAAGGGATGAACCATGCAAGTTTAAGGTAAGATGCATTTGCCCCTTCTTTTGCTGGTGCTGAGTTAATGGGAGTCATGTTTTCATAAAGTCATACTGCATAGAATCAGGCCCTCTGGCAGGCCACATCTATGCCAAATGACAAACACCAAACTACACTAATCTCATTTACCTGCACGTGGTCCATAGCCTACTGTGCCCTGGCATTTTAAGTGCTCATCCAGGCGCTTCTTAAATGTTGCAACAGTATCTGCCTCACTACTGTCTCAGGCAGTACTTTCCATATACTGAGTGAATTATTTCCTTGAAACCACTTCTGCCTCACCCTATGCCCTCTGGTCTTGGACATGTCTGCACTGGAGAAAAATTCTCACAATCTACTCTGTCTGTGTCTCTCATGGTGTTGAATACCTAAACCAGACAAGGCCTTACTGACATTCATGTAAATCAGATCAACTACCCTTGTCAATATATTTATTCACCTCTTCAAAAAACTTCTTAAACTGGTTAGACAAGATATCCCTCAAATAAATCTGAGCTATTGCTGATCAATCCCTGCCTTTTGAAGTATTGATTAATCCTGTCCTTCAGAATTTATTACAATAAATTCTCTATCACTGACATTAGACGAACTGGTCTGTAATTACCTGGCCTATACCTACTGTCCATCTTGAACAAAGGAAGCACATTAGCTTTTAGCAATCTACCTGCGCTGACACCTTCAGTGATCTATGGACCTGCACAACCAGCTCCCTCTGCATAGTTATATTCCTAAGCATTCTGCCATTCACTGTATAATTTCCACCAGTTCTTCACATTCCAAATTTCATCACCTCACATTTGTCTGGATTAAACTCCATCTGCCATTTTCCTGCCTATGACTCCAACTGATCTATATATTGCTGTATCCTCTGATAAGCCTGCTCACTATCTGCAAATCCACCAGTCTTAGTAGCGTCTGCAAACTTACTAATTTTTATCCTCCAAATCATTTATGTAGACCATGAACAGCAAAGGTCCCAGCACTGATCCCCATGGAACACCACTATTCACCAGCTCCATTCCAAAAAGCATCCTACCACCTCTACCCTCTGTCTCCTATGACTATGTCAGTTCTGTATTCACCTTGAAAGCTCACCCTGATACCATGTGACTTCATCTTTTGTGCCAGTTTGCTCTGAGGGACCTTGTCAAAAGCTATGCTGAAGGCTTTACTTATAAATGGCCTAGGGGTTTTTCCTAATCCCATCTGCCAAAGATATTTTGAAGTTCCTCTTTGCCCTCCAAATTTCCTTTGTAAGTAACTCCAAAACTCTGTACTTTTGAAGGGCCTATCCTGTTTTTAATGCACCGTACTTGACACACTCTTCCTTCCTATTCTTCATTAAACCATTGTTGTCCCCTGACACCCAGGGTTTCCTGGACTTATTGCCCGTGTCCTCCACTCTTTGGGAAACACACTTGCCCTGAATTCTCTTTTAATTCTACTTTTAAAAGACATCCACTTTCTAAATGTAGACTTACCTGTGAGTAGTTGCATCTAGTCTACACTTGCCAGACTCTGCCTAATGGCATTGAAATCAGCTTTCCCTCAGTTTAGACACAACTTCTGCATTATCCTTATCCCTTTCCATAATGACATTGAAACTTACAGAGTTATGGTCACTATCCCAAAATGCCCGCCCATTGAAACTTCAATCTCTCGGCTTGCTTCATTCCCTATGATTAGGTCTAGCACTTCCCATCACTAATGGACTGTCTTTGTACTGGCACAAAAGCTCTCCTGGATGCACTTTAAAAATTACACCCATCTAATCCTTTTATACTAAGGTGATCTCAGTTAGTTGGCAAAGTTGAAGTCCCCTACAATTATAACCCTGTTTCTCTCATGCCTTTCTGTAATATGCCTACATACTTGCTCCCAATGACTTTTGGGAGACCTGTTGTATAATCCTAGCAAGACAATCACTTTAAAATTCTAAGCTCTACACAGGTGACCTCATTTGAAGACTTTTATGCGAAGTTCCTCCCTCTTTATTTCAGTCATGGTTTCTTTTATTAATAACACAATGCCTTCCCTGTTTTATTTAGCTCCTGCCATCTCGACTATAACTTTTTTAAAGGTCAGCAGGTCTGGCAGTATCTGTGAAGGAAAAATCAGTTAACCTTTTGGGTCCATTGAAGAAGGGTGACTGGACCCGAAACATTAACTCTGTTTTTTCCTTCACAGATGCTGCCGGACCTGCTGAGCTTTTCCAGTCACTTTGTTTTTGTTCCTAATTTACAGCATTCACAGTTCTTCCAGTTTTTAAAACTTTTTAAACCTGCCTGTTCTGCCCTTCAATCATGCCTCAGTGATTGCAACAGTATCAAATTCCCATTTGCTGATCAATGCTCTAAGTTTACCCGCCTTACCAGTCAGGCTCCTTACATTAAAATAGATATAGTTTAGCTTTCTAGATCTCCCATGTGCCTTATTATGTCCATTTCATTTCTGCTTGTCAGACTGTCCTAGTGTTCTTTTTTTATCTAATTGAATCTTGTTCCTGACTTTACACCTACAATGTGTCCCATCCCCCTGGAAAATCAGTTTAAAACCTTCCCGACAGTACGAGCAAATCTCCCAGCAAAGATATTGGACCCATTCCAGTTCAGGTGTGACCCATCCAGCTTGTACAGGTCCCACCTACACCAGAAACTATCTGAATGATCCAAAAATCCAAAGCTCTCCCTCTTACACAATTCCTTTGGCAAGACATTGAACTGATCTTTCGTCCTATTCCGATACTTAGTGGTGTGTGGCACTGGAAGTGATCCAGAGATTACAGCCTTAGTAGCCTTCCTCTTTAATCTACTAGCTTATACTGCAGGACCTTTATTTTTTAAACCCATGTCATTGGTTCCAAAATGTACCACGACAGCTGGCTCTTTACCCTCCCTCTTCAGAATGCCCTGCAGCACCCTGAGACATCCCTGATCCTGGCACCAGGGAGGCAACAGACCATTCGAGAGAATCATTTGCAGCCACAGAACTGCCTGTCAGTTCCCCTCACTATTGAGCCCCCTATCATGAAAGCTCTCCCAGTCTTTCTGTTCCCCTGCTGTGCAACAGAGCCAAATGTGATGCCGCAAACTTGATGGATGCTGCTGTCCCTAGAGAGGCCATTCCTCTCAAAATAGTGTATCTGTGTAAGAGGGGAATTACCTCAGGGGACTCCTGCACTACCTGCCCATGCTTCCTACTCTTCCTGCTGGACACCCAATGTTTTTTCTGTCTGTGTAGTCTTTAGGTTGGTGTGAATAGCTCACTAAACATGCTATCTGCTCTGCTCCCTCTCTTGCTCCTCTCGTTCACACCCCCATCGGTCCATTCCTCTCCCTCTCCCGCTCCCCCTGGTCACTCCCAGGTTCAGTCTGCTCCCACTCCCATTCACTCCTCTCCCTCTCTTGTTCTCTCCCAGGTTCTCCCCTCCCCCACTGCTTTTGTTCACTTCCGGGTTCACTGTTCTCCCTCTCCTGTTGCTGCAGCTGCGCCAACTGAGCACTGTGGTTCAGTACTATTTATTGGAGAGGTTTTGCAACATTTTTGTACATACAAGAGGATGATATTATATTTTGAGAAAGAGGTTATATGATTTGGAAGAGCTGTTCAGAGTAAGTTCGCTTTAATAATGAGGGCTGATTGCAGTTGCTCTTGGGCTGCAGTAGGATTTGATTTGAAATTCAGGCTTGGTGGATCAGAAGGGAAACTGTTTATAGAGGGGATAAGGAAGAACAGGGAAAAGATTCTGCTCAAATTCTTTGATTGGCACATGCATTCTAGACTCCACTGAATGCAATGATAAATTTCCTGGTTGGTGTGGGTCTGGGATGGGAAGGGGTACAGCAGGCACACTCTTTTTGGTGTAAGATTTTGGTCACTCAGGCAGTGTGACGCTTTCACCAAGCTGAGGCTGAGGGTCAGGCAGATCAAATGATTGACCGATGAGACATGGGCCTTTTTATTGTGATGCTGCATGTCTCACTGTCTGTGCAGATGAGGGCAGTGTGTGCAGCTCTCATCTGCAGCTTGTGCCACCACTACAAGACCATAAGACATTGGAGTGGAAGTAAGGCCATTCGGCCCATTGAGTCCCCTCCTCCATTTAATCATGGCTGATGGGCATTTCAACTCCACTTCCCTGCACTCTCCCCGTAGCCCTTGATTCCTTCTGAGATCAAGAATTTATCAATCTCTGCCTTGAAGACATTTAACGTCCTGGCCTCCACTGCGCTCCATGGCAATGAATTCCACAGGCCCACCACTCTCTGGCTGAAGAAATGTCACCTCATTTCCATTTTAAATTTACCCCCTCTAATTCTAAGGCTGTATCCACGGGTCCTAGTCTCCCCACCTAACGGAAACAACTTCCCAGCATCCACCCTTTCTAAGCCATACATTATCTTGTAAATTTCTATTAGATCTTCCTTCAACCTTCTAAACACTAATGAATATAATCCCAGGATCCTCAGCCATTCATCGTATGTTAAACCTACCATTCCAGGGATCATCTGTGTGAATCTCCGCTGGACATGCTCCAGCGCCAGTATGTCCTTCCTGAGGTGTGGGGCCCAAAATTGGACACAGTATTCTAAATGGGGCCTAACTAGAGCTTTATAAAGTCTCAGAAGCACATCACTGCTTTTATATTCCAACCCTCTTGAGATAAACGACAACATTACTTTCGCTTTCTAAATCACGGACTCTACCTGCAAGTTAACCTTTAGAGAATCCTGGACCAACACTCCCAGATCCCTTTGTACTTCAGCTTAATGAATTTTCTCACCGTTTAGAAAATAGTCCATGCCTGTATTCTTTTTTCCAAAGTGCAAAACCTCACATTTGCTCACATTGAATTTCATCAGCCATTTCCTGGACCACTCTCCTAAACTGTCTAAACCTTTCTGCAGCCTCCCCACCTCCTCAGTACTACCTGCCTGTCCACCTATCTTTGTATCATTGGCAAACTTCGCCAGAATGCCCCCAGTCCCTTCATCCAGATCATTAATATATAAAGTGAACAGCCGCGGCTCCAACACTGAACCCTGTCAGCAATTGCCATTCTGAAAAAGAGCCTTTTTTCCCAACTCTCTGCCTTCTGTCAGACAGCGAATCCTCAATCCAAGCCAGTAGCTCACCTTGAACACCATGGGCCCTCACCTTACTCAGCAGCCTCCCGTGAGGCACCTTATCAAAGGCCTTTTGGAAGTCTAATGGGATAAGGCTGTTGGTGGCTAGGCAGCATTTACCTCAGCATCCCTAATTGGCCAGAGGGTAGTTCAGAGTCAACAACATTGCTGTGGGCCTGGATTCACGTACAGGCCAGACCAGGTAAGGATGGCAGTTTCCTTCCCTTAAGGACACTAGTGAACCTGATGGGTTTTTCCAACAATCGACAATGGATTCATGGTCATCATTAGACCCTTAATTCCAGATATTTATTGAATTCAAATTCCACCATCTGCCATGGCAGGATTTGAACCTGGGTCCCCAGAATGTTATCTAGATCTCAGGATTAACAGTCCAGCGATAATACTACTTGGACATCGCCTCCCCAAGCTCATTGTATTCTTAGCAAGATTCGTGCTCACAGCCGCTGCTGGGATGTTGATTGCTATGGCTGCCTTGCTAAGAAGGTGAAGGCAGCTGCATGAGGACTAGGGCTGATGGTATGCTACCACAGAGGCTGAAGAGCATCCAGCTCAGCTGCAGGACCCTGGAGAATGCCTGGGGATTACAGGAGGCTCAGAATCTTTTGTCCCTAACAGCAATCTTTCGGGCTAAGCTAGGCTCTGTGTCAATGCTGTGTGTCTCCTGGGGCACTGTGATTGCCTCTGATGCTAGAGCATTATTTGAGGGATCCCAGGTGGCAGGCTACCCTCACCTGGTGTTTGTCAAGGTGACGACCACTTTGAACCTCTGTACCATTGGCTCCTTCTAGGGATCAAAGGGTGAACTGTGGACCCACAAATGCATGAGAACCGTAACAGATGCCATCTATGCAACATCACACCAGTTCATTTTGTTTCTTCATAAACAAGGCCCATGCTGAATTGAGAACTATAAATGGCTTTCCCAAGTGCAGATTGATGTCTGCACTGAAAGACTGCTTTGTTGTATTAGACTGTAACTGGAGTTTGTTGATACAGCAGGTTTGTTGAAAGAAGGAGGATATGATCAGCACCCACCTTCTCTTATCGATGAGTACTTCTGCTCTTTAGTATCTAAGGGAATTTAGAGTGTATGGGAAAGAGGGGCTAGTGTGGGAGGACACTGAGACTGAGTGGTAAAAATGAACTGAGACCCACACATTTACCTGGGAGCTCAGAGACAGATAGAGTGAGAGCAGTGAGAACAGGACCGTTGGGTTGTAAACATGTGACTAAAGGAGTGGTGTGGGAAATTGGGGTTCCGTTTGTGGGGCACTGGCTTGGGACAAGAAGGATCGGTACCACCAGACAAGTTCCACTTGAACCAATCTGGGACCAGGATCGGAGCGAAAAGCCAGACATGGAATTTAAGCTAGTTAGAGAGGTGGAGGGGGAATGCTCAGGAGACACTATTAAAGTTTCCAGAACAAGCTGTAAGACAGAAAGTATGGTAAGGGTCAGGAATTAACTTCAGGCACATCAGATAAGGGGTCAATCAATGCAGGACTGAGGGTGTGGTACTCAACTGTGTGCGGTATATGAAACAAGATAAGTGAGCTTGTAGTGCAGATTGAAATGTGGAAATGATGTTGTGGGCATCACAGATACATGGCTGCAAGGGAATCCGGGCTGGGAAATAATACCCGAGGATACATGTTATACCAAAAGGACAGGCAGAGGGCAAGGGGTTGCCTTGTTTATGAGAAGTGAAATTAGATTGATAACAAGAAGTAATGTAGAATTGGAGGACTTGGAAGCTATGTTGGTAGAGTTGAGGAACCACAGAGTAGAAAAGATCCAATGGGAGTTATGTACGGGCGAGTAGTAGTCAGGAAGAAAATAAATCAGGACATAGAAAGGAAATGTAAGAAAAACACTATCACAATCATCATGGGAGACTTCAATATGCAGACTTGAAAAATCAGGCTGTAGCGGATTCCAAGAAAAGGAATTTTTGGAATGTCTAAGATAGTCTTTCTGGAGCAGCTTGTGGTAGAACTCACTAGGGAATAGGCAATTCTGGTTTTGATGATGTGTAATGATTAAGGAACTTAAGTGAAGTAACCCCTAAGGGACAGTGATCACAATAGAATAGAATTTACCCTGCCGTTTGAGAGGGAGAAGCTGGAATCTGGTGTAACAGTATTACAATTGAGTAAAGGTAACTACAAAGATGTGAGAGGGGAGCTGGTCAGAGTTAATTGAAAGGGGACCCTAGCAAGGAAGACACTGGCACAGCAATGGCAGCAGTTTTGGAGTAATTCAGGAGGCACAGCAGAATTCAACCCAGAAACTTTGGATGGCAGAATGGCTCAGCAGTTAGCACTGCTACCTCACAGCCCCAGGGTCCGAGGTTCAATTCCTGCCTCAGGTAACTGTCTGTGTGGAGTTTGCATATTCTACCTGTGACTGCATGGGTTTCTGCTGGGTGCTCTGACATCCTCCCACAGTCCAAAGATGTAGAGGCTAGGTGGATAGGCCATGCTAAATTGCCTGTAGTGTTTAGGAATACGTAGATTAGGTGGGTTATAGGGGAATGGGGTAGGGATGGGCCTGGGTGGGATGCTCCTTGGGGGATTGGTGTGGACTTGTTGGGCCGAAGGTCCTTTATTCACACTGTAGGGATTCTATTCTATGAAACATAATAAGGGGAGGATGAGGCAACCATGGCTGACTAGGGACGTCAGGGGACAGCAGAAAGCAAAAGAAAAAGTATACAATGTGGTGAAGATTACTTTGAAGCCAGAGAATTGACAAGTCTTTTAAAATCAGCGGTGGACGTCTAGGGAAAAAAACAAAAAGGGTAGAGAATATGAAATAAGAGAGTAAGCTAGCTAATAGTACAAAAGAAGATTGCAAGAGTTTTTACAAATATGTAAATGGTGGCAAGGCAAGAAGTGGGCATTAGATTGCTGAAAAATGGAGTAGCAATAATAGGGAATAAAGAAATGCCGAAGAATTGAACAGGCACTTTGTATCTGCTTTCAGAGTGAAAGACGTAAGTAAAGGGCTGAAGTGAGTTTAATGGCCATCACTAAGGAGAAGGTGCTGGTGATGCTGAAAGGTCTGAAGGTGAATAAGTCACCTGGATCAGATGGACTATACCCAAGAATTCTGAAGGAAATAGATGAGGAGATTGAGGAGGCAGTGGTAGTGATATTTCAGGAATCATTCAAGTCAGGACAGTCCCAGAGAATTGAAAAATAATGTACCATTTAGGAAGAGAGGGAGGCTGAAGTTAGGAAATTATAGATCAGTTAGCCTGACCTTAGTTTATAAGATTTTAGGTTCTATTTTTAAGGCTGTGATTGCAGAATATTTGGAAGTGGCTAGTAAATAGGGCTGAGTCAGCATGACTTTGTCAAGGGGGCGGTCATGCCACACAAATCTGTTAGAATTCTTTGAGGAAGTAACAAACAAATTAGACAAAGGGAAGTCAGTGGGCATGATCTGTTTGGATTTCAAGAAGGCCGTTGAAAGATGCTGTATAGGGGTCTTCTAAATAACATAACTGCCCAAGGTGTTACTCGCATGGATAGGCGATTGATTGACTGGCAGATGGCAGAAGTGGGGATAAAGGAATCTTTTTTAAGATAGCAGCTGCTGACTAGTGGGGCTTTCCAGGGGTCAGTGCTGGAGTCACAAATATTCACTTTATATATTATCAATCTGGATGAAGGAACTGAGGGCATTGTTATGAAGTTTATAGATGACATAAAGATAGGTAGAAGGGCAGATAGTATCGGCGAAGTGGTGAGACTGCATAAGATTTGGACAGACTATTAGAGTAGTCAAAGAAGTGGAATAAGGAGTACATGTGGAAAAGTGTAGGGTAATAGGCTTTATTAGGAATAATAGAGGTGTAAATTATTTTCTAATGAGCAAAGGCTTTCAAAATCTGAAACAAAAATAGACTTGGGATTCCTAGTTCAGGATTCTCTTATGGTTAACATGCAGGCTCAGTTGGCAGTTAAGAAGGCAAATGCAATGTTAACCTTCATTTTGAGAGGGTTAGAACACAAGAGGAGGGATGAAATTCTAAGGCTGTATAAGGCTCTGGTCAGATGACTTTAGAATATAGTCGTATATAGTATGTAGAATATTGGGCCTTGTACCCAAGGAAGGAAGTGCTAGTGTTGGAGGGGGTCTAGAGGAGGTTCACAAGAAATATTTTGGGGATGAAGGGCTTGTCATATGAGGAGTGGCGGAGGAATCTTGATGTAGTTTATAAGGGATAAGGGAGACATCTTGTTGAAGCTGACAGAATACTGAGATGCCTGGATAGAGTGGATGTGAAGAAGATGTTTCTATTAGTAGGAGAGACTAGTACCCAAGGGCACAGCCTCAAAGTGAGATGGGGATGAATTTCTTCAGCCAGAAGGTGGTGAATCTGTAGAACTCATTGCTACAGAAGGCTGTTGAAAAGTCAATGAGTGTCATTAAGACAGAGATTGGTAGGTTCTTGATTCATAAGGGGACCAAGGTCTAGAGAGAGAAGACAGGAAAATGCAGCTGAGAAACATATTAGCTTTGATTGAAAGCATTGATGGGCCAAATAGCCTAATTCTGCTTCCATATCTTATAGTCTTATGGTCTATCAACTGCACACATGTGGCACTGAGAGGGCCGTATCACAATTCTGCAGAATTCAGCAAGAGGAAGTTCCATTTCCTTAAATGTGTCGGTGAGTACTGTTACCATTTCTGAGGAATGTGCACCCTCTATCCTGGCAGCTGCCATGACTCCTGTGTCCCAGAACATACTGGTGTGTGTGAATGTCTGGGTGCCTCATGAGGCTGGTTACTGGTGTACACGGGCACCCTACTGCAATTATACTGTCATGCAATCACCTGATTGACGCAAAGCACAAGTCCAATGCTGCACATGCTTTGAATGCCATGATGGGATAGATGATAAAGCTGCTGATGATGCAGTTCCACTGCTTGGAATCTTCTTGGGCTGGTGTTGGATGGACGGGGTGGGGGGGGGGGGGGGGGGGGGGGTGGGGGTTGGGGATGGTGGATGGTAGGTGATGGGAGTGAAGGGGGTTGGTGATCCAGTCATGCCCAAACACAGTGTGCCACATTATCAGAATGAGCTGCACTCTGCACAATTGAAACCAGCAACAAAACGATGTGATAGATGTTGAGGAATTGGATTTTTCACTTTTGCTGGCTGTAAAATAAGAGCTCATCTTTGGAATTGTCTGTCTGCTTGTATGTAATGTTCTCCTATTGGACTCACTACATGGGGGATGTTGCTAATGCCAAGTAAACTGTGTGGCATGGTATTTAAACAGCGAACTGGGTGAGAGAATAGGTTTGGAATGTGAGGGAGTGTCAGTCTATTTCCATGAGAAATCTGGCTTTATGTCTGCTGTGCCATTTGTTGGTGAAGGGCAGTACTGAATTGCCAATGCATGTCTGGGTGCACAGCAGCCTCTTATAGATGGCGTGGGCACCAGGGATGCTCACCTTTCGATGGATGTCTGGTGAGTGGTGAGTTCTTTCAGGGAATTGGGTGGTGGAATGGGGCTGGAACTGGGTGAAAGGGGCACCATCGGGGTGTGTATTTCATTAATGAGTTGAGTTTGGGAAAATATGGTGAAAAATCACACCAGGCCTCATGGAGAGAAACCCCCGAAACTTGACAGAACTGACACTTTGCCAGAAAAAGTCATGAAAGTCAGCTCATTGTCTTGTACAGATCTACATAGTCATAAGGAAAGAATATCTCCATTGAATGCATTCCTAGGTTTTGCTCCACACGGTTGACAAAATCTTTCTTTCTTAACTGATTTCATGACAACTTTCCCAGCTTTGCTGTCAGCGATGAGCTGTTGATAATTAATTTTATTTGACACTTTTGTGGAGTTTTGCATTGGTTCACATGAATCCTGTCCAATGCCTGTGTAAATGGCTTGCTTCAGTGATCCATATGAGTATTTCTATTAAAATATAGATTTGCTTAGCTGGCTCCATTAATTTAGTGTGGAAAATGTAATCTTCAAGAGAAAGATGGAAAACATAGAAGTCATTGTTGGATGTCAAGCAACACTGAATAGAAAATATTCTCTTATCTGCTTGAGTAAGTACCACAAACATCATTCAATTGTTTTGTCAAAAACTGTTAAGCCATACAGAATTTTTGTAGACGTATTGAAGACTTTTCTATTCAATACAATGCAATACATCATCTCATAAATATATTGGGAGTGCTTACTAATAGTCTGCCGTGATAGCTGAATTAACTGGTTTCTGGTCTTGCACAAGTCTGCTGCTGTTTTCCCATTAAGTCTGTGAAATGATGTTCCCTGGTTCTGCCTCTTTCATCGTGTGATTTGATGCCACACTATGAATTTAGGTTCAAGACAGCCTGGTTGAGGAGAAGGTAAGAACTGCCTTCAGGCTTAGACTTCAAAGGAACACTTTATTTATTGTACACCTACTGTTAAATATGATGATTATCATCATACCAGGCTCCAATTTTACAGTTTTATTAGTTTAGGACTAACCTAATCTTTTTTATATGTTCATGTCCATGTGTGGCTTGGTCTGGTGTAGAGTTCCAGACCGTTCAAACTCTATAAACACTGTGGTATTTATGATCAGTGATGTGTGCTCCAATGCGTTATCACAAGGTTGCTCCAGGAACCTTGAGCCTTTCCACAACAATGCTTTTATTCTGATCCTAGTTTGGATTTCTGAGAACATTGAACAATTACTTTAGAACCAGCTCATTTTAACTATGATGTGATTTCTGCCCATTATCCATTTCTGCCTATCTCTGCAGAGTTATAAAGGACTTTTATTGTGTTTTACCTTCTTCTTCCTGGAAACTAAACTGCCCTCTTCTGATAAACATCATTTATTGTGCAATTGTTCTATTAGATTTCCCAGTAATGTATAAGTTTTCTAGCTCATTTAGAGAAAGAACTGAGAGTTCCTGGGGAAATGTAAGAAGAAATAGAAAGTGAGGTCGTGGCTTCCTCAGGAGAGAACACGTTGCCTAATTAACTGAGGGTCCTAATAAAGAAAAGGCAGAGAGCTGCTGAACTCTCTATCATCAATATTTACCTATTTGTATTTCTTCAATTGTTACAAAACGCTCCAATATAAAAACGTCTAAGCCAACTGAATGGTTTCTTTAAATAGTTAGGGAAGAACACAAGGTGATCAACATTTCAATGGCACCTAGTTGTGTGTACCTCTCTGACAGCCGACTGTCTTATAATATTTCAATTGAACTTCTTCAGTGCTTTTTGGAGCCTGATTTAAATTTTAGTGCTGGCTGAATGGATTTGACAGAACGAGGGTGAACCTGACTGGATGGAATTGGAGCAAATGGATCACAGCAATGCTTATGAGCCAAGGAGAACAGAGGTGCTGCCTGTTATCTCAAGGAAATCTTTTACTTTGATTAGCCAACTTCCTGCCCCTCATCCTAAATCTATGAACCTAGGTGGCTTATGCCTACCACCTTTGCTGAAACTCTTGTAGTAATCTACAATTTTTGCCAAAATGAATTTGATACGTTCTCTTTACTGAATTTCCCTTATACACTTGTGTTATTTGCTACCTGTCTCCACTTATTCCCAACATCTAGGCATAATTTCTATTAGCCATTTGTGTGGCTTTCTATTGCATGCTTTCCCAAACGAGCGGTTGTCAAATAGAAAAGTAATAAGACATGATAATGTTGTTCTGCTGTTAAAATTGGCAGGCTGACCACATGTCCATGATTTCTGTTTTACCTTTCCCGCAGTTATGTTCCCTTGTTTCCTGTCTATCAATGCTGGGGCCTTTGTATTTCTTGACTTGCAATTAAACGATCTTTGAGAAGTATTTGTATGGAGGGGATATTACAATCAGAGTGAAAATGGACACGCTATATTTAGCTTTCAAATTTGACTGTGTTTCCCGCAACTTTTCCCTCACACCCCCTCCCCACAATTACAACCAAATCAGAATCCCCCTCGTCTTCACGTACTACCCCACCAACCTCCGTATCCCACGCATCATCCTCTGACACTTCCGCCATCTGCAATCTGACCCCACCCCCAAAGACATTTTTCCCTCCCCTCCCTTATCTACTTTCCGGATGGAAAACTCTCTCCGTGGCTCCCTTGTCCGCTCCACACTCCCCTCTAGCCCCACCTTATCTGGCACTTTTCCCTGCAACTGCAGGAAATGCTACACCTGTCCCTACACCTCCTCCCTCACCCCCATCCCAGGCCCCAAGAAGACTTTCCACATCAAGCAGATGTTCACCTGCACATCTACTAATGTGGTATACTGCATCTGCTGTTCTCGTTGTGGCCTCCTCTACATCAGGGAAACCAAGCGGAGGCGTGGGGAACACTTTGCAGAACACCTACTCTCGGTTCGCACTGCACAACTGCACCTCCCACTCGTGAACCATTTCAACTGCCCCTCCCATTCCTTAGATGACATGTCCATCCTGGGTTCCTGCAGTGACACAACAATGCTACCCAAAGATTTCAGGAATGGCAACTCATATTCCATTTAGGAACCCTGC
Source organism: Stegostoma tigrinum (assembly GCF_030684315.1). NCBI lineage: Eukaryota > Metazoa > Chordata > Chondrichthyes > Orectolobiformes > Stegostomatidae > Stegostoma > Stegostoma tigrinum. Next base: position 27,131,475 of record NC_081371.1, on the reverse strand, counting down.
AGCCCAATGGCATCAATGGGGATTTCACAAGCTTCAAAATCTTCCCTCCACCTACCATATCCCAAAACCAGCCCAGCTTGTCCCCGCCTCCCTAACCTGTCCTTCCTCCTGCCTATCCCCTACTCTCACCTCAAGCCCCACCCTCATCTCCTACCTACTAACCTCATCTGGCTCCCTTGACCTGTCCGTCCTCCCTGGACTGACCTATCCCCTCCCTACCTCCCCACATACACTCACCTTTACTGGCTCCATCCCCACCTTTTTGACCTGTCTGTCTCCTCTCCACCTATCTTCTCCTCTATCCATCTTCTATCAGCCTCCCCCTCTCTCCCTATTTATTTCAGAACCCCCTTCCCGTCCCCCATTTCTGAAGAAGAATCTAGGCCCAAAATATCAGCCTTCCTGCTCCTCTGATGCTGCTTGGCCTGCTGTGTTCATCCAGCTCTACACTTTGTTATCTCAGATTCTCCAGCATCTGCAGTTCCTACTATTTCTCTCCAACTACAACTTCTGCCAGCTATAAACTCAGACATGTGACTTTCAGTAAATAGATCCTAGCAATTAGCTTGAGACATGTAACTCACGCTGTCTTTAGAAAATTGCCCCTAAAAGAAAGTCTTTAAAACAAAAACAATACATACTGTAATGATAGCAGTTGATGTTATTACTGGACAATTCAGATATCAGGCATAAACCTGGCTTAATTGATTATATTTTTATTTGTTTTTGTTTTAATCCAGTGGTCTTTTCCTAAAACATAAACATGCAATGTGACCCAGCGTTCAATTATTGTCTCTGACATCAGTCCACCTTAACGTGTACAAATAGTTTGATTGGTAAGCAGTAACATGAAAACACAATTTTTTGAAGTTAGCAATAATCTAGTCTTTCCCCCCTCTGATACTAAATATTTTTCTCTACAGATGCTACTGTCCAACATTGTTCTGATCTGACTTTCCCTGGTTAGTCACACTATTGAACTGTACTTCTGGCATTCTGAAGAAATCAATAAGGAATTTTCAGCTGCTTTGTTACAAAATTCACAGAGTGAAGATTAGCTTGATGGACATTTTTTGGAGGGGAACAAAAAGGCATGTGAATGACCCCATATTATTTCTAGTTGCCTACTTTTAGGACCAGCAACACTGGGAATTGTTGCTTGAACAATTCTGTGATCCAGTGAATTAGCAGTATAGTCATCTACAGCTCTCAATTATGTCTCCATCTATTAATCAACCTGCAATTATAAAATAGAACTGCTTTAAAATGATTTCATCAGAAAGGAACTGCTTCAGATGTCATATACATTATTAGGAATTTGAAGTATCTTAAATCAGTGGATTTGTGAATTATCAGAATTGTGCCAATTAGTTTGATTTTGCCAAACATTGTTTTTGGGGGTATATAAAAAATACAGTTAAAGTCATATGTATTTAGTACTGTGTAAAAAATACTGTAAATTCTATATGTGAAATGTTCAGCGTAGAAATAGCTTCCCATGGCTATCAGAACATTGCTTTTCAAAAATGTAATTTTGAATTAAACCCACAGTACCTTTGTGACTCTGGAACAAGTGCAGCTCTGGGCTACTTGGTAGCTTTGAATAAGGTTGCATAAAAACTCTTGATTCAGCATCATACAATGATGAACCTTTTGTGACCACATTCAGAATCAATTACAGGTTAAAGAATGCCTCCGTGCCTAAGTGACAGGAATAGTTTTGACCTGTTTGCATATGGTTCCAAATATGTGGTGAATCTGGATGTTAGCTAATTGGCATCTGGTGAGTAGATTCCAAAAGCTCTACTTCACTTATTAATTTTGAGTACTTAAAACAAACCAGATTAATTTATACTCTGAAGAGCTGGAACATTTCCTGACAGCGCTGCAATCCCTTCTGACATGTTTATTGAGCCTGTTTCTGATATTCTATAAACCTTAATGTCGAGGGCACAGACATATTCCCGATAGCCACCATCTCTAAATAACCAGTTGCAATTTGGAACCTTTATTTCAGATCCTAAATTATGGTAGATTTAACCCTTTGTGGGAAGCACGAGTAATGTGATAATGTCAGAATCGTTTCAGTCAGACCGTTTATTATAGACATATCAATGTAAGGCATTGCACCACAATATCCAAGCAATCTAATGTACCGTTGTAAAAAATGTACAATCAGACACAGTCCATAGTTCCATAGCTTTTACTGTGAATGTCTCTCTATATTCAGTGTATTCATCTGTCTGTACTTTAGGCATGTATCTGTGGTGCAATTATTCCAGTGTGATGTACCTGTGAGACTGAAATACTGTAGTTGTTCTGTGCAGTCTTGTAATGGATAACCCATGGATCTTTCGGCTGCTGAAGGGAAATTTGACATGGGATTTTCTTGACATATTAGAGCAGTATTATTTCTGGAGGGTCAGCACATGATGGTGCACAACTGTAGCCTCTTAGAAGAAGACCTGCATGCTGCGGGACATTATGGCTGAATGTTACCAATGGCTGTCAGGGTAACTACTGCCCAATCAAATTTATGTTTTCAGTAATTTTAAAATTTCCTTTGGTCTTTCACTGCATTACATGAATAAGCAGATAGTCATTAAATGCCACGAACACTTTATCCCCTTTCTAAGAAATACAATAACAAATTTCAGATTGTCCACCATAAATTTCAAAGGAATTAACAATATTCTGGTCGCACTAATCTTTGTCTCTTTTGCTGAATTACTTGAAACAAGAACAAATAAATATTCACCTCAATCATCATAATGACTGTGTTATAAGATCAATCTTCCTGGGAGGATAAGTATTCTTTCATAATCTTCTCCAGTGAAGTTTGTTTTATTTGTTTTACATTCACTTACAACTCATACTTTTTTTTAGCTTCTACTCAAGACCATAATGTTCTGTTTTGGTCACATTCCAGATTGTAGTTTTTTGTTTCTAACAGACCAGACTGTATTAACGTAGGAATCAAATGAGTCAAATGTTTTCAAAATGAATCAATCTTTAGTCGTCAATTCCACTGATGCATGTTATTTTCCAAGTTTACTATTCAGTTTTGATTACTTTTTTCGGAATCTCTCCCTGATCAGCTTACAGGTTTCGTTTCCTTGAAGTATATTTTTTCATTCTTCTGCCAAATTTGTACTAGCTGTATAGCATTTCATTCACATATGTCTTTGGCGTGACCTGGAAGCTTTGATCTGCTGCAGTAATCCCTGATGATTGAGCTTGTGACAGTGAGTTTGCTAATATCAAGCTTTTTCTCAGTATATGTGAAATTTAATACGGGGAACTCATGAGATAAACCAAGCCAGAGCATTGTGGAAGGCAATTTGTCAGGATATTGATATCTTAAAAAATACCCAGAAGATATTCAGTTACTATATCCATGAAATTTCTCAAGTAATGGTAAGATCTTATCTATTTGAAAGTATTTTCCTTCCAGAGTGCTTGCTGATCATGAGGTATATACGAATAGAGATTATCGTATTTGCTAGAATTTCTGTTTAAGAACACTTTGCAGATTGAACATGCGTCTGCAGCCATGTTGGCAGTGGTGGCGCTAATGGGGGTTGGGTGAGGTGTATTGTTGGGAGGGTGAGGAGGAGTTTTAACATGGGCAAGGATATGCATTTGGATACTGGTTGGGAAGGTGTATATTATAAATATGTGTGGGCAGGAGGAAGTCAACTTCAATCTGCCAAATTTCGCATTTGACTGCAGGGTGTTAGTAATGCATTTTTTTGCTGGTGAGGTTTCCATTTTTGATCACTTTTGGGAATAGTGAAAAGGTGCTGAAAAGATTCCCAGGCTGACTGATTATTAGGCCTGTTGAAACGCATCATGAAAATTCCCATCATTATTGACCAAGCCCTAGAGTGGGGCTTGAACCCAGAAGGAGAGATGTTGCCACTGCACAACAGGATCTCCGATGTAGGCTACATTGTGAAAACCCTTTCTGGTGTGGTGTTAATTTCAATATATTATGTCATTCAATTAAAGATATTAACATGAATTTTGCAATTTGCCTCATAAGCCCTGGGTTTTCAAGGCTTTTTGGAAATTATGAATGAAAGTAAGGAACAGTAGTCAAGAAACATTGAAGATAATATGTAAAAAATGCCAGAAATTATTGACACCTTGCAGCTGCTCTCTTTCCTGCTGACGGAAAGGCTTTGCTCACGGTTCTTGTGCTGAGATAACTTACGCATCCATGGATACACCATCTACAATTTGATCTAAGCTTTAGAGCTTGGATGCATCAGATGCATGAAGATGCTACATTGATGCTGTGCTATTTTAGACTCATGAGATCTGAGAGCAGCAGGAGCAGGCTTAGGAGTAGCACTGGTACTAATAGGAGTAAAAGTAGCAGGAGCCTGCAGTCACAGACTAGCAACTCTACAGGATGGGGAGTATCACTGGACAATTACAGTATGCAGAAGGCCATACAAACATGGTCTACAGACAGAGGATTACCTTTCCTGACTAGGCAAATGACTAGACTATCAACACACTTAGGGGATGAATTTCGGTAGCAGAGATTTATAATTAGCTGGGACAGGAGCTGCTGCCAACACAGTATCTGGTGGTGGAGATAGTGGGAACTGCAGATGCAGGAGAATCTGAGATAACAAGGTGTAGAGCTGGATGAACACAGCAGGCCAGGCAGCATCAGAAGAGCAGGAAAGCTGATGTTTCAGGCCTAGACGCTTCTTCTACATTTTCTGAAGAAGGGTCTAGGCCTGAAATATCAGCTTTCATGCTCCTCTGATGCTGCTTGGCCTGCTGTGTTCGTCCAGCTCTACACCTTGTTATCACAGTATCTGGTGGCAGTGGTTTGTGAGTGACTGTCAAAGTCATCATCACTTTTTTTTAAAAGTCAATGCTAAGTCAAAATCATAAAATCTCTATACAACAGTCCTGGAAGTGTACAACACCACACAGACTTCAGTGGTTCAGGAAAGTGCCAGACCACCACATTCTCAAGGTCAATGGAATGGAGTGGGCAATAAATGTTGACCTGCCAGTGATGCTCACATTCTATAAGAATACAGGAAAAAGGACCAGAAACAGGCCATTTAGCTATTTGAGCCCATTGCAACAGTCATTAATATTGTGGCAAATCTTCTACTGCAGCTATACCACATCTCCTCATTCCCTTATTATCCAAATGTATGTTGATTGCTGATGCGAAAAAAAACAATGTCTGAGCACCCACAGCTTTCTGCAGTGTAGAATTATAAAGGTTCAGAACTCTCTCACAGGGAAGAAGTTTCTACCCAAAATTGTAAAAGGGCCAACCTCTAAATAAATAATAAAAATTCTGTGGAAGAGTGTCCTCTAAGATTTCCGCAATTTCCATGAGTATGCAAAGATAGATGCATTGATTCATAATAACTTCTTCCAAATGAACCAATCTTGAGGTAACAAGAGCAACTTTGTTTTAAGGCTTCCCAGATTGGGCCATAAACTGTCTTCAACCCAGCCGTGTCCAAACGCACAAACCTAGTTTCCTTCATATTAACAATGGTTTATCGCACCCTCTGCTGGCCTTTTATTACATTATATTTACTGACAGAAGATAATCACAGCAAGGGAATTCTAGCCAAGATGTTCATCAGTCTCTGGAGTTTATCTCTTTCTAAAGCAAGTTTTGGCATGTATTTAACAGTATCACATCTATCTACAAAGTGTATCTGAGGAGCTGAGGGACTATAGTGCATCAGTTTATAGTTTATTATTCTTGAATCAATTTGGTATTCTGAGTCTGTCAGAGCTGTTTATATCTAATGAAAACAGGTGCAGGAGTAGATAATTTGGCCTGACAACACCATATTCCCATCTACACTGCATATCCTTTCCTGATGCCTTGACTGATGTAAATCTGTCTATCTCAGCCTTAAATATAGCCTATGAGGAGGCATCTGTAACTCTAGGGTAGAGAATTCCAAACCAAATCTCATTCTTAGAGTGAAGCAATTTCTCCTAATGTCAGTTTTAAATCATTGACACCCTACTTTGAGAATGTGCCCCATGTTCTAGATTTATCCAGTCAGTGGAAGTAACCTCTACCTGTCTACCCTGTCAAGCTCCTTCAAAACTTTGTATATTTCATTGAGATCACCCCTCCAATTTTTAAACTTCAGAGAATGTAAATTCAATTGATTCATCTTGTCATCATTGGCCTGCACTGTAATCATAGGCAGAAATATCATGAACCTTTGATTAATATCCTTTATCGTGGTGAACAAAATTTACACAGTTCTCTTGATCTATTCTCATTTGTAAAATCATATCAAGACTTCTTTCTCCCTGCAGTCTAATCTCCTTGCAACAAACGTCAATGTCCCATTTGCTTTATTAACTATTTGATGCATCTGTGTGCTAACTTTGATTTCTTTTATACAATTAACTCAAGATTTTCAGTACATTAATATTTACAAGTTTTATCCCCTTTAAAAAAACTTTTGCTTCTAACTCTTAAGACCATACTTTCCCACAACATATTATATCTGCGGAGATAGTAGGAACTGCCGATGCTGGAGAATCTGAGATAACACGGGGAACAGCTGGATGAACACAGCAGGCTAAGCAGTATCAGAGGAGCAGGAAAGCTGATGTTTCGGGTCAAGACCCTTCTTCAGAAAAAAAATCAAAAGAAATTCTGAAGAAGGGTCTCGACCCGAAACATCAGCTTTCCTGCTCCTCTGATGCTGCTTGGCCTGCTGTGTTCATCCAGCTCGACACTGTGTTATATTATATCTGGAAGGACTCATACAGTTTGCGCTGTCTATCTCTCAGAAACCTCTGTCATTCTTACAACTTGTATTTCCACCTGTCTATGTATTGTCAGGAGAATTAGATACGTTAATCACTGCCGCTGCTTCAAATTCATTACATAAGTAATCGCAGAGGTAATGACTAAGTGGCCCCGTCATTGGACTGGTAATCCAGAGATCCAGGTTATGCACTGGGTACCTGCTTTTGAATCTCAGCATGGTAGATTGTCGAAATTTGATTCAAAATAATCTTTAATTAAAAGTTTTTGCCCATTGCCAATTGTTGTAGCAACCCACCTGGTTCAGTAATGTCCTGAAAGGGAAGGAAATCATCCTTACCCTCTCTGGCCTACATGGGATTCTGTTCATATAGCAATGTAGTTGAATCTTAACTACCCTTTGACAGCTCACAAGCCACTCAATTGTATCAAACTGCTAAAACATTTCAAGAACGGAAGGTATCTGGATGGGTCACTTGGCACTGAACAGTGCAATGAAAATGATGATGGTAAACTCAATCCTGTCAATGCTGCAAAATCCTCTTTGTGACACATGCCCCAGAAGGAGGGTCAGCAACAGCCAGACATAGATATGTTCAAAGTCATACCCTGCAAAGTACCAGACAACACTTTCAGAAGTCATGGTTAAGTCCTGTCCCACCACCATGGTAAGCTCAGCAGAGGTGACACCATAGTGGTAAACAGTTGGGAGGGAGTCACTCCAACATCCTCATTGTTGGCTCTTGACTCCATGAAGCATCCTGGTCAAACATGGAGGTAGAAACCTCTGCTGATTTACACATACTGTGTTCTCCCTTGGCTGAAGAATCAGTGCTCCTCTATGTTTAGCAACACTTGGGAGAAATACTGAGGGTGGCAAGGGGACAGAATGTATTCTGGGTGAAGTCTTCAATCTCCATCACCAAGAATGGTTCAATAGCGCCATAGCTAACTTAACTGGTTGAGTCTTAATAGACATTGATGCTAGACTCAGTCTGTGGCAGCTTGTGAAAGAACAAACAGGAGGGAAAAATTGAATGCCCTTGCCAATATGATGTTACATGGATAACATTTGAAGCATGCAGATATAACATTGTACTGTTCTGCCACAAAAAAAATGAGTCATACAGAACTAAAAGACTAGGCATTTCAGAGCCAAATCTCAGAGCAGCAGACATTTGATGTGTTCACGATGGAGTTTGCTAGAGAAACAGCTGAAATTGAGGTAAAACAGCCTTTTCTTAATCTGATTGCACTGAATAACACTAAGATGCCTACTTAAAAAATAAATATGTAATAGCACTTTCAATCATTTTCATTTACCAGCAGCATAGTCTTACCAAAATGGAATTAAAATTGTTTGAATTGAAGGTTTGTTATTTTCCCCTTTAAGTAAAGCTCTGAGATCTTACCCAACCCAGATATTCCAGATAATCAAGCCTTTTTTGTTCGTTGTCTTTTAAATTGCTGGCAGTTTTAACACCTACATTTTACATGAAGGCATATAAACCATTCAGATTCCTTCAATGCTATTCATCATTAATCAAAAGGATAATTGCTCAGATGATGTTGTTGAGAGTGTAAATAGAAAGTCAGAGCATTGCTATAAAGATATTATTCCCTCCCCTTCCTGTGTGAATTAAATGCTTTGACAACTAGACAACATGCAAAGAATGCCTCATAATGTTCAATCACTTTTATAATTGGTCTCATGTGTCAGTGTTGGTGAGTGGAGAGCACAGAATAAATATTTTATTGATTGATTCAAATAACAGGCTGCAACTGGCAGTCAAACACTCCTAGAAAAAAACTAGATAATTGATTCCAAATGCGTTTATGAAAAGAGTAACATTTTCCTTTCAATGGGTTAAATTATCACTGATTATGAATTTGAGTGGAATTACCCACAAATTGAAATGACCTTTTCAAAAAGATGGCAACATCACAAGGCAACTTCATTCTGGTCAATTCCAATTCATTCTGCTGATGAGTGTTTAAATATAGAGCATAGTCACAGCAACTTTTCCAACTAATGATCAGAAATTTATCAGACATTAATGTTTTGTAAAGACTTCCAACACAGTCATAATGAAGGTGAAGATGTCAGGCAATCAGTCAGGTTGAGCTGAAACACATTTTTTAGTAAGCGTTGAGCATGATGATCAATGAAACTGGAATGTTGGCTTCCTAGACTAGCCTACTAAACAATTTCAGTGGCATAGAGATAATGGGAACCGCAGATGCTGGAGAATTCCAAGATAATAAAATGTGAGGCTGGATGAACACAGCAGGCCAAGCAGCATCTCAGGAGCACAAAAGCTGACGTTTCGGGCCTAGACCCTTCATCCTCTCTGATGAAGGGTCTAGGCCCGAAACGTCAGCTTTTGTGCTCCTGAGATGCTGCTTGGCCTGCTGTGTTCATCCAGCCTCACATTTTATTAATTTCAGTGGCATTCCTTGTACTTTTGATCTTCTTCTTCACAAAACAAAGTGACATTGCTATTGCCAGCGGGCTTTTTAAAACTGTTCAATGAGATAGAAAATTAATGGTCCAGGTGTATTAATGTATAATAAAGCTGTCAGAATCAAACTGTGGCTTGTCACAGCTGAATCTACCTCAAACCAAAACAGTAAAGTCCAATGATTCATCCCAGCCTTATCAGATTAAAATGGTCCCTTTTTTTAGTTTAGTAAGTGATGATTTCTTTACACCACATCTGAAAGAGAATGATACTGGGTAAAATACTGAGTGAGCAAGATGTCTGAGTGGCAGTCCTACAATTTGCTGGGGTTATTAACAAAAAAAGGACAGGAAATAGATACTAGGAGTCAGTCAGACTTTAAACAGGGACTGTGAAGTGATGGCCTGAGTTTAAAACTGGATATTACGATGATGGAGGTTAGGTTTTGTCTTTGCAAGGTATCTAGGAAGGAAGGCAGCCAATACAAAAGTTGAGAAAGTCAGCCTGCAAAAGAGGTAGGACATATACTTTTCAAAAAAAGGGAGAATGGAAAGCTGAGTGCATAAAGTGGGAATTAATTTCATTAATAAATCTGAACAAATACTTCCCAGTGAAATAACAACTTATGATCAGATATTTTCGGATTAACCTCCTCAGACGTATTATTACATAACCCCTGGAGCAGGTGGGACTTGAACATGGGAATCCTGGCTCTAATCTAGACACTAACACCATACAACAAGGACCCTAATGTCATATGTTAACATTGTGCCTTTGAAGTAATTATATGTCCTAAAGTAGTTTACAGGGAAGTGTTGAACCCAAAATAGATACAAGCCACACGAGGACAGATGGCGTAAAACTCAATCAAGGAGGTAGGTTTTCAAAATTGCCTCACAGAGACAGTTTTTAGAAAATCAAGCGTATGCAGCTGATGGAAAATATCTACATTGGGAATGTTTGAGGCCATAAATAGATAAGTGCATATACTTCATGTGTTGTTGGACAGAGGATATTACAGAGATAGGGACATGTTATGGAGCAATGAAAATAATGAATTCAAGTTGCTTGACTAGGACCAGTGTAAGCCAGCTTAACAAAAAGCTGTTAGGTAAGAGAACTGAGAACCACTAGGATGACAGATGTTAGAAGTTGCTCTGATGTCTCCTTCTGCTACAGAGAGCTAGTTGCTAGCATGAGTGACAAGTACAGATGATTGTCTCTGACAGGATTTATCCAGAAATGTGGAACATTATGATTGGATTGCATTTCTTTACTTATGAGGTTTGACAAGTTATTAAGTGACTTTCAGGGGATAGATGATAAGTTATGAAAAAGCAGAAAATATCATCTGCCTGATGTTGGAAATCTGTATGGAAGGAGAGGATAACCAATTTACCCCAATCTAATGCAGTATGACATTTTGTAAACTATTGTATTTGTACAGTGTGCATCCCCCAAAAGTGACCTATCTCTCTTATCTTGTGTTTTAAATTGCGTGTTTATTTCAACATTAATACACATGTTGTGAGGGGAGCTTGCAGATGGTGCAGTTGCCCTTGTCTACATAACCGAAGTGATTCATTCTGAAGAAGTTGCTGAATATTTCTTAGCATTTTGTAGAAGGTATACATTATAGCTACTGAGCAGCAATGTGGGGGAAGTGAAAGCTTAAGATGACAAATCAACTGGCTGTTTTGCCATGAATTAGTTTTCTTGAGTGTTTTCCAGGCAAATGGAGAGCATACAAACATATTCTCAATCAGTGCCTTGGTCAGGCTTTGTAAGTCAAAACATGAATATTTGCTGCAGAAGCTGAGGATTTTTAGCTGTTGTATTTATGTGGCTATCACAGTTACCTTTTTGGTTGGTGGTAACCGTCAGGAACTTGATGGTGTAGATATCACCATTGAGTGGCTGAAGGGGAATTGGTTAGATTTTCCCTTTTTGGAGATGATCATTGCCTGCGACATGTGTGGCGTAAATATTATTTGGCAAATGTTTTCCAAGTCTTTCTATATTTAGGCATGGACTGTTCCATCATTTTGAGGAGTTTTATGTGCATCTAGACATTGTGCGATCATCAGCAAACATCCCACATCTGACCTTATGATGAAAATAGCAAATGAAAATGGTTGCATCTAGGATACTCATGAATTCCTGCAGTGAAGTTCTGGAGCTAAGATAGTTATCAACCAAAAGGTGTCAACCAAAACCACCTGAACTGTGAAGTTTGAGGAGGATAATAGTAGATGATAAGTTGACTGAGGCATGTCATTAGAATTTGTGGGCATGTTATAGTTGAAATTGAATACAAGGAAATGTGAGCAATGCATTTTGGAGGAAGAACAAAAAGAACAGTTCTAAAAGCAGTCCTGGTGTACATCAGATCTACCTCTGTAAATTGTTGAAGATTACAGGCAAGTTTTAAAGTTAGAGAGTATTTGGGATCCTGGGCTTTATAAATAGAAACATAAAATACAAAAGTAAAGAAATTATTAGTGAAGTTTAATGAAACATGATTAGTCACAACTGAAATTTTATGTCCATTTCTTGACAACACAATTCAGGAAAGATGGGAAGAATTTAAAGATGGTTCAAAATTTATTTTTTTAAATGAATGTTTCTTTGGATAGACTAGATAAATGAAAGAATCAGGTGAGATTGATAGTGTTCAACTCATGAGATGTTGAATCAGAATAGAGAGAGGGGAATTGTTTTCATTGGCAGAAGGGTTGAGAACTGAGGGACACAGGTTTGATGTGATAGGTAAAGGTGTTTGGAGGAAAATCTTTTTCATGCAGCAAGTGGTTATGACCTGGTTATTTTTTTCCTGAAAAGGTGGTGGGAGTAGATTAAAGTATGATTTTCAAAAGGAAATTGGATATTTTTTGAAGTGAAAGGCTGGGGAATGTGGTGAGCTAAATTGGTCTTGCAGAGAGATTAAATTACAATCGGGTAAGGAGGGGTGAATTGGCCTCCCCTGGCTGGCTGCAAGGAAGATTTATATTCTTTAATCACAAAGTTATACCCCTCTCTATTCAAAGTGTAATGACTCAATTCAAATCATATCCATAAACTGCCAATTAAAATGTTTTCCTTTGTGAAAGAGCAATTATATTAATTGCTAACTCCAAGAAAAATAATAGAGATCATGTCAAATGTGCATCTACAGGTACCAAATATAAAAGGGATAGAGTCTAGTATAAAAGAAAGGTGAAGGGAATATTCATTTTAAAGTTTTGGGGTGATCTTGAGGTGTAAGCTATTAAACTGAGGCTGCTTTTGTCTAATCGGTGTCTTGAGTTATTGGCAGTATGAAATATAGCAGATAACATTTGTATGTTCTTGGTTTCCCGATGTTTTCTCCACTGAAGTTTGTTACAAGATACATTTCTTCTTGACAGGTGGAGAGAAAAGTTTCTCCAACTGGTTCCAGTTCTGCAGTCAAAAATCCATCTCTCCTGCTCTACCAAAATATGTGCTGGTTTAAAAATTTCATGACCAAGTTCATCAGTCTCTGAATTTTGTAATTAGGTGTACAGCATTTCCTGCAGATGTATCTCAATCAGAGTTGAGGGACTTTCCATATCTAATTTGGTTGAATAGTTTTTGCCTTTTAATAAAATATTTATTTTGGTTTAGCCAGTTTCATTTATTCCACGTTGGTTTAATGAACCTTGGCTAATGTGGTGTCATGTGATTGTTGTGACCACTTTTTTATTGGTGATGTCCGTTTTTCAAAACCATTTCAGTTCATGAAAGTCCTATGTATTGAAATAAGTAGAATTCAAAAATCAATCATTCACAATTTAACACAAAATGTCAGATTGCAGAGTTATGGTGGATTGAATGGCCTTTTATGTTGTGACCATTCATTGACATTAATTTGCATTACATGTGAACCCAGCCCATGGAAATTGTTATCTACTTTTCCATTGTTTTCAATTTACCAGGACTCCTCGAGGTTATAAGTCCAATGATGCCTTCAAGTCAAAGGCAGTTAATTTCACCTCACTTGTTCAAAGTTTTTTGTGCATATTTGAATTGAGGTCAAGGTCAAAATAAGGTCAAGAGCTGAGTAGCCTTGGCTGAACCAAACTATGTATTTGTGAATGGGTTACTGGTGAGTAAGTATGCTCAATAGTACCATCAACAGCATTTGACATCATTTGCTGATGGTTGAGAGTAGGTTGATGGACAGTAATTGGTTGGATCTGACTTGTCTTACTGTTTGTGGCAAGGTATGCCTGGACAATTTCCTACATTGTCCAATCATTGTTAGTACTGAGTTTGTATTAAAGTAGCTTGTTGATGGGCATGGCTAGTTCTGGAACACAGGTCTTCAACAGTGCAGCCAATCTGCTCTTGGGCCTTTGATATTTTTCTGTATCTAATGAACTCAGCCATTTCTTGATAAGGGTGAATCTGATTGCCTAAGGTGTGGCATCCAAAATGGTGCAAGTGTCTGGAGGAACTGAGATGGTTTCTCTGCCTGAAGATGCTCAGTGATGAAAACATGAAGATGACATCTTTCCAGAAACCCAATTAGACAAGGCTGTAGTTAAAATGACAGTCATACTCTGTGCACATCATTGCCATATGTGACAGAATAGGGACATTAATTGTTATGTAATTCATGAGAAATTCATCAGAAAATTATGTAGTATGAAATTATTCAATGTAATTAAATAAAGTTTAGAACTTAGGCACATTGTAGTGTTTGTGCTGAAGAGCTGGTGAGAGCACTGTGCTGCCTCCTTTAGGAAAGATATGCAGCGTTAAGAACCAACTGAGCAATTCACTGGCAACAGAGATACAGATCATCCCTGAATCAAGGAATACAGCGGCAGAAGTATCACCCAGTAAGAGCTATCAGCCTATCAAAGGCTGATACCTGCCCATTGTTTGGCAGCATGTTAGCAGCTGTTGGCTGCTGCCAGTATGACATCCAGCTAAGCTCCGGGATCACAGACCAAAGGAGTCTGAGGGATAGCTGTGTGAGAGTCATGGCAGAGCAGAATTGGCAGCAAGGACTCAGCCTCTACGCCTTCTGAATGAATAATCCACACCTGACCCGCTCCCTGGAGCCCATAAGCAACTCGGCTTGACGCATGGTAGACCCCACACATGACTATGCAATTGGCCTCAGTGAGAGATTTGTCCATAAGTGCTTCTGCTCCAGGCTCATCACAGCAATATTGGGAAGGCAGTGGAGTCTCCTGCTGCCACCATCTCACTGATTTAAGTGCCCATCTCATCACACATTTGGTGGTGGGTGGGCATTTAATTCTGCCCTTTTATGTTTTCTGTCGTCCTCTGTGTTCTTCTTGCTGATAGCGTCTGGTGGTACAAATTGGGCATGGATGATATGGATGCAATTTGACACAACCTTTATTGACACTGCCAGATACCAGAAATAGGAATTCCAGCATTACTTTCCTCTTAATATAACACACTGAAATATGTGGTATCAATTGGCTATCCCTCTCGGTTTTAAAACAGCTCAAATCCACCTAATTCAGAAGAGTCACCAAAAGAAAAATGGATTTGAGATATGGAGGTTAGAGAGCTATTATTGGATCAGTATTTGTGATCATTCTCTGCTGCTCTTATCTTAATCTTATTTACTCATTGAAAACAAAACTATTCGTTTCTGAAAATTACCACTGCCAATTGCTCTAAGATTATCTTGGAAATGGTTTATTCCTGACCTCTTTGATGGCTTCATGCTTCTTGTGTTTTGTTGGAGCTGCAGTCATCCAGGCAAGTGGGGAGTGTTCATCACACTCTTGACTTATGCCTTGTAGATGGTGGACAGGCTTTGGGAATTCCTGACCTCTGAACTGCTCTTGTCACCACAGTATTTAAATAGCTGAACCAGTTTGGTTTCTGATCAATGGCAGCTCCCAGGATGTTAATGGATGGGCATTCAGTTATGGTAGTACCATTAAATGTTGAGATGCAGTCATTACCTTCTCTGTTGTTGGAGATGGTCATTATCTGGCACTTATTGTCTTGGTCTCGCTGCATTTGAACAAGAACCGTTTCAGCCCCTGAGTAGTTGAGATTGGTGCTGAACATTGTGCAATCTTCTGACCTTAAGATGGAGGGAAGGTCAATAATGAAGCAACTGAAGATAGTTGAATACAAGACATTAACCTGAGGAACTTCTGCAGAGATTTCCTGGAGCTGCGATGACTGACCTCCAGCAAGCACAATTATTATTCTTTTTCTGTCAGGTATGAATCCAACCACCAGAGAATTTCACCCGCTAATTCCTATTGATGCCAGTTTTGCTAGAGCTCCTTGATGCCACATTCGGTTAAATGTGGCCTTGATGTCAAGGGCTGTCATTCTCACCTCACCTAAAGAATTCAACACTTTCATCCATATTTGAACCAAGGTTGTAATGAGGTCAGGAGTTGAGTGGCCCTGGCAGAACCCAAACTAGGCATCACAGAGCAGGTGAGATAACAAGGTGTAGAGCAGGATGAACACAGCAAGCCGAGCAGCATCAGAGGAGCAGGAAAGCTGACGTTTCAGATCTGGACTGTTCTTCAGAAAATTTACACCTTGTTATTTCAGACTGTCCAGCATCAGCAGTTCCTACTATCTAACTCCACACAGTCAGTCGCCCAAGGGTGGAATTGAACCTGGGTCACTGATGCTGTGAGGCAACAATGCTGTTGTAGATACTTCAGTCTTATCTTTTGCACTGATGAGCTGGGCTCCCCATATTTATGTTAGGGATATTTATGGAGTCTCTTCTTCCTTCCAGGCAAAAAAAAATCTCTCTCCATGATTGCTAGAAGTCACAAGTTAAACAAGTCACAATTGTAAAGAAGAGAGAAAACAAAGTGTGGAGCTGGATGAACACAGCAGGCCAAGCAGCATCTTAGGACCACAAAAGCTGATGTCTTGGGCCTAGATCCTTCATCAGAAAAGAGGCAAAGTTGTAAATAAAACAGGACAACTTACTTCAACTGACTTGTGGAACCAAGAATCTCCAAGACTATCTGCTGAGGTCAGTGCTACTGGATTCACCCAACTCAACACCTATAGCATGTCATCACTAATCCCCTTGGACAAACCAAAGTGGGGGAGGGGGAGGGGGAGGTGCTGGTGTGTGTGTGTGTGTGTGTGTGTGTGTGTGTGTGTGTGTGTGTGTGTGTGTGTGTGTGTGTGTGTGTGTGTGTGTGTGTGTGTGTGTGTGTGTATATTTATAACCTGTATATGTATATATATATATATATATATATGTGTGTGTGTGTGTATATATATATAGTACTTTATTACTTTTCCTCACATTTTAGTAAGTAAGAAACTTTCTGTCCTTAACCTGATTAAGAGGCCTGATTCAATTATCTTCTTTAAACGTGAGAATAGTTCTGTGAAAGTTTTTGTTCATCTGGAGATTGATCTCAAAGTGCTGCTTCAACCTATTAACAACCAATCTTGATCATACTGATGCATACAATCTAAGTGGCAATAGGGAATTCATTAAAACAATCCTCCTACTAATGAAGAGATAGTTGGAACTGCAGATGCTGGAGAATCTGAGATAACAAGGTGTAGAGCTGGATTAACACAGCAGGCCAAGCAGCATCAGAGGAGCAGGAAAGCTGACATTTTGGTTCTGGACCCTTCAGAAAATCTGCTTGGCCTGCTTTATTCATCCAGCTCTACACCTTGTTATCTCCTACGAAGGGAGTAATGTTTGATGCTTCTTCAATACTTGGTATTGTTTCTGATACCTCTCTACATCTGTTTTATTTGGGAAGCTCTGTGAATTAGTTCTACACAGACTTGAAATTGTGTACATGATATTGAGACAATTTTAAGCATATTTGTGTGGATAAAACAACTGGTGGACACTTCTGGCATCATTGAGACTTGTATTACAACATTGGGCATGGTTCTCAATGACCAGAAATTCATTGGTTTCATCCAATTTGACCCTGGTTATCAAAAAAACATCAACTGGAGAATCTAGACGGGAGATTTGACTTGGGTATGATTTCACAAGAATAGCAGTTACCCAGTACCTCAGTTTGTTGTCCCTGACAGTGAGTGCTGATAGGCTGTTTGACAAAAGAATAAGTTAATAATTGGCCAGACAATTAGGCCAGCGAAGGGCCTGATTTTAATCCTGTGACTTCTGCAATAATGATATCCCCTTTTGAAGCAACCCATTTTAAAGGCATGAAATACATGTTTAGCAGTTAAAAATAATGCCAGATATAAGTCCTAAGTAGCAAATGCTAATATCACTGTCTAGGATTTAAAAATAGGGGAACATTACAGATCTCAATACCTACCAAGAAAAATGATATAGTGACAATGGGAATGTGGAGGTGGGAACAATCAAATACTGAAATTTTATGCAACTGTTCTGATAGTTTGAGACTTGATCAATTGGATGAAGATAAATATTCTCAATCTGTCACAGAACAACAATTTTCATTTCTTTGTTTTGAGTCAGATTTGATAGCTCAGTCCAAAATCAAGCTTTTTCCTCCACCATGCCCTGGCTGTGGTCAGCAAGTCCAGAATCAGTCCTTGACCAAGGAGATTCTAATCTCCTGGCTATGTATTTTTTTTCTTTTTTTTCTTCTTCTTTTTATTTTTATTTTCATTTTCCTTCCCTACAGCAGCACTGCTTATTTTCTTTCCCCAAAGCACCCATGTTGTGTGTTTGTGTTTTTACTGAGTCCTGCACTTACAATGTGAAAGATGATTTTATTTAATATTACCACCACTACGTAAAGCATCCATGTGGCCAGTGAACCAGTAACAAGCAAATCTCAGAATGAGCATTGCTTATGTGAAAAATGAGAAGGGGACGGTAGGACTCAAAATCAAAACAGAGTTCGAGGGGGAAATAAAGCAATCAACCCCTCGCAATGACCTCCTCTCCCTTAAGGTATCGAGAGTGTTGGTGGACACTGCGTGCTCCGTCTCCAGGACACCTGGGCTTGAGATTAACCATGGAAGAGGGGCAGGTTGTCAGCTGTAATGACACTTTCCAAGGCTCGCTGCCAGGACCTGTTAACGGCCAGCTTGGCCAGACCCAGGAGTGGACCTATGAGGAGATTCTCCACCTGACCACTGCCTTTTGCACTGGGTTCCCAAAGATCAGGAGCGTGGGCTGAAGTGCAACCAAATGCACTAAAGAATGTTATTAAAGTAACTGAAAAGGAGGTTCCAATGTCCACACCCAATATATTCATGGTTCACGGACCCCACAGTGCCACAAACCCAACAGGGAGTCCATGGGCCACCACAATATGCAGTTGCAAGGGACTACTGCATGCAACACCCTCCACCCAGGTCCCTAAGGAAAAGATGGAGGACTCCTGCATAAACAGCCCTCCACGGGTGATCACCACCAGCCGGCAGCAAATAGGCATGGCAAGGTGGTGGATAAAGGAGAAGAGGTGGATGATGTGCAACAGCAGTCTGTATGTGGTCTGATGTCTGTTGTCTCTAATAGATAAAGAATGGAGATAGAGGTGACTCAGGCTATGGGGCACAGGAGGTATGGGAGGCACGGGATCCTGGGGCCAATGTGAAATTCCATCTGAGCAGGGTTACATGCAGATGGGATTTCACTATACACCTGAGCATCCTTCAACTGGTGCACAATGTTGGCTCCAAGCTTCTCCATTTTAAGGCGTTGGATGGAAATAGTTGTGAGCCAGATGCCTACTACAACCCTGTGTGCCAATTTCAGCACCCAGCCCAGGTCACTCCACCCCCAAGTAATACATCCCTGACCCTGGTCACCGCCATGGCCACGGCCCTTGCCTCTGTCAGCCACTCAAACCCGCAATTTGTGAAGGCGCAGATTCCTGAACATCAGCTCTCTGACGATAGCTGCTACTCGTGAAGGAGGCTAGGTCTGGCATGAGTCGACAATGTCCCAGACAGTGATCAGGTCCCGGTAAAAGACAGGCTGCACCCTGAGGGCAACCTGCAAGCCCTCACAGTTGATAAACAGGAGCTGTGTGTTGTAGATAACAAAGTGTGGAGCTGGACGAACACAGCAGGCCAAGCAGCATCTCAGGAGCACAAAAGCTGATGTTTTGGGCCTAGACCCTCATTGATGAAGGGTCTAGGCCCGAAACGTCAGCTTTTGTGCTCCTGAGATGCTGCTTGGCCTGCTGTGTTCGTCCAGCTCCACACTTTGTTATCTTGGATTCTCCAGCATCTGCAGTTCCCATTATCACTGTGTGTTGTAGTTGAGGTTATGCACTTGGCAGAAAAAATACGCTGCCAGGGCACACCACCTAGGAAGAGGCTCAACGCAAAGGTATCACCACAAGGCCTGAAGGTGAAAAGTCGCCACTTGGGTGTGGACATACACCAGTGAGTGACCGTCCTCCTCAATAGGGAGACTCAGAACCTGTCATGCAACCCAGTGCAACTTTTTGTCCCAGAAGGAGTGAGCCAATGTTCTCTGGATGTCAGCGACAAAACCAGGTGGAGGGATCAAAAGGACTAGCCAGTACCACAGCATGGAGGCCACCAGCTGGTTGATATCCAGCGCTCGGCTCCAGTAAGACAACACTCAGAGCAGGCCTGTCCAGCGGTCTGGGCGAGCAAAGACTCTCGCCTCAAGCTCCTGCCAATTTAGCCAGGATCCCTCAGCCAGGATAAGGCAAACCCCTAGATAGAGGAGATGGGTGGTAACAACAATATCCATTTGTGTAATGCTTGTTAAGTATGCTAAACTGTTTCAAAGTATTTGACAGGATTAGATAAAGATTGACACTAAGCCTGATATTATTATGAGCTGGGTGCTTCTTATAATTGCACTTAACACAATTGTCATTTACTATACTTCTAAACATAGAAATTCAGACTAATTAATGGTTTAAATTTCTGTCTGCTTCTCTGTGATTGTGAAAGAGATCTGATTGGAATTGCTGCTTTAATTGCTCACAGATGAGGAATGGATCTATTTAAGTGGAGAGCGAAATATTACATAATAGAAAGTTAATTCATAATCTTTCTTCTTTCTGAAGAACAGCAGGTTCAAAAGATAGACCTCCGCTAAGGTTCATAGTTTACCGTAGATTTGAATAGCTTATCTGTTGGGGCCACAGCACAATTATAAATAAAGTGAATTTCTTCACCACAGGATTCTTCCATGTGAACCTGAGGTAATTGTCAGACTGGTTCAGTGATGGTATGTACTGGGAGCCATGCATCCTGAGAATACGTATGAATCCAGCCAGTCAATCAAATTACTAGAATTGCATGGTCCAGAATCCAACAGAAGATATATTTTTACGTGAAGTGTGAATGAACATCGTTAGGTTCCTACTTTTAAAATAATTCAATGTAAACTGATTCCACAGTAAAGTTTAATTTTTCATGTCATCTCTCATGTCTGAACCACATCCTTAATTGATGCAGACATTTGGCACTTGCTTTTGCATTTTGTGGGGTATTATACCATTATATATTTCCAATAACTTTCCAGCTGACATCAGTTGCCTTGCTAACAGTAAGCACATTTTCCAACATGGGAACTTCTTTGAAAATCTTACATTTGGAACGAGAGGTGGATTTTATGCAGAGGGATGAAAGCTAGGAACCATTGTACTTCGGGCATTCCAGAGTGAAATTCAATGTTGAGGCACACTATGTACTGTGATTGTTTAGACAGTCTTTGTATACAAAGTTCTAGTTCCTTACCCATTGTCTGTGATACTTGGAAATTTGGTTATTTTTCCACTGCAAAGCAAACAAGAATGCTGAGTCTGCATACAGGCTACAAGGATCAATCCCTGCAAACCGTACTCAAATCAGAAGCCAGTTCTCTTTGTGAGCTAGAACAAAGCCAGGCATTCATATATGAGTTAAAACAAGGCTAGACCTCTGTAAGTGAGTAGGACAGCAACAGACCTCTTTAAGGGAGCTGGAAAAAAAGCAGGCCTCTGTCAGTGTGCATTGGTAAAGAGCCAGTTTTCTGTAAGTGAGCTGATTCTAATATAACTGCATCCCTGAGCAGGTGTTTGAGCCTGGTGTGAATAATACATTAGGTTATTGAAACGCCTACATTTGCCAATGATTAGTTGGTCACGTTGCCTGTTATACATATAATTGAGATTCCTGTTGCTGATAGAATCTGTCAGCAAAATGGCTGCTGGATCATCAGTGACTGTGGCAAGACTTGTCAGTCAAAATTACAATAAATTAGAGGTGAATAACTTAATAAAGAAAGAAATATTACTTTTTATTATTATTCATTGTGCAGCTTGCTCACCATTATCCATAAATTTCATTTCCTAGTTTTGACCTTTTAAAATCCAAACAGTGGATCGTGTAGAATCATTAAAATTCTAAACATGTTGTTACTTGGTTCAGATTCAAAGTAATTTTAATCTTAAATATGTTTACTTAATGGATTTATAGGTTTGTATTAGTCACAGTCAGTGCCATCATAATATATCTTAAAAGGAAAAAGAAAGTAACTTCTTTATAGACCATACACTGAGGAAAAATACAGGATCACAGAACAAAAGTAATCCACAAACCATTCTGAACAACAATAACAGAACAACAGTCACATATTTATCACCATTCTGATCATAACGTACTCATTTACATCAGTTTCCACATGCTGTGCACAGCGCAACATTAATTCATCAAAAACATGCAAATATGATCAACTGAAAACATAAAATTTACATTTCATAAAGAAGCAGGAAGTTATGACTTGCAAAGTAGTGAAATTATTAACTGAACCTTGAACTATCTCCATGACATTGGAGGGATAATTTCATAACCTCTAGCTTTAGTGGGCCGCACTGATTTTCCAACTATCAAGCAGTAAAAAAAATCACACTCTCCACAACTGATTTTGCAATATTTTCATATTGCTAGTTGATGCTTCTGCCTTGAAAAGCAAAGGATAATAACAGTTTTCCTAGGATTTGATAACCAGAACAAAATACAATATTTAAGATGGAGCATGATTAATGCCTTATATATCAACTCCAATACTATGCCTCTTTTTACTTTTTAATCTATTGTTGATTTTGTTATTGTTGCTTGCCACTGTGCTAGTGATTGAATAGATCTATGTACTATAGCCCTTTTGATCTCTTTCCTGATTAGCAAGCTGCACCACTGTTCCATTTAATATAGATTTTCTGCTCTCCTGTTTCAAAGTAATGGCTGAATTATAAGCCCAACACACAGCAAGGTTGAGTGTTAACCCTTTGTCTCCATTCTCTGGTCAGCAACGTTGCCTCCAAACTCTTCCAGAGACATTTGCTTTGCTCTTCGCCTGACAAAAATGCAGTGATCGAAATGACATTTCATGTCAAAGGGGGCTGCACCTGGAGCTCAACAATAACAGTAGATACAGTTTGCTGCTGACAGCCCCCATTAAAACTTAATGCCTCTGTTTCCTGAGTTGTCATTTCAGTATTGTCTTACTGGGTTGGTATTGTCAATCACTATCAACATGGACATTTGCATTAAAGTTATTTTGATGTTTCAGTGTGCATTGCAGAACATTGCTAGTCTCAAGTATTTAATAATGGAGAGAAAGAACACAGTACTTATACCCAGTTAATGATATAGTGTGTTTGGTGGCAGATGAGAAAAAATAGCAAAGTACCATCATGATATTTGCACAGTGTTGGCAGCTCCATCCAACGATTGAGGTGGCTAGATTGTTTGGGAGGATACTTCAACTTCAGTATGGACAAATAGGGCCAAATGACCTTGGAAATACAGCGGAGGACCAAAGCCGCAGTCCACACCTAGAGGCAGAGATGAGCACTGATGGCTGAATAGCTGCGTTGAACAGTACAAATCTTTTATTATGCTGTAAAATCGGCCATTTTTGAAATGGGGTCTAGACAGAACGAAAAAGAGAAAATTTCAAATGTATTAAAAAATTAGATGATATGACTAGAAATTTCAGAGACACACGTTAACGTTATCACAACATGCTAAGTGTATTAAAAACCAAAAGAACTGCAGATGCTGTAAATCAGGAACAAAAACAAAGTTGCTGGAAAAGCTCAGCAAGCCTGGCAGCATCTGTGGAGGAGAAGACAAAGTTAACTTTCAGGTCCGGTTCTGAGGATGGGTCACTGGACCCAAAACATTAACTCTAGTTTCTCCTTCACAGATGCTGCCAGATCAGCTGAGTTTTTCCAGCAACTTTGTTTTTGATACTGAGTGTATTAGCTTTATTAAATTTTCAGTATTATCGGATGGGTATATGATGATGAGTTTGAGTTTGGTCAGGTCAATATGCTGCCAGTTTATTGTAAAGTCTTACTACGTTAATTTGTTTAAGGTAATTTCCATTTCCTGGCTTGCAGGCATGCATACAAGATCATTGGCACCGCTGATTCAATTTTTTGTAATGTGTCCCATTAACATCCTGTTTCCAACACCTAAGCCCAATCACAGATGCAGGAGGGATAGTGAGTTGGCAAAGTGCCAGTATGCGTGCGATTTATAGATCTGTTGGCAGCCTTCACAGTGGCTGCACTGAGAGAGCTTTCACCACAGCCCTATGCGGAACATTCCAGATCATTAAAATCTCTACAGTGTGGAAGCAGGCCATTTGGCCCATTGAATCCACACTGACCTTCTGAATAGCATTCCAACCATACCCAACCCTACCTATCCTTGGAACCTTGCATTTCCCATGACTAATCCACCAAGCCAGCACATCTCTGGACACTATGGGCAATTTGGCATGGCCATTCCACCTAACCTGCACATCTACGAGCTGTGTGAGGAAATGGGAGTGCCCAAAGGAAACCCATGCAGACAAAGGGACACTGTTCAAACTCCACACAGTCGCATGAGACTGGAATTGAACCTTGGTCCCTGGTGCTTCGAGATAGCAGCGCTAACCACTGAGCCTCCATGCAATGGAACCTAATCTGTGAAGTTGCATCCCTGGAGGTGATGTTGCAGGTTGTGAAAGCACAGAAGGAGACATTATTTTGAGAGGATGAGAGAACACTGAGCAGCCAGCAAGACCAAGCAGCAATAGCTGGATGCAGCTGAGGAGAGCCGCAGTGTCCTGATATCGTAAGTGGCTATCCAGTGCTTGGTTAAAAGCTGTAAACATGAATGTTCTACAACTTCAACTAGCCGCAATGACTCTCTCATTTGCTTAGTTAGCCTCTGTCCAAAAAGCAGAAACATCCTCTGCTGTTATACAAAGAAATGTCTCACAGGATTCCCTTATTATCCCACATCTTCCAAGAGATTATGAAATTACCGCTTTCATGTTATGGAGATAATTCAAGGTTCAGTCAATAATTTTACTGCTTTGCAAGTCATAACTGCCTGCTTCTTTATGAAATGTAAATTTTATGTTTTCCCTTGATTATATTTGCATGTATTTGATGAATTAATGTTGCCCTATGCATTGTATGTGGAAACGAATGTAAATGAGTATAGGATGATCAGAATGGTGATAGATATGTGACTGTTGTTCTGGCACCTACCTGACAATGTGCCATACTGCCCAGTTATGTCCCATACATTGAAAGGAAGACAAATCCAACCCAGTCAATTACTGCCTCATCTGTCTACGCTTGATCACCAGTAAAGTGATGGAACATATATAGAACATAGAACATAGAATATTACAGCACAGTACAGGCCCTTCAGCCTTCGATGCTGTGCCGACCTGTCATACCAATCTGAAGCCCATCTAAGCTACACTATTCCATGTACATCCAAATACTTGTCCAATGACGACTTAAATGTACTTAAAGTTGGCAAATCTACTACCGTTGCAGGCAAAGCGTTCCATTCCCTTACTACTCTCTGAGTAAAGAAACTACCTCTGACATCTGTCCTATATCTTCCACCCCTCAATTTATAGCTATGCCCCCTCATGCTCGCCACCATCATCCTAGGAAAAAGGCTCTCCCTATCCACCCTATCTAACCCTCTGATTATTTTATATGTCTCAATTGAGTCACCTCTCAACCTTCTTCTCACTAACGAAAACAGCCTCAAGTCCCTCAGCCTTTCCTCGTAAGACCTTCCCTCCATACCAGGCAACATCCTAGTAAATCTCCTCTGCACCCTTTCCAAAGCTTCCACATCCTTCTTATAATGCAGTGACCAGAACTGTACGCAATACTCCAAGTGCAGCCGCACCAGAGTTTTGTACAGCTGCAGCATAACCTCTTGGCTCCGAAACTCGATCCCTCTATTAATAAAAGCTAAAACACTGTATGCCTTCTTAACAGCCCTGTCAACCTGGGTGGCAACTTTCAAGGATCTGTGTACATGGACACCGAGATCTCTCTGCTTATCTACACTACCAAGAATCTTACCATTAGTCCAGTACTTTGCCTTCCGGTTACTCCTACCAAGGTGCATCACCTCACACTTGTCTGCATTAAACTCCATTTGCCACCTCTCAGCCCAGCTCTGCAGCTTATCTATGCCTGTCTGCAACCTACAGCATCCTTCGTCGCTATCCACAACTCCACCGACCTTAGTGTCGTCTGCAAATTTACTAACCCATCCTTCTATGCCCTCATCCAGGTCATTTATAAAAATGACAAACAGCAGTGGACCCAACACCGACCCTTGCGGTACACCACTAGTAACTGGTCTCCAGGATGAACATTTCCCATCAACCACCACACTCTTTCTTCTTTCAGCAAGCCAATTTCTGATCCAAGCTGCTATATCTCCCACAATCTCATTCCTCCACATTTTGTACAATAGCCTACTGTGGGGAACCTTATCGAACGCCTTGCTGAAATCCATATACACCACATCAACCGGTTTACTGTCATCTACCTGTTTGGTCACCTTCTCAAAGAACTCAATAAGTTTTGTAAGGCACGACCTACCCTTCACAAAACTGTGCTGACTATCCCTAATCAAATTATTCTTTTCTAGATGATTATAAATCCTATCTCTTATAACCTTTTCCAACACTTTACCAACAACTGAAGTAAGGCTCACTGGTCTATAATTACCAGGGTTGTCTCTACGCCCCTTCTTGAACAGGGGAACCACATTTGCTATCCTCCAGTCATCTGGCACTATTCCTGTAGACAATGATGAATTAAAAATCAATGCCAAAGGCTCGGCAATCTCCTCACTGGCTTCCCAGAGGACCCTAGGATAAATCCCATCCAGCCCAGGGGACTTATCATTAACAGTGCTATCAAGCAGCACCTGCTCAGCAATAACCTGCTCAGTGATGCCTAGTTCAGGTTCCACCAGGGAAACTCAGCTCCTGATTTCATTACAGCTTTGGTTTAAACATGGATGCAAGAGCTGAATTCCAGAGGTGAGGTGGGAGTGATAGCACTTGATGTGAAGGCTACATTTAACCGGGCTTGGCATCAAGGAAACTATCAAAACTGGAATCAATGGGTTTCAGGGACAAAATCTACGTTGATTGGAGTCCTATCTGACACATAGGAAGATGGTTTTAGTCGGTGGAGGTTCATCATCTCAGCTCCAGGACATCTCTGCAGGAGTTCCTCAGGGTAGTGTCCTAGGCTCAAACATCTTCAGCTGCTTCATCAATGACCTTCCTTCCATCATAAGGTCTGAAGTAGGAATATTTGCTGATGATTGCACAATATTCAGCACAATTTGCAACTCCTCAGACACTGAAGCAGTCCATGTTCAAATGCAACAAGATCTGGACAATATCCAGGCTTGGGCTGATAAGGGGCAAGAGAACTGGTGAAAGCATTATGTGCACATATCATCATTGAATCAGTGTAGCTTCTTCAATGCTGTATTTGTATCCATAAATGAGCATTTCAAGTACAGCAATCTGGGAGAACGGGGCAACTGGTGGCCACCCATCCTTTTGTGTCTGACCTTGAACCCCACCCCAACATTCCTTGATTCCCCTTTATTAAAGACTCACTCTACTCAGCCTCCTGGACCTGCAGCAATGCTCTTCAGCTCCCTGTGGCTGCTGGCCTCAGGAGTGATGGGATCGTTTTGTGGCAAAGCTCCTCAATGGATGAAATGTTTGGCAGCCAGCACTGAAGTGCATCATTTATTTTTGATCCGACAAGCTTTCCCATTTGGTTGGGGGTGTGGGGGAAGTAGCTTAGTCACTCCTGAAGTCATCTGTCCCCACACAGCACTTAATCTCAGTTTATGTCCACATTTTTAGCAGGCTGGATGAGGGATGGCTCGGAAATGCAAGGGTACACAGTGAGGTACACGCACATTTGGCGAGGAAACAAATAAATGTAAAGGTAAAGTTGCCTTAGTCTGAGCTGACCACAGGGCTCCTCTCTCATTAGACAGAGTCAAGTGGTGGTTTAACCTAAGGGTTTCCATGCCTTTGGCAGGGGGATTCCTTCATGGTAGCCTTACCTACTTTGGGAACTGAACCCACACTGATGGCATCACTCTTTGTGCCCTGAAAGGATAGAATGAGGAAGTGGGGTGGGGTGCGGGGATGATAGTGGAAGGCAATGGGAAAAGTACAAAGAGGTGGGAAAATGTTGAACAGCCAGTCTGACTGCCATTTTTCCTGATTCTCCTGGCTCTGCCCCAAACCCAGCTTCAAATCCACCTCTACAGATTGAGATAATAAAGACTACTGTCTCAATTATGCATCTCATTTCCTCTCAGTCCACATTGGATCTCACGGTCCAGATTGTCACACAAACAATGAAGATAACAAAGGTGTTTATCACATATGGAAAATACACTCGGCCTCATGGCACAATGTATGTTATACAAAAGCTGTCACTGCGCTATACATTTAGTGGCATTTACATTACTCACTTTCCAACTTCTACAAATGTAAGGAATGTTGGACTGATTCTTAGATATTTTTAACTAAGTCTGAGTTGTGTTGAGTTTTAATGAAGGATGTCTCACATTGGGGCCTGTTGACTTCTCACACTACTTGTTACCAAACTCACCTTATTTATTACCTGTCACCATAAATTAAGCTTATGGCATCTCTCCCATCTGATTTTAGGCCTGTCTCGTCAAACTCTGTTCCTGGAACATCTCACCACTCCGTGAATATCCTGGAATTGCACCTACTACTCCTTTTTAAAACCCATTGCGCACCCGGATGAGCACGGTCAGTGGGAGTTGCCTGCTCAGTCTTTGACATTTGCCCCTGAGCTGGTAGCCCAGGGAAATGGGGAAGTGATGTCCTGCTCTGTGGGCAAATTTCTGGATGGGGTGGTGGTAATGTGGGACTACCTTCTTCCCCCATGACGAATAGTGGAGGCTACATCACAGATCATACCAGCCTGGTCTGGGTATGCCACCCATGTTAAAGCAGTCTCAGTAGTCTGGAACCCACTGAAGGAGTTTGGTGTCTTTTTCCCCTCTGCCACTGTATGTACCACCATCTCTTATCTGATAGTGCTCATGCCACTGTACCCACATCCGAACAAGTTTGATCCATCATTTGTTGTCCATCTTTAGTTGCTGTGGAGAAAGTGACAGTGAGTTGCAGCTTTGAACCACTGCAGGCCATGTGCTGTAGGCAGAATCATAATGGTGGTGGGGAAGGAGTTGCATAATTTTTGCCCAATGACAGTGAAGGAATGATGATAAATTTTAAGGAATGGTGATGTATTTTCAAGTCAGGGTGATGAGTGACTTGGAGGGGAATTTTCAAATGGTGTATTTCTCATATATCTATTATCCTTATTTTTCTAGGTGGCAGTGGTTGTGGATTTTGGAAGCTGCTGTCTGAGACACTTGTTTGAATTTTGCAGTACATCTTGTGGATAGTACACACTGTTGCTACTGAACATGAATGGCTCAGAGAGGACAAAGGACTAAATCTGGTTAGTCTTGCTCTCGCTACACTGAAACTGTAGCATACTAATCCAACAACAGTCAGTTTGTGAAGGCTAGCACTATTTCCCTATTCTGACAATTTTTCTTCAGTTTGAAGTGCGAATCACTTTTGCTTCGAACTAACAACTGTACTGTGAGTTAGAAGGCACAGCAAATTGTGCAGATAGGATCATTGGTTACAAACAAATCTAAGCAGTCCAAATGAGAGGATAAAACTATGGCATATGGAGTTCAGTGTAAGGAAAGATGAAGCCACACACCTTGGATCCAAGAAAGACAAACTGGAAATAAAAATAGAAAATACTGAAAATACTCAGTAGAGAGAGGAACAGTGTTAACATTTCAGATCCATGTGCCCTCATAAGTGAAACATTGGACACACTTTGTAATGCTTAGCGATCAGGACCTGTGGAGAGAAGCAGCAGAATTTGTGTCTCTCTTGGCAAAACACCGAAAGGTACAAAAAGTGATCAAAAGGCTTGTGGAATGTTGTTTTTTTTAGCTAGAGGGATTTAATATAACAGTGAAGATATTTTGCTTCAGGTGTACTGGATCGTGGTTGGTGTCCAGTAGAAATACTGTGCTTATCAGGAATCTGAATCTCTGGAATAATGTCATGATATTTGAAGTGGGCACAATGTAGATTTACCAGAGCAATATTTAGTCTTGAAAAGTGGATGGAATACATGAACTGCATGGTTTGAGTTTAAGAGGGGGTGATCTAATTAAATAATTAAGGGCAATAGAAGAAAAATACAAAAACAATTCACTCCAGTGAGGTTAATCAGAAAAAGAGACATAATTTTAAAATGAGATCAGCTAGTTGGAAGTAAAATATGGAACCATTTCTTCACACAAAGAGTGATGCAAATCTCAAAATCTCTCCTCAAGATCCTGTGGATAGTGGGTCAATGGAAATTTCCAAAACTGAAAATGGCAGAATTTTGTTTTGGTGAGGTTTAGAAGGGATATGGATAAAATACAAGTAAATTAATAGGTGATACAGATCAATGATAATCCTCGATATATCCTGCAAACTTCATAACATGTGTGTGTATGTGTGTGTCTCTCTCTCTTGCTCTCACTCGCTCCTTCTCAGAATGTGATACATATGATCTATTAAGGACTATGGATAATTACTTCTGAATATAATGCAAGTGAAATTCAATGAGAAAGTTTATTGCAACCAATATACAATAGCACCAACTGGCTCAAGGGTATAAGGTCCCTGTAATTTAAGAAGGTATTGGTAATAAAAGAAAGTTAATAGATTTGTATATGTTCCAAATGAAAACTAGAGTTAGCACTCCAAATGGTATCTGACTGTGCTATCATTTCTCTCCAGCTTATTAGCACTTTCAATGATAAAATCCATGGGTACAAGCAATGGAAAACGTACTCCTTTTGTTGTGATAATGGTCAGCAAATTGCTCTGCTAACTACAGGCTATTCTACTTTTACAATGGCAGTGCAAGAAATATCAAAGCATCACATTGATACTGACCAGCTATTTCATTTATAATTTCAGAGTGAGAAATGACAATATGTCACCCAAATAGCCATCACCTGTCCTATTTATACAGTGACAGTGAGAAATATCAGCAGGCTGTGTTGGTCAGCTATTCTATTCATGCAGAGACGGAGTGAGAAATGTCAATGTGGCTTTGAACAAGTTCTATTTTTATTGTGATGTTGAAATGCTTCAATACATCTGACATTGTGCAGCTGAGTGGAACGTCTACTGATTAAAGGTGTTTGCACATTCACAAGGCATCCATGGCTTTACTGCAGTGAACAGCTGGGGGCAGGAGAGCATCAATCTGCCATTGTTTTTATAGCCTCTGCAGACTGCGTCATCTACTTTTTTGTCTTCTTCTATTTGTAAATGTTATTGTCATCAAGATAGGGGAGAGGAGGGGCATTTTAATCACCCAAGGTGGGTAGTTCTTTTGTGGGGTGATGGGTTAAAGTTTCTGTGATAACCACTGGATCAGGAAGGCAGCAGAAACCCATCAGCTCCTACCTTTAACCTGAGCATGACTTACATAGAGAACCTGGAGACAATCAGATCTGAAACTGAAATACACGAAATGCCTATTAGCTGCTCTCTTTAACGCAGAATTCTGTATTTCCTTTGTAAACATGTTTTCTAGGCTTTCTGGAATCCACTAGGTAAAACAAGGTGAGAAGATAATGGGATTTGTTACGAATGATTGACAGGCAAGATATGTTTCAAATGCCGAGATCTCTCACCTGCTTCCCAATCTAAATGAACAATTCTGAGATTGTGCATTTTGAAGGTGTTTGCAACATAGTTTCGCTATAAATACAATGTTTGCAAGATTACGATTTTTTAGTTCTGTGCCATTAGGCTAAGTTGGAAAGATGGGTGGATGGTCAGGTGTCCTGCTTGGAATTCTGCTGCCAACAAATCTGGGTGGCTTAGTTATTCAAAGTTAAATGGGAGACAGTATTTTTTCACTGAGTGGAATATGCAAGATATATATATATATATATATATATATAGCTGTAAACAATGGCCCAAGCAACCATGCTGACAGCGGATAGAGTGTAATTCACCAAGTCTGAGTGAGGTATTAACAACGTTAATGTTGGTTTTGTTTAACAGTTATGCTTCAAATGGTCGATTTATTTTCAAGATAGAATGAAGTTGGGGACCTCAAGGATAGCTTATTTGTATTTAACCTGGATACAAAGCCCATGTGATTCACACTTCTATGGGGATAGGTCTTGACTGAAAAGACCGCAGAAGAAGCCCATGCACAATTGGGTTGAACATTTTCAAAAAATATTACCTAATATCACAGACAGACTCTGTCTGCAAGAAATACAGACAGACAACAATAAGCTAATGACTTGTTCCTGTGATGATGTGTTCTCTTGAAGATGGAGAAAAGAATAATAATTGCTTAGATTTTTTGGTCATTACAATGTTCAGAAAAGGCTCACATTTAATAAGTATGTTGAAATTGTGTTTAAGTTATTGTGCCTTTAATTTTTTTCTTACAGAGAAAGGCTTAAAACGTGGAATCATGAGTGATCAATTCAGCTGTGCACTTGAATTTTCAATTTTCCTTTACATTTATTAGCCTCTATGGGGATTAACAACTTTTAACACCTTTTGAGATGTTTTTTTTAAATACCATTTTCCAGCTGTCAGTCTTCAGATCAGCACAGGAGTTATTTATGCAATTCCACGTTACAGCATCTGAAAAACATGGGAAGCAGCAATACCACCAGCAGCAAATATTATTCACTGCCATATTACAGGACAGAATGGGTAGACCCAGAACACCAGTTCAATGGAGGTGATGCCCTCAATGCAACGTATATTCAAACTGACACCATTGGATCTTTGACATTTACTTGAGTAGGCCAATAAGATCTCAGTTTAACAGCGCATCTAAAAAAGGTAACTTCAAAAGTCCTGTACTCCCGAAGTACTTCAGTAGAGTGTCAACATTCATTTTTGGGCTTTTTTAAAATGTATTCGTGAAAAGTTGGCATCACTGGCTAATCACTTATGTTCCCCCAGAGAAGATGATGAGCTGTCTCTTGTACTGCTGCAGTCCATGTGCTGGAGGTTTACTCTCAACGTTGTTAGGCAGGCAGTCCTAGGATTTTGATCCAACGACACTGAAGGAATAGTGATATATTTCCAAGGGTCTTGGAGGGGAAATTGCAAATGATGGTGTTCCAATGTATCTGTTAATCTTACCTTTCTAGATCATAGTGGCCAGAGATAATGGGAACTGCAGATGCTGGAGAATCCAAGATAATAAAGTGTGAGGCTGGATGAACACAGCAGGCCAAGCAGCATCTCGGGAGAACAAAAGCTGACGTTTCAGGCCTAGACCCTTCATCAGAGAGGGGGATGGGGAGAGGGTTCTGGAACTAATAGGGAGAGAGGGGGAGGCGGACCAAAGATGGAGGAAAAAGAAGATAGGTGGAGAGGAGAGTATAGGTGGGGAGGTAGGGAGGGAATAGGCCAGCCCAGGGCAGACGGACAGGTCAAGGAAGTGGGATGAGGTTAGTAGGTAGGAAATGGAGGTGCGGCTTGAGGTGGGAGGAAGGGATAGGTGAGAGGAAGAACAGGTTAGGGAGGCGGGGACAAGCTGGGCTGGTTTTGGGATGCAGTGGGGGGAGGGGACAAGATGGGCTGGTTTTGGGATGCAGTGGGGGAAGGGGAGATTTTGAAGCTTGTGAAGTCCACATTGATACCATTGAGCTGCAGGGTTCCCAAGCGGAATATGAGTTGCTGTTCCTGCAACCTTCGGGTGGCATCATTGTGGCACTGCAGGAGGCCCATGATGGACATGTCGTCTGAGGAATGGGAGGGGGAGTTAAAATGGTTCGCGACTGGGAGGTGCAGTTGATTGTTGCGAACCGAGTGGAGGTGTGCTGCAAAGTGGTCCCCAAGCCTCTGCTTGGTTTCCTCAATGTAGTGGAAGCCACACTTGGTACAGTGGATACAGTATATCACATTGGCAGATGTGCAGGTGAACATCTGCTTAATATGGAAAAAAATAAGCAGATGTTCACCTGCACATTTGCCAATGTGGTATACTGTGTCCACTGTATCTGGTGTAGCTTCCCCTACATTGGGGAAACCAAGCAGAGGCTTGGGGACCGCTTTGCAGAACACCTCCACTCGGTTCACAATAAACAACTGCAACTCCCAGTCGCGAACTATTTTAACGCCCCCTCCCATTCCTCAGACAACATGTCCATCATGGGCCTCCTGCAGTGCCACAATGATGCCACCCAAAGGTTGCAGGAACAGCAATTCATATTCCGCTTGAGAACCCTGCAGCCCAATGGTATCAATGTGGACTTCACAAGCTTCAAAATCTCCCCTTCCTCCACTGCATCCCAAAACCAGCCCAGCTCATCCCCTCCCCCCACTGCATCCCAAAACCAGCCCAGCTTGTCCCCGCCTCCCTAACCTGTTCTTCCTCTCACCTATCCCTTCCTCCTACCTCAAGCCGCACCTCCATTTCCTACCTACTAACCTCATCCCGCCTCCTTGACCTGTCCGTCTTCCCTGGACTGACCTATCCCCTCCCTACCTCCCCACCTATACTCTCCTCTCCACCTACCTTCTTTTTCCTCCATCTTCGGTCCGCCTCCCCCTCTCTCCCTATTTATTCCAGAACCATCTCCCTCTCTAATGAAGGGTCTAGGCCCGAAACGTCAGCTTTTGTGCTCCTGAGATGCTGCTTGGCCTGCTGTGTTCATCCAGCTTCACACTTTGTTATCTTAGGTCATAGTGGCCTTGGTTTGGAAGGTGCTATCTAAGCCTTGGTGAATTTCTGCAATATGTCTTGTGGATGCTACACATTTGGTATGGAACATCAATGGTGGGGAGAGTGAATGGTTGTGCCAACTGTGGTACCAATCAAATGGGCTTCTTTATCCTGGATGGTGTCAACCTTTTTGCGTATTGGAGCTCCACTCATCCAGACAAGTAGGCTGTAATCCATCACACTCCTAACTTGTGCCTTGGCCATTTATGGGAATCAGGAACTGAATTACTTGCTGCAGGATTGCTCGCTTCTGACCTGCTCTTGTAGCCACAGCATTTATATGGCTACTCTAGTTCAGTTCTCATCAATGGTAGCCAGCAATATGTTGATTGTTTAGGATTCATCAATTGTAATGTCATTGAATGTCAAGGGATGATGGTCAGACCCTGTATTGGGGGTGGTGGTTGTCTGTCTGTCGCTGGCCACTTGTCATCCAAAACCTGGATTCCAGGTCTCTCTTCATTTGAATATACTCTGCTTCAGTATCCAAGGAGTGGAGAATGTTGCTGAGAATTGTGCAATTATCTGTGAATGTTCCCACTTATGACCTTATTATGGAGAGAAGGTCACTGAAGCAGCTGGAGATGGTTGGGCCTAGGATACTACCATGAGGAGCTCTTGCAGAGATGTGCTCGGGCTGGGGTAGGCAAACAGGTGGCTGGAAGAACACAGCAAGCCAGGCAGCATCTGGAGGAAAGGAGCAGTCAACATTTCGGGCATAACCCTTCTCTAACGTTCACCAACCACAGCCATCTTCCTCTCTGTCAGGTACAACACCAACCAGCAGAGGGTTAGGTATGACTTTCATTTTTGTTGGGGTTAAGTGACTGATATTGTTGCTGTTATAAGATTTTGATAATAAAACTATTAGTTAGAGCTCTATTAATTTCAGAATGTTATCTGTCTCTCCTTTTGAACAGTTAAGTCTGAATTTCTGATAGCGACGCAATGTCAGTAAGGCAGCTCCTTGCAGGCAGCTATGCTAGACTATGTAAATGGCTAATAGGTTCAAACAATTGTCATCCGTTTTTGTTATACAATGTGCAATTCAAGTTTCCTGTCCAGCTTCATAGAAATAAGTAAAATGTTTGAACTCTGGAAAGGATAATTATGCCTCTGAATTAGATTTAAGTTTGCTGATGCCTTGATCTATTAACCATACCTATAGGTGAGGGAGCCCATATTTAGAAAGTACATTCCTTCCTGAATATTTGTTTCTAATCACCTTAATATCTATGGGAATAGTTAACTTGTTTGTGATAATTTGTATCCTTGATGAGGATGTATTATTGTTTGTTTAGCTGCAATCTGTAACTAAAAGGATATCATTTATTTGCAAAGGAATGTAAACTTTCAGGAGCTGAAAATGATTGACATTTTTCTCAGCCTACATACCTTTTGGCTCTGACTGAGGGACATTAGGTGAAAGCCCACTTCAAACCAATGAAAGAAGTTAATTCAGACTATTTCACAAGAAGAAAGTGGCATTCAGAAATAGGGATTAAAGTTGAAAACTCGGTCTTCATTGGCACAATTTTCCCTGGCTTCTGATGTATATCATATTTTGCAAAATATATCGCTTCAGAGATTAAAAGAAGAAAGGCATCACCTGTGATAACTGCATTTAAGGAATCCTAGGGCATTCAGGGATAATAAACGTCTGTTGTCTTCACTGTGTTCCATTAAATAATGATCAAATCTTGCTTAATAAATTCTACTCAATTCATGAATACTAGTCATTCATAGCTTGTTAGGTCATACACGACTGAGGAATCCATTGTTGTGAATTATGAAGTTGAAACCTAAATATTTGAATTAAAATATTTTTGTTTGTAAGTCAGTACCTTGAAGACATTCTGTTATTTTTAGTTACAGGAATTAAATTTATTTTCATAGATGTTTGGGATTTCTCACTGTTCTCTTTCTCTGACTTGATCTCAAGAATGGCAAGTCATAAACCAAAATGTAAAATATTTTTCTATCTTACGCATCTTCTCTAGGTGTTTGCCTCAATCTTCACCCCAGTCCTTTGCTGTGGGATTGGTAATTGGCATTGCTCACTATCTGAGACTATTTTTTTCAGCCAAATCCTGTCTGACATCTGGGAATCTCTCATGAAAAGTCCCCACCTTATTACTATTGTTTTATTGATTTTCCCATAAATCAATAAATCATTGATCATAAATCATTGTTCAAGTTGAAAGAAGCACATTCTTCTGATTTGAGTAAAAAGAGTATCATTGTCCAATTCAGCTAGATTCAGATTTTTAATATGTTTCTTCAATGTTTACTAACTTTATGCTATGGTGCTATTGTTGTTAGTATTAATGCAAATAAAGTTCTCTGCAGTAACAGAATTGGTTAATGTTCAGTCATTGATCAACATTGGGATGTCAGAAGAACAGTTCCACAGGGCGTGTCAGTTTTGAGTATTGCTACAGCAAGAGGTTTGAACCCTCCACTATACTCCATACCAACTTTAAGCCCCCACTTTATCGCCTTACCATTCCTTCCACCACCCTCACCAGAGCCTGAAAAGCAATTAGTGTACTGGTGGGTAACTATATGAGCAATAGTGCAGTCTTTCAGAGTGAGCTGTGAGCAAAGGGAGAATTTTAGAAAAGTTACAGCACAGGAAGATGCCACTCATTCAAGATGTCTGTGTTAACTGAATAATCAAGCTGCCCATTCTAAATTCACATTCAAACATTTAGTTCACCTTGCAGGTTGCTGCACTTCTTGTACAGATCCAGGTTCCCTGTAAATGGGTTGCAGGGTTCTGCCTCAGCCATCAAACTGGGCAGCAGACACCCATCAACAGCTGAGTAAAAATGTTTTTGCTTTAAACCTGTGTCCCGTGATAATTGTTCTCTCCGCTAGGGCAAACAGGTCTTCCCTGCCCATTCTGTACCAGTTCCTCATTATTTTGTACACTTCAATTAAGTCACCACTCAGCCTCCATTGGTCTAATGAAAACATTTTACTCAATACCCTGCCCAATGAAGGAAAACATCCCAATGCCTTCTCTACCATCTCATCTGTCTGCGCTGCCATGACAGGGATCTGTGGACATGCACTCCACGGTGTCTCTAGTCGTCTGCCTCTGTCAATACCCTCGTATTCCGTTGCTTTGTTTGTTCTGCACAAATGCAAAACCTTGAGCCTCTCCACTCCACTTACCACTTTTCTGCACATGTAACCAGACAATTGATTTTATTGTGCAATTGACAACCAGATTTTCCACTCTGGATCGAATTTGTACCCAGCTAACAAAAACGTTCAATTCATTGCATCGCTTTTTCCTTGTCACTGCCTCCGATCTGAACTATTATACACAACACAAACAACCAACTCCTTTCCGGTTCCATTTGCTTTCTGTCACTATGTTTGCCCTACAATCAGAATAAATAATGTGGTGCTGTAAGCGATCATGGTTCAGTATTATTTTTCTCCCTATACATCATTCATTATATAGCTTCTGAGTGAAGGGTTATGTGTAAACAATCCTTGCTAGCTTCAGCACTCATGGAGAACATCATATACTGCACACCCACTGTTGAGAATGCACATAGTCAAAGTCTCAAGCAAATATTTAGATGAGACTTTCATTTCTCTCATTTACACACATTGTTCTTCCTCTTGGACATGTAATCATATAAACAGTCTATCTGACTTCAAAAGGGACAGAAGTTTCCTTGCATTTCAGAATCTGAGTTTCTGTTGAACAATTTCAGAAGACTCCTTCCAGAACTCCATTAACTCCAGGTACTGATCAGTTTTGAATGAATGTGTCCTTGTTGATACTGATCCTGGACTTCACTTTTAAAAATTTGTAGATGTACTGATGAATATTGCAGTTCCAGCACAGTGTCCTTAAGAAACTCCTCCTTCGAAATGCATGCACCAATGTAGCTAATCTTCCTTGAAGATTTGTATGTGGGATGAATATATTTGAATGTTTTGGAGCCAGCGATTACCATTATTAGACTAGCTTAAATGTAGGGAACAGGCAAGGGGCATGCTATTTCATCTGTTTTGTGAATCTTTGAGCAAGTGAAGAAGCAATGTATTGGTGACAGGAAGGCTTCCAAAATTGTATGTTACAATGTTACCTTGCAATGAATATTAACAGTATTTCTCTGCAAGTGAAATGGGACATTACCAAGCACTATGACAACGATTTATGTGCTTTTCAGATGTATAGGCGTACTTGTGTTTCACAAGGGCACACCAATATTGCAATCATATAACCACAAAATTACCTCCCATGTGCTATTTTTCAGTGATGCAAGTGCTGTTTTATGTGTAAAATTGCACTGGGCACACATGCATGCTTCTATAATTTGAATATAGGAATCTTGACTGCTGCCAGGATACTGGGTATTCACTTGCTTGATTTAACAAACATCATCACGCACCAACTATACATTCACAGAATGGTTGTGGTACATCTCTGCATTTAGAATCAGGGATTACAGTCTAAGGATATGGGGTAAACAACTTCGGACTGTGATGAAAAATTTCTACACCCAGAAAGTGCTGAGTCTGTGGAATCCTTTGCCACCGAAAGCAGTTGAGGCCAAAACTTTGAATGTTTTCAAGAAAGATGTGAATATAGCTCTTAACACTGAAAGGATCAAAGGATGGGGAGAAGACAGGAATAGTGTACTGAGTTGGATAATCAGGCCATGGTCATATTGAATAGCAGTACAGGCTCAAAGAGCTAAGTGGCCTAGTCCTGCTCCCATCTTCTATGTTTCCATGTTTCTAGATGCAGACCAGGAAAGCAAGTTTCCTGCAGTCAATGGTCTCCTGTAAAATGGAGAAACCCATTGTCCTGATAAGTCCATGTGCACGTCTACCTGCATCTCTCTGGAAAGCCGGAATGGAATACATTTTAAAAATTCTTATATGGGATGTGAATTGGTATGGATGGTACAAGTGTAATGTGCAGTGTAGGTGGAGCATGACGTCAGTCAAATATACAATGCTGAGTTACTGCTAGCAGAACATTCATTTTACCTCCAGTGGATGTCCTTTATCAACCCAGAGCTTAAATTCTTTTGAGGCCCTGTCCACTCCCCAGCACTATTTCATGGGATCATCCACCTTCATGTTAGTTGATGATTTGATTTCAAGTTGTCAGTAAGATAATAGTATAATTTTTTAACTGGAAGTTGGTATCGTCTGCGGGAATGAGTGTTGTGTGTGATTCCCAGTTCAAGGGTTCTGTTTACAACACATGTTCTCAGTCTTAGGTGTTATATACCTTCCCTCTTTCTATGTAATGTGACCAGGGATATGGGTTCAAAGATGACACAAAGACAAGCTGCTCAAAAGGGAGAAGCAAGCAGACAGGTTGGGGGGTGTGGTTCTTAA
Source organism: Stegostoma tigrinum (assembly GCF_030684315.1). Classification (NCBI taxonomy): domain Eukaryota; kingdom Metazoa; phylum Chordata; class Chondrichthyes; order Orectolobiformes; family Stegostomatidae; genus Stegostoma; species Stegostoma tigrinum. Next base: position 27,091,687 of record NC_081371.1, on the reverse strand, counting down.
CATTTGATAATCCAGAATCTTCAGGATGCAACACTCTTCACTTAACAGGAACAGAGTGCTTGATGTATCTGTTTTACCAATGAAATCTGCTACCCCCTTCATAGAGACCTGCAGCCTCTGGGCAGGATGAGGTCAGTCCTATCCTTCAAGCCTGAAGTAAGGACAGTTATAGCATCAAATACTTTGCTGGAGAAACTCAGCAGACCTGGCAGCATCTGTGGAAAGAAAGAGTTATGAAATATTATCTTTCATTGCTGGAGGGATGGAGTTTAAAAGTAGGGAGACTACGGTGCAGCTGTGTAGGGTGCTGGTGAGACCACACTTGGGGGACTGTGCACAGTTTTGGTCACTTTACTCGGGAAAAGATGGACTGGCATGGGAGGTGGTGCAGAGGAGGTTCACTAGGTTGATTCTGGAATTGAGAAAGTTGCCTTATGAGGAGATATTGAGAAGACTGAGACTGTACTCATTCAAATTTAGAAGAATGAGGGGAAAATCTTTTAGAAACATATGAAATTATGAAAGGAATAGATAGGACAAAAGCGGGGATGTTGTTTCTGTGATGGGTGAAACTAGAACCAGGGGGTAGAGCCTCAAAATGAAGGGGACTGAGTTGAGGAGGAACTTCTTCATCCAAAGGATTGTGAATCTGTGGAATTCACTGCCCAGTGAAACACTGAATGTTTTTAAGGCAAAGATAAATTTTTGAACAGTAAAGGAATTAAGGGTTATGGTGGGTAAGTGAAGATGAGTCCATGAAAAGATCAGCCATGATCTTATTGAATGGCGGAGCAGGCTCGATGGGCCAGATGGCCTATTCCTGCTCCTATTTCTTACATTCTTAGTAATATTTCATGTCCAGTGACCACCCCACTTCAGAATGGTGTTCTGGACCTGAAACATTAACTCTGCTTTCTCTCCATAGATACTGCCAGACTTGCTAAGTCTCTCCATCAATTTTTCTTTTTTCTGTTTCAGATTTCTAGCATCAGTAGTTTTCTTTTCCTCGTATCTTAGTTTGCCAAGCACTTTTGTAAAGGAAAGTCCTCATGTACTGTATGCCTGTACAAGACAAGACAGAGTAAAACTTCGGGAGATGGTGCTGTAGTGGTAATGTTACTGAATTAGTAATTCAGAACTCCAGTCTAATATTCTGAGGATATGGGTTTGAATCCCTCAATGACAGACAAATTTGTATTCTGTAAAAATCTGGAATTGAAACTAGCCCCATGATGACCATTGTCGAGCTTCCCTGGGATTGTTCAGCAAAGGCGGCCCAATTGCAGAATCGTATTGAACAGTTGGTGTTTTGTTTTAGGTTTTACAAGCACCGGCTGGTTGGTGAGGTTTGCATTTGGCCTCTTATCAATGGAAGGAACATGCCATTTGATTCAATTGGCTACTGTTAAGTCATGTATCCTACATACCAGGTACTGCACTGAAACTGAAATTCATAGATAGCATTTTCAGTTGTCTCCTAAGTGGAATATTCTGAGTGTACTAATAACTACACCAATGACCAAGGGTGGCGCAGTGGTAGTATGGCGCACTGACCTCTACATCGCCGAGGCCAGACGCCAACTCTCCGACACCACCTCCTACCGCCCCCTCGATCATGACCCCACACCCGAGCACCAAACCATCATCTCCAACACCATTCAGGACCTCATCACCTCAGGGGACCTCCCACCTACAGACTAAGGGGGTGGCCATGGGCACCCGCATGGGCCCCAGCTATGCCTGCCTCTTTGTAGGTTACGTGGAACAGTCCCTCTTCCGCACCTACACAGGCCCCAAACCCCACCTCTTCCTCCGGTACATTGATGACTGTATCAGCGCCGCCTCTTGCTCCCCAGAGGAGCTCGAACAGTTCATCCACTTCACCAACATCTTCCACCCCAACCTTCAGTTCACCTGGGCCATCTCCAGCACATCCCTCACCTTCCTGGACCTCTCAGTCTCCATCTCAGGCAACCAGCTTGTAACTGATGTCCATTTCAAGCCCACCGACTCCCACAGCTACCTAGGATACACCTCCTCCCACCCACCCTCCTGCAAAAATTCCATCCCCAATTCCCAATTCCTCCGCCTCCGCCGCATCTGCTCCCACGATAAGACATTCCACTCCCGCACATCCCAGATGTCCAAGTTCTTTAAGGACCGCAACTTTCCCCCCACAGTGATTGAGAACGCCCTTGACCGCGTCTCCTGTATTTCCCGCAACACATCCCTCACACCCCGCCCCCGCCACAACCGCCCAAAGAGGATCCCCCTCGTTCTCACACACCACCCTACCAACCTCCGGATACAATGCATCATCCTCCGACACTTTCGCCATTTACAATCCGACCCCACCACCCAAGACATTTTTCCATCCCCACCACTGTCTGCTTTCCGGAGAGACCACTCTCTCTGTGACTCCCTTGTTCGCTCCACACTGCCCTCCAACCCCACCACACCCGGCACCTTCCCCTGCAACCGCAGGAAATGCTACACTTGCCCCCACACCTCCTCCCTCACCCCTATCCCAGGCCCCAAGATGACATTCCACATTAAGCAGAGGTTCACCTGCACATCTGCCAATGTGGTATACTGCATCCACTGTACCCGGTGCGGCTTCCTTTACATTGGGGAAACCAAGCGGAGGCTTGGAGACCGCTTTGCAGAACACCTCCGCTCAGTTCGCAACAGACAACTGCACCTCCCAGTCGCAAACCATTTCCACTCCCCCTCCCATTCTCTTGATGACATGTCCATCATGGGCCTCCTGCAGTGCCACAATGATGCCACCCGAAGGTTGCAGGAACAGCAACTCATATTCCGCCTGGGAACCCTGCAGCCTAATGGTATCAATGTGGACTTCACCAGTTTCAAAATCTCCCCTTCCCCTACTGCATCCCTAAACCAGCCCAGTTCGTCCCCTCCCCCCACTGCACCACACAACCAGCCCAGCTCTTCCCCCCCACCCACTGCATCCCAAAACCAGTCCAACCTGTCTCTGCCTCCCTAACCGGTTCTTCCTCTCACCCATCCCTTCCTCCCACCCCAAGCTGCACCCCCATCTACCTACTAACCTCATCCCACCTCCTTGACCTGTTCGTCTTCCCTGGACTGACCTATCCCCTCCCTACCTCCCCACCTATACTCTCTCCACCTATCTTCTTTACTCTCCATCTTCGGTCTGCCTCCCCCTCTCTCCCTATTTATTCCAGTTCCCTCTCCCCATCCCCCTCTCTGATGAAGGGTCCAGGCCCGAAACGTCAGCTTTTGTGCTCCTGAGATGCTGCTTGGCCTGCTGTGTTCATCCAGCCTCACATTTTACTATCTTGAAGCTCACTAAATGGCTCATTTCCCTTTTGCTGGAAACAACATATATTGTCACACAAGAACTCATTCCCTGCAAACAAAGGAATATGTACAATAACAGAGCACTGAAGGTTTGGCAACGTTCTGTAATGTGAGAAAGGGATTGTGCTGCAAATCCGATATGACTCTTCTTCAGAAGTAACAGGCTTGTCTCACAGTCTGTGGGTACTGAGTGCAAAAAGGTAAGGTAACAGAAGGTAGGGACGTGATGAGCATCTAGGTAGGCTCAAAACAAATCACTGAGTCATCATTGGAGATGAGTAAATCAGTGAGAGAGAAAGAGCAATGTACCTTGGTAAACGCTTAGTTTCTTTTGTATCCAGGTTTGTATTTTCTGACCTTTTTGTGAGTTTAGAAATACTTCTACTCTCTTCCTCCTTCTCCTCCTCCCTCTCTCTTTTGAGAGTAGAAGCATTCCTGAAAAGAAGTGGCTTTGTCTGATGAGAAAAGACAGAGGACAGAGGACAGAGGTCTATATTCATTGGAGCATAGAAGAATAAACAGTGACCTTATTGAAACGTAGGATTCTGAGGGACTTGACTGAGCAGATGCTGAGAGGATGTTTTCCCATTGGTAGGGTTTAGGACTAAAGGTAAAGTCACCAGGTAATAGTGTTACTCTCTCATTAGAGAGTAGTGACTGGGGGTGGTTTAACCTTTGGGTCACTACATCTTAGGTGAGGGGAGAGATTAAAAAGGAGAGCCCTTAATGGTAACCTCAGCTAGTGCAGGAATTCAACCCAAGTTGTTTGCAACAGTCTGCATTGCAAACCAGCCATCCAGTTAATTGAGCTAACTCACCTCCTTAATCTAAAACAAGGCAGCACATATCTCCCATTTAAAAAGAAGATGAGATGGAGTCTCTTCTCTCAGAGTAATTAGTTTTTTGAATTTCTTTGCCCCAGTGAACAGTGGAGGCTGGTCATTCAAGGCATTGAGGGCTGAGTTGTAATAATCATTTACTCTCAGAAGTTGGAGGGGGGGCATCAGCTCTCTGACCTCAATGTGACTTCCCCAAAAATGGCCCAGAGTCATGTGGTAGTGCTACATTAGTGTGACGGTTGATGGCCCTGCCCATCTCTCATGCCAATCTGCTTTTAAAATCTAAACCATTGACCTTGTTTCTTTATTCATAAGTGCTGTCTGAATTAGAACATAGAACATAGAAAAGTACATCACAGTACAGGCCCTTTGGCCCAACATCGAAAGATGTTGTGCTGTGGATTAATCCTAATCCAAAAATAAAACAACCTAACCTACATTCCCCTCAATTCACTGCTGTCCATGTGCATGTCCAGCAGTCGCTTGAATGTCACTAATGACTCTGCTTCCACGACTACCACTGGCAAACTATTCTATGCGCTCACAACTCTCTGGGTGAAGAACCTCCCTCTGACGTCTCCTCTATACCTTCCTCCTAACACCTTAAAACTATGACCCCTCGTGGCAGTCAATCCTGCCCTGTGTTGAATATTTCCACCAATCTTTCTTTTGATTGATTTTTGGATCATCAGCTGCAGGCTGGGGAACTTTTACATTGATTTGATTTTATGGGGAGATTTTTTAACTCCTAGCTATTTTTCCTCACCTGAAAACAAGGTAGGTAGCAGCTGACAATTGGTGGGGGAGAGGGGAGGCAGAGGAGGTAGGTGGGGTTGTAATCACAGCCAACATGATGAGTATCAGTTAATGGGTGAGGAATAGATGTAAGGCTGATTAATGTTCAAGTCGGAGTCAGGCTAGATAATTATGATTCTAATTTTCAGGTGCACGTAAGCAATACCAAGCATTGAACAGCTTAATCTTTAGGGTCCTTCAAGAGAATGCCACTCACAAAACAAACCAGGGAACTTTTGTTAAACGTTTTGGTGGACCCACAAAAATCTCTAGCCTACTGCCAACTTATTCACAATCTCTCGCATATCTAGGATCTTCAGACTTAAGGAATTGATCATTGCAATTTAGCTGATTGTAACCCCCATGCATTCATTCATCGGTACCAGTTAAACACAGATTTCAGTTATAAATAGATGGAAAACTGACACAAGGTTGCAGAAAAACTACAAGAGAAATGCTTTTTCAGTAACTGCCTTACAGTGCGGGGGCAAATCTCAAGCAGGTGTATTTTGCAAAGGTGATGTCTTTGCTGCTAGCTATTTTATAGGTCACAATGCAAACATATTGGGAGAAAATTGGATAAGGTCTCAAAAATGGATACAGGGATCCAAATGGATGACTTAATCCACATCTACTTACTCCTGTGCTGTCAGTATGCAAATATTGATCCGCCTGATAATTTACATGACTGCAGTCAGCATTGTGTCAGCAACATGGTCAACGTACTAGAATAACTAATTTCGACACCAGAGTATTGGAATTAGCATGCTATCCTCTCCAAGGATGACATCACCGCCAGGCTGTCAGTGGCCCTGTTGTTGTAAGCCAGTAAAGCACTTCTACCTTGCATGACAAGATTGTGCAGGCCAAAGACTGGTCTTCTGCAGTCAAAGCTTGTGAATCATCCTGTAAACACCTTCCTGAAGTAATAAGCATGGGCACACATGTACATTCAGGAAGCAGTGGCAAAATATCCCTGTATTTAAATACAGCCCAGCAAAGGAACATCCCTCTAGTCAATGGTATTGTGCACAGTGGGGAAACCCATAAGTCAATAATGGTGGAAAGAGAGTAAAATGGACCCTCTTTCTAATCTTTTATGGGATTATGGGCCTTGCTGGCATTTGTTGTCCATCCCTAGTTGTCCGTGAACTGATTGTCTCTTTAAGTCATTAAAGAGGGTGGTTAATAGTCAAGCATAGGGCTATAGGTTGGGAGTCATGAGCTCCAGCAGATGTCCTTCCCCAAAAGATGTTAGTGAACCAGAAGGTTTTTGTTTTACACCAAGTTTGTAAAAAAGGGCGGCACAGTGGCTCAGTGGTTAGCACTGCAGTCTCACAGCGCCAGGGACCTGGGTTCGATTCCCGCCTCAGGTGACTGTCTGTGTGGAGTTTGCACATTCTCCCCGTGTCTGCATGGGTTTCCTCCGGGTGCTCTTGTTTCCTCCCACAGTCCAAAGATGTGCAGGTTAGGTGGATTGGCCATGCTAAATTGTCCATAGTGTTCAGGGGTGTGTGGGTTATAGGGGGATGGGTCTAGGTGGGATGCTTCAAGGGGCGTTGTGGGCTTGTTGGGCCGAAGGGCCTGTTTCCACACTGTAGGGAATCTAATCTAAAATCAACTGTTAAAAACTTACTTGATCTGAATGTGCATGGCCTGTGATGTGACTTTATCCAAACTCAAGAACTCTAGGGCCTATTGGGAAATGGAGATCACACCAGAGCCTCAATCAAAACAATTTCGTATTTCTTAAATTGAGGACATCCCATTGACCTTCCAGTCTTGGGATCCCCTCTTCTAACCCCTCCCCCCTTGCTACCCTTAAACGGATGATATGCCTGTCCCTTGCCATTTCTTGTCTGGTTCTTTAAAAAAACAAATATCTGTGTCTGGATCATGCTGTGCATTGTTGGAATTCAGAACTGCCCTAACTTCAGGTTCCTAATCCCAGAGTGAAAATCCAGCTGAATGTTTCAGGCCAATGATGTTTCCTTTGCTGTTCTCTCTCTGCTGACAAGTTGAGCACTTGCCACATTCCCTGTTTTTATTTCTGACTCCCAGCATCTTACCCAAAATTTTTGCACTAAAAATCAACAAAACAACTAATAAGAATCATAGATTTCTTACAGTGCTGGAGGAGGCTAGCTGGAACATCAAGTTCGCACCAACGCTCCATCAGCTTTCCACCCAGACCCCCACCATATCCCGTAACCCTGCACTGCCCATGGCTAACCCACCTAGCCCACATATCCCTGAACACTGGACAATTTCAGCATGGCCAATCCACCTCACTTGCACATCTTTGGACTGTTGGATGAAAGCGGAACACCCAGAGAAAACCCTTGTAGATGTGGCGAGAATGTGCAAACTCCACACAGACAGTTGCCCGAGGCTGGAATTGAACCCAGTGCTAACCACTATGCTCAAAATTCAAGGCATTACCACACTATGTTTTATACTCATAAATCTCCAAACTCAGCTTGTTTCGGGAAGACTTTAGTTATTTGTAACACTTTTAATTCTAGCTCCAATCACTGTGTTGACAATCTTTACTGCATTGTCTGTCACTTGCAGGTTAAATCATTAAATCAGTGTACCAGATACGGATTCCAATTGGAAACATTAAGCTAAGTTGCTCTGAGGGGTAAGCACTTTACATTCTTGTCTGCTGGCTATTGCATCTTGGCTGTCACAGAAGAATTACTCCTTTTTCTCTTTCACTAATCCAATTCAACCCTAGATTGTAGAAAATAGCTGAACGAGTTCCTTTAATTTATTTTATTCCACGTTGTTTTATGTTGTCTTCATTATCTCTTCAATTTTCTCGCTTTGTACTACAATCATTTAGGTGAAAAGTACAGAAATACCTTTGAATAAATTGAGAAACATAGCCCATTATTTCACAGGGCTAATGCCACTTAATTCAATGGGCTTTTTTTTATTCATTCATGGGATGAATGGCCAGGCAGCATTTATCGCCCATCCCTAATTGCCCAGGGGACAGTTAAGAGTCAACCACATTGCTGTGGGTCTGGAATCACATGTAGGCCAGACCTGGTAAGAATGGTAGTTTTCCTTCCCTAAAGGACATTATTGAACCAGATGGGCTTCCCCCTAGCAATCAGCAATGAATTCATGGTCATCATTAGATTCTTAATTCCAGATATTTATTGAATTCAAATTCCACCATCTGCCATGGCAGGATTCGAACCCAGGTCCCCAGAACTTTATCTGGGTCTTTGGATGAACAGCCCAGTAATAATGCCACTAGGTTTGTCACCTCCCCTTAAAGGGCAATTAAACTTCACTTCTATTAGCTCACTCTCATCTTCTTAAGAAAGAGAAACAAAATTTCAAGACTTTATCAAAATCGTGCTAATGTGATAAAGAATTACCTTTATATGGATTAGCATTTTTGACATTAGCAAACCAATCTCATTTTAAAACTATTTAGGAGCCCACTTATGAGTTGGACATCTTGGTTGTAAACTTGGACTTCGTAACATCCATTTTGGTATCAAAATTGTGTCTGCATCTTAAATACATTTTCAACATATTCTGTGCAGTGTGCCATCTTAGTGAAGCCATTAACCAGGATACTGGTCTTCTCATTATGCTATCAGCATGAGTTTTGTAAACATTGCATTTCAATTCAAAGATGTACTGAAGCCATAACGGTCACTACTCCTCACATGCAATTTGGTGTTCACCACATTCAACATGTTGTACACTGAATGCCTGGTGGGTTGGCAGCAACTATGATGCTTTGATTCCACAGCATTCAACTGTTCCTTCTGAGTTGCTGCTATCGGCTTTATACCTAGTTCCTGACTCTGCTTTTTAATCCTGCTACAAGTAACTAGAGTGCATGAAATGAGAGCCATCTGCCATGTGAGATGTCATTATGCTGAAGCATCAGTACTATTGACTGGACTGCTATCAAGGATCCATGTCACAGCATGCAGTAGCACAACCGATGGTGCCTGTTTCATCCCAAAACATAACAATCATGAGATTGCAACCATATTATGTATTGTTCAGTAGTTTGAAAGCAGAAGAGGAAGAAGAGAAGAGAAGAAGGCATTGAGCCAGACAGCTGAAAACAGCCCACCCATCCTTCACTATTGTATGGTTTTATTCAGTTCATTCAATGAAACTTTCACAGAACACATCCCCAAATCCCTAAATGGCCTTACTAGCCTTCTCTTAGCTGAATTTACACAGGTTTAGTAAAAGCTTCCAGTACAACACTCAGACAATGGGTTGCTGCAAGGCAAGCTGAGCCATCAGATGTGATTGGGTCAGAAATGTGCAAATGGAATTGGCTACCAGTTCTGCACTGGCTTTGTGTTCTGTGCCAAATTGGAACTTGACTCCTGCATTTTCTTTGGCTGGGCTGCCAGAAAACATACTATTACAATCAATGTGCTCGACGTTTCATTCTGTGTAGACCTGTCAGCCTTTTTCTATATATTAACTGATTGAGGCCCTTTTTAGTTCTCTGTACCGTAACCTGTGTGACATGTCAGCCTTCTAATGGTACAGCTCCCATGTCCCTAATACTTGTGACAGTGCCCCATGAATAAAAAACCACCTCTCTCATACTAATCTTTGAACTATGCACCCACCATTATAATTGTATTTGCCCAAACCAACTCTTATCATTCATTGTCATAACAATGCGGAGATTATTACTTTTTGAGGCTTTTTTTATATCAGCTCCGAGCTGTTCTTACTCCATCAATGGAACTTCTTTCTTTGTCTTAACTAAGTTGTTAGTATCACATGGATAAAGACAACAGGATCTTCATCCTCCCATGGCAAATTTATCTTCAGGCCAGAGCAGATGTCCCCAACATAGACAACACAACCTTCTGGAATCTTGCCCTCTGCTACAGAGAGCTGTGCCTTTCCCTTGGTTATATTGTCCCCTACAACCAATACATTCCTTGAAACTCATTCATTTGAGTAGCTTTCTGTACCATAGTGCGATGGTCAGTTTGCTCGTGCGCCCTGCAGACCCCATTCCCGTTCAAACAAGACAAATCGTAAAGGCTGAGACTCCTAGACTGCTACCCTCTGGATTCCCTTGCCCACCTCATGTGTGGTCACACCGTCCTGTCCCTGACTAAAGGCAGAATCAGAAGACCCTATCCAAACCTATCCCTATCCTACCCTTCTTGCACAGTTAATGTTAGGGTCTTGGAAAGTGTCGTTGAACAGAGGAACCTAGGGGTGCACGTTCATAGTTGCTTGAAAGTGGCTTCACTGTTAGACAGGGTGGTGAAAAAGGCATATGGCATGCTTGTCTTCATTGTTCAGAACATTGAGTATAGGAGTTGGGATATCATGTTGTGGCTGTACAAGACATTGGTGAGGCTACTTTTAGAATACTGCATACAATTCTGGTCACCTTGCTATAGGAAGGATGTTGCTAAACTAGAAAGGATATGGAAAAAAATGTTATAAGGATGTTTCTGGGACTGGAGGGTTAGAGTTAAGGAGAGGCTGGATAGGCTGGGGCTGTTTTCCCTGGAGCATTGGAGGCTGACAGGTAATCTGAAAGGTTTATAAAATCATGAGGGCACAGATAAAATGAATAGCCAAGGTATTTTCCCTAGGATAGAGAAGTCCAAAACCAGAGGGCATGGGTTTAAAGTGAGAGGAGAAAGATTTAAAGGAGCCCAGAGGGGCAACATTTTACACAGAGGGTGATGGATGTATGGAATGAGCTTCCAGAGGATGTGGTAGACATTTAAAAGACATTTGGACAGGTACAATAATGTTAAGATGAAGTTACTAGGCCCGAAATGTCAGCTTTCCTGCTCCTCTCCTGCTTGGCCTGCTGTGTTCATCCAGCTCGACACCTTGTTTCTCTAATGTTAAGATGTATATGGGCCAGATGCAGGCTAATGGGACTAGTTCGGTTTAAAATGCCTGGTTGCCATGGACAAATTGGATCAAAGGGCCTGTTTCCAAGCTGTTTGACTCTATGACTCTTTAAACAACCGTAACAGCCTACTGGTACAAATCATTCTTTCCCTACCTTGATGTGCTATGTTGTCAGTATCTCAGCCTCCAGCTCAATAACTTTGAGCCAAAGCTCATCAAATCTCAAACATTTACTGCAGGTCTGTTCATCTTGGATCACAGTGGCATCTGTTCATTATAACACACCACTAGCTCAACATCCATTATGCATCTAATTATTTATTTTATTTTATTTTCCTTTTTAAAAGATTTATTTAAGTTTTCTCCTTCGCAACATTCCCTCTACAAATATAATTTGGTAAAAGATTGGACCTTCGGCACTTATTATAAGCCACAGTCCCTGCTCTCTCTCTGTCTTTCCCTCCATACTCTTTATGAAATTGCTATCACTGCACTCTCTTATCCTCATGATGAAGCTGCTGACCCTGTTCTCTCTCACGCTTCTTATAAAGCTCATGTCAGGTACATGGATGAGAGTAAAATGAAGGGTTTGCTGGTTAGTTTTGATCTTGAAGTAGGATAATAGGTTGGCATAACATCGTGGGCCGAAGGGCCTATACGGTGCTGTATTGTGCTATGTTCTACATCCTTATGTGCTCTAACACTCTATTAAACTGCTTTCCCCATTCTCTCTCAATCTCTTTATTAAGCTATTGCTGCTGCTCTCACTTTCTCACATGATCTTTATGAAGCTGTTGCTCCACTCAGTCTTACTGCCTTTGTGAAGCTGCTATCCTTGCTCCTCCTGTTCGTCTTGTGAAATGACTTTTCCTGTTTCCTGCCCAGTCTTTATGAAGCTACTTTTTCGGTTCCTTTGCACGTTTAATTAAACTGCGGTACACGCTGTCACACGTTATGCAACTGCTGTCACAGTTCTCTTTTCACCCTCTTTATGAAGCTGTTATCCCCATTCTCCTGTGCACTCTTTATGAACCTTTCATACCGAGGCTCCCTTGTGCTCTGGATGAGGGTCTTGTTCCTGTTCCTGAATGCACTTTCATGCTCTTTGCGAAGCTGCTCTTTACTTTCCTTCAAGATTTTTATGGAATTTTGTCCACGATCTCTTTCTCCCTCTTTACGAAGCTGCTCTCTCAAATCTCTCTTGCACACTTTAGGAAGCTCCTGTCCCTGTTCAGTCTTGTGCTCTTTAACAAGCAACATTATGTTCAGTAACTTACCTTCTTCCACTATCTATATTCCCTGCTATTTGTAGTTATTATTTATCAACCATTATCCAACAGATATTTATGGAGGTATTACTGGGATTACTCTCTAAGTATCACTGACAGGGATCAAAAGCCCACTAACCAGATTGACAAAGTGGCTGAACTTTCCATTGATCAAAATATGTTGTTTTGCTTTAATGTTAAGTAAATTAAGGTGGCCTGAAATTTTGTTGAACATCAAAAAAATCATTTGACCATAGCACCAATTGGAAATTGCTACTATTTTTTCCTCTTCAACATGCAGCCTTTCCCCAATCTAGCCATCTGACATGCGGCTTCTCCCTGTAATTCAACCTTCTGACATGTTTCCTTTTCACATGCTCAGCCTTCTGGCCGCTCCCCACTCTGACAGTGGAGTCTGAGAAACCCCAGCCTCAAGTCTACACTGGGGAGCCTTTACAATACTCGTTAAGCTTTAGATTGCCTGCTCAAGCCATCACTTGTTCCTGGCCACTCTGTAGCTATGCCTGAAAGTGGCGTCTTGCTGGCCACCACCACCTCCAGGATTCACTTGGACATGGAAGGGCTGCTGTTCTTGGCTGTCTTTGGGATCTCGGCCTTTTTCCCCACCCTCCTGGCTGGCATAGGGTGTTGATCATCATTGAGGTCGCTAGCATTTCCTCTGTCTCTTTCTCTCTCTTTCTCTCTCTCTCTCTCTCTCTCTCTCTCTCTCTCTCTCTCTCTCTCTACCCCCTGTGCTGGCTTGGACAGCAATGTAAAGGATCAAGGAATGGGAAGCAGGAGAGGCAGTGAGCATGAGCTACTTAAGTAAAAAGTTAAATTTAATACTAAAAGGTAAACATGTAATTTTGAGAATTATTTGATTTAGGAGTTTAGAAATGTAAAATAAATCTTATAATTTGAAATAACTTCTTTTATTTTCTTTCTGAAAAGGAAGCCTCTACAGAAATAAATACCTGAAGAAGGGTCCCGACCCAAAACATCAGCTTTTCTGTTTTTCTGATGCTGCCTGGCCTGCTGTGTTCCTTCAGTTCAACACTTTGTTACCTCTGACTCCAGCCAGAGGTATCTACCCACCATAGATACAACTCCAGTTTTAACATTGAATCCCATAGGAATCAATGTTTCAGTTAACTGTTACTTTCAGTGAATCAGCTTTTGCAGGGAGTGCAAGAACAAATTTAAATGAGAATGTTTTGGAGTTGCATTGAAATGTCAATGTACAGTATTAAATCTCTGGAGTAAGGCTTGTACTAAAAGACTTCAGAAATGTGAGCTCTAACAGTGAGCCAAGGTTAACAGTTGAAAATTATTTACGAAAAAATGAAAAGCAATGAACTACAATGCAAGATAATGACACAGCTTAATGAAGAAATATTAGCAGGGAAACACCAAAGAAGAGAAAGTGACGTCTCATTGACACTGCATTCACAGGCCCATACAAATAAAATAGGTAGGTTAGCCAAAATAGATTTTGCATTTCCTCGGAACAACTTAGTACCATTTGAAGAACAAAAACAGAAGTCAGAGAGGTCAGCAGATGAAATGAGATCAGTTACTGTAGTAGATACAATGGCCTGATGCGTCATTGTGGGGTTCTAATCTTTCTTCTTGTCCACCAACATTAATTTCACTGTCACTCCTGGTGTTTGACCATGTATTTGCTAAAACTCATTTCCACAGTCACATCACATTCCTCAGTGACTGCCTGGGGCTCAGACTCACACTACATGTATTCCAACTGAAGTTTCATCCCTCATGTTTTGAATCCTCCCAGGATCACAGATTCTCCATGACTTTCAATGTTCCATGGACAGCTGCTCTCGCCACATCCCGGGATCCACACTCAGTGCCATGTGGAATCAACATGCACACTCTCAAACTCTCTCCTCAACAGCATTGCAATACACTGGCTCAGGCCTGCACCACTGCGCAGTCCCACTTCTTCCTCCAGGTCATTTGCCATGCTAACAAGAAACTTTTTCTCTTTTCCTTTCAGGCATCAAGGCCCACAAGATGCAACAACTCAGAGATACTCATGGCCCTCTGGAATCTTCCTCTCTTTTCCCCCTCTTCCCTCTGACTGCATCCCCTCCTCCAATCCCCATCCTGTTGGAATTCATCATCCCTCCTAACCTTCCGCTGTCCGATGCTGAATGTTCTGTACTCAGCTTTATTCCTCTATGTCCCACCTTAACAAATTTTGGGCATGACTAGACGTTGAACTCTTCTTCCACCAACTTTGCCTCTGTGGTCATTTCTTTGGGCAAGAACCCTCTCCCCATACCACAGACCCCTTTGCCCAGTTCCAACACACTCCCTCCATTCTCTTTTACCTGTACTCGATCCGTTCATTGAGAACTGTTGACATGATATCAGTCACCTCAATTTCTCTGCCCCCTCCCCTCATCAAATCATTCTCCCTATCTATCAACCTATCTCCCTCTGAACTAACTCTGATCTAACCCTGACTCTGTCATTAAGCCTGCCAATAAGGGTGGTGCTGTTGTCTGGCGTGCCGACCTCTACATTACAGAGGCTGTGCGCCAGCTCTCAGATGCCTCCTCCTATCTTTCCATGACCCCACCATGATGTATCAGGACATTATATCTACTACAGTAACTGGTCTCATTTCATCTAGTGACCTCCCCTCGACTGCTTCCAAGCTGATAGGCCCCCAGCCCCGTTCAGCCCACTTCTACCTCCTTCCAACAATCTACGTACAGGACTGCACAGACAGAGGCATTGTTTCAGCCTGCTCCGGCCACACAGAAATCATCTCTCCTACCTTGACCCAGTCTTCTCTCCCCTGGTCCAATCCCTGCCCACGTACATCCATGATTCCTCTGATGCTTTTACACAGATTTCAAAACTTCCAGTTTGCAGGTTCCAGCCGCCTTCTCTTTACTATTGACATGCAATCCATTTTACACATCTATTCCCCACCAGGAGGGTCTTAGGGTTCTCCTCTTCTTCCTGGACCAAAGACCTGAGGCGTCCCCACCCACCACCACCCTCGTCTGCTTGGCTGAGCTTGTCCTCACCCTCAACAAATTCTCTTTTAACTCCTCCCATTTTCTTTGGGTCAAAGGGGTTGCCATGGGTAGACATGTGCTCCCCAGTTATGCCTGTATCTTCATGGAGTACATGGAAAATTTCTTGTTCTAATCCTATTCTGGCCCCTACCCACAACTCTTCCTCCAATATATCGATGATATCATCGGCGCTGCTTCCCTCTCTCATTTGGAATTGGAAAAGTTCATTCATATCGCTTCCACTGTCCACCCTGCCCTCACTTTCACATGGTCTATCTCTGACTCCTGCCTTCCCTTCCATGACGTCTATGTTTCCATTTCTGGGTATGGACTGGCCACTAACATCCACTATAAACCCAATGACTCCCACAGCTACCTGGACTATACATCCTCACACCCAACTTTCAGTAAAGACTCTATCCCATTCTCTCAGTTCCTCTGTCTCCGTTGCATATGCTCAGACGACACCAGTTTTGACAAAGGACCCTCCAAAATGTCCACTGTCCTCCTGAACCGAGGATTCCCCAGCTTCGTTGTCAACAGGGCCCTCAACTGGGTCCAACCCATCTCCCCGCACTTCTGTCCTCACTCCCTCTCTTCCCTCCCGCAATAGCGATAGGGTTCCCCTTGTCTTTACCTACCATCCCACCAGCATCCACATCCAGAAGATCATCAGACACCATTTTTGCCACCTCCAGCAAGATGCCACCATCAGACATGTATTCCCCCCCTCCCTTGTCTGCCTTCCGCAGGGACCGTTCCCTTCGGGACACCCTGGTCCATGCTTTCTTCACCTGCAACACGTCCCCATAGCCCTACTGCACCTTCCCCTGTTATCGGCGAAGGTGCAACACCTGCCCATTCACCTCATCCCTTTCACTATCCAAGGGCCCGAACATATCTTCCAGGTGAAGCAACACTTCACCTGCACTTCCAAGAATCTAGTCTACTGCATTCGCTGCTCACTATGTGGTCTCCTCTACATTGGGGAAACAAAGTGTAGACTGTGTGACTGCTTTGCAGAACATCTATGTTCTGCTCACAAAAAGACCCTGAATTACCTGTTGCCTGCCACTTTGGCACACCACTCTGCTCCCTGGCCAACATCTCTGTCTCTGGCTTGCTGCAGTGTTCCAGCAAAGCTCAAAACAAGCTGGAAGAACAATACCACATTATCTTCCACTTGGGGATCCTGCAGCCCTCTGGACTCAATATTGGGTTCAATAATTTTAGGACCTAAACCATGTCCTAGTCTCCTAGCCCACACATCAGGCCTTGTTATCACATAGCCTCCCATGACGCACTATCTATTGTTAGTCACTAACAGTCCCCAGTAACAGCTATTCACCCTCCTAGCCAGACTGTTATCAATCCTTCGTCTATCCAATTACTCTTCTCTCTCCAGGCTCTATCCCATCCTTTACGCTCTACTCTATTTCCCTCCCTATTTTCTGCATATAAACTGACGTTTTCCCGGCTACCATCAGTTGTGGAGAAGAGTCTCTGGACCCAAAATGTTAACTCTGATTTTTTTGTACATGGATGCTGCCAGACCTGCTGAGCGTTTCCAAGAACTTCTGTTTTTGTTCCTGATTTATAGCATCCACAGTTCTTTCGGTTTTTATTTAGTAGCACTTCAATCCTAATGCAAAATGTTAATACCAAGCTTTTCTAATGTATAAGCCTTTTCACCAAGTCATCAAGGCAACCAGGGGAATTTGTGTTTATCCAAGTGTACGACAATGCAGTACACTTAAGTAAATTGTTCAAGACTTGTTGCAAAGTGCAGTCAACCAAACACCTGCGAAGAGGCTAGTCAATAAAATAAGCACACTGAGGAATCTCATATTCTGATTAAAACCACAAAGCCAGCACTTAAATCTTTTCAGTAAGTCATTCAATGCAAAATATTCATTGCTTCTTTCAGGTGATTAAACTTTCTGTGCAATTATTTTCTACAATAATTTGACTGGTTAAAATTCATTGAAATTGAAGTTGGACTGAGAGAACAGTTAGTGCATTGAGCATCAGAACCTACTTACCATCTGAATCCAGAACGAAATGTTTTTTTGGTTGCTCATTAGAATTAGGTTTTATTGTCACATGTACTCAAATATAGGCATGCAGGTGTACAGTTGTACAGTACAAAGTTACCATTCCCAGTGCCATCTTATGTACCTCAATAGAAAATCTTAGGCATATTGTGTAAAAATAAAGAAATAGTTAAAAAATTAACATTACACTGATTCTTTAGTCATGGGCCTACAGATGCTCCATGTTAGGCTTTCCCCATGAGGGCTCGCACTCCCCAAGACGGCTTGACCTCTCCTCATGCTAGGTTCATTTTATTCCCTTGTACTAGGCTCAAACTCTGTCCCACGTTGGGCTTGACCATCTTTGTGCTGCTGACTTGCCAGAGTCCTGCCCAGGATGACCAGCCAGCTTGCCGCTGACCATTCCGCATCTCAACAATGTCGTAATGCCGCTGGCCACTAGAGGTCACCTGGCTCACCAGCGGCCTCAGAGATAATGGGAACTGTTCATGCTGGAGATTCCAAGATAATAAAATGTGAGGCTGGATGAACACAGCAGGTCAAGCAGCCTCACAGGAGCACAAAAGCTGACGTTTCGGGCCTAGACCCTTCATCAGAGAGGGGGATGGGGGAAGGGAACTGGAATAAATAGGGAGAGAGGGGAAGGCGGACCGAAGATGGAGAGTAAAGAAGATAGGTGGAGAGAGTGTAGGTGGGGAGGTAGGGAGGGGATAGGTCAGTCCAGGGAAGACGGACAGGTCAAGGAGGTGGGATGAGGTTAGTAGGTAGCTGGGGGTGCGGCTTTGGGTGGGAGGAAGGGATGGGTGAGAGGAAGAACCGGTTAGGGAGGCAGAGACAGGTTGGACTGGTTTTGGGATGCAGTGGGTGGGGGGGAAGAGCTGGGCTGGTTGTGTGGTGCAGTTGGGGGAGGGGATGAACTGGGCTGGTTTAGGGATGCAGTAGGGGAAGGGGAGATTTTGAAACTGGTGAAGTCCACATTGATACCATATGGCTGCAGGGTTCCCAGGCGGAATATGAGTTGCTGTTCCTGCAACCTTCGGGTGGCATCATTGTGGCAGTGCAGGAGGCCCATGATGGACATGTCATCAAGAGAATGGGAGGGGGAGTGGAAATGGTTTGCGACTGGGAGGTGCAGTTGTTTGTTGCGAACTGAGCGGAGGTGTTCTGCAAAGCGGTCCCCAAGCCTCCGCTTGGTTTCCCCAATGTAGAGGAAGCCGCACCGGGTACAGTGGATGCAGTATACCACATTGGCAGATGTGCAGGTGAACCTCTGCTTAATGTGGAATGTCATCTTGGGGCCTGGGATGGGGGTGAGGGAGGAGGTGTGGGGACAAGTGTAGCATTTCCTGCGGTTGCAGGGGAAGGTGCCGGGTGTGGTGGGGTTGGAGGGCAATGTGGAGCGAACAAGGGAGTCACGGAGAGAGTGGTCTCTCCGGAAAGCAGACAGGGGAGGGGATGGAAAAATGTCTTGGGTGGTGGGGTCGGATTGTAAATGGCGGAAGTGTCGGAGGATAATGCGTTGTATCCGGAGGTTGGTAGGGTGGTGTGTGAGAACGAGGGGGATACCTCCGGATACAACGCATTATCCTCCGACACTTCCGCCATTTACAATCCGACCCCACCACCCAAGACATTTTTCCATCCCCTCCCCTGTCTGCTTTCCAGAGAGACCACTCTCTCCGTGACTCCCTTGTTCGCTCCACACTGCCCTCCAACCCCACCACACCCGGCACCTTCCCCTGCAACCGCAGGAAATGCTACACTTGTCCCCACACCTCCTCCCTCACCCCCATCCCAGGCCCCAAGATGACATTCCACATTAAGCAGAGGTTCACCTGCACATCTGCCAATGTGGTATACTGCATCCACTGTACCCGGTGCGGCTTCCTCTACATTGGGGAAACCAGGCGGAGGCTTGGGGACCGCTTTGCAGAACACCTCCGCTCAGTTCGCAACAAACAACTGCACCTCCCAGTCGCAAACCATTTCCACTCCCCCTCCCATTCTCTTGATGACATGTCCATCATGGGCCTCCTGCACTGCCACAATGATGCCACCCGAAGGTTGCAGGAACAGCAACTCATATTCCGCCTGGGAACCCTGCAGCCATATGGTATCAATGTGGACTTCACCAGTTTCAAAATCTCCCCTTCCCCTACTGCATCCCTAAACCAGCCCAGTTCATCCCCTCCCCCAACTGCACCACACAACCAGCCCAGCTCTTCCCCCCCACCCACTGCATCCCAAAACCAGTCCAACCTGTCTCTGCCTCCCTAACCGGTTCTTCCTCTCACCCATCCCTTCCTCCCACCCCAAGCCGCACCCCCAGCTATCTACTAACCTCATCCCACCTCCTTGACCTGTCCGTCTTCCCTGGACTGACCTATCCCCTCCCTACCTCCCCACCTACACTCTCTCCACCTATCTTCTTTACTCTCCATCTTTGGTCCGCCTCCCCCTCTCTCCCTATTTATTCCAGTTCCCTCCCCCCATCCCCCTCTCTGATGAAGGGTCTAGGCCCGAAACGTCAGCTTTTGTGCTCCTGAGATGCTGCTTGGCCTGCTGTGTTCATCCAGCCTCACATTTTATTATCACCAGCGGCCTCGTCGTCCAACACCGAAGTCTCGTTCTGGGCCGCCAGCTGCTGCCGTGGTCCGGACGCCAATGTGTATGTAAGAGAAGTGTGTTTGAGAGAGACAGTGTGAAAGAGAATGTATGTATGAGAGAGTACATGAAAGAGAATTTGTGTGATGGAGTGTATAAGTGTCAGTATAAGAGGAAAGAGTGTGTGAGAGAGAAGGCTGTGCATGAGAAAGAGGGAGATTGTGTGAGTGACAGAGAATGTGAGAGTACGTGTGTGATAGAGAGTGAGTTTGACAGAGAAACCTTAAATCTTGCATTGATACCATGAAATAACCAGCAGTTAGATCGGCTCTTCTGATCCCCAAACTTTCTATTTTTAGCTTATATTTACTTTCCTAAACAGGATGAGGTGCAGCGTATTAAAGAATCAGAAATTTTAGTAACATTCCCAAGACCAGTTTGTAGCATCTTCAATGCCGTCGTGATTGCAAGGTGGTATTAAATTGAATGAAAGGTGCACAATACTGTACAGACTACTGGTTGGCCAGAAGATTGGGAACATCTTTGAAACCAGCAAAGGATACCTGAAAATAGGAAAACATTAGAATAGGAAAGCAAAATAAAAGGCAGGTAGTAAGTACTTCTAGAAGAATTTATAATTCTTAACTTGAATGTTAATCATGTGGTTGAGGAACTGGCAATCTGATATACATCAGATTAAATACCTCTGAAATCATTTGTCTTTAAGATCCAACATGTAGGCAGCTGGGGCCAAGGGATTTGTCCCAACATTCACCTGGTATGTTCTATGATGTTATAGGAATTGTATAAGATTCCTCCCTCATTTTTGTCCCATAGTTTTCTAATATTATTCTACAATAGTGTTCAGGGTTGTGTAGATTAGGTGGGTTACAGGGTGTTGGGTCTGGGCAAGAATAAAATAGAAATGGCAGAGGATTTACATACCGATTTTGTATTTGTCTTAACAGTAGGACACAAAAAAAGGATCCTGATAATCCCAGTTTATGGTGGCTCAGTGGTTAACACTGTTACCTCACAGCACCAGGGACTTGGGTTTGATTCCAGTTTTGGGGAAGTGTGGAGTTCAGATGTTCTTCCCTTGTCTGCATGGGTTTCCTTTGGGCTCCTCTGTTTCCTCCCATTGTCCAAAGATGTGCAGGTTATGTGGATTGACCTTGCTAAATGGCCCATAGTGTCCACGGATGTGCATGTAGGTTGATTAGCAACGGTAAATGTAGGATTCTGGGTCTGGGTGGGATGCTGTTTGGAGGGTTGGTGCGGACTCCTTGGGCCTCTTTCCACACTGTTGGGACTCTATGATTGTTTTTGAGAATCTCTACAGTGTGGAAACAAGCCCTTCGTCCCAACAAGTCCACACTAAACCTCTGAGCATCTCACCCAGACCCAACACCCTGTAACCCACCTAATCTACACAACCCTGAACACTATTGTAGAATAATATTAGAAAACTATGGGACAAAAATGAGGGAGGAATCTTATACAATTTCTATAACATCATAGAACACACCAGGTGAATGTTGGGACAAATCCCTTGGTCGCAGCTGCCTACATGTTGGATCTTAAAGACAAATGATTTCAGAGGTATTTAATCTGATGTATATCAATGAGAAAAATGCTGGAATCCATTATTAAGGAAGTAGTAACAGCACATTTAGATTATAATCAAGAAGAGTTCACATGGATTTATAAAATAGAAATCTTGTTTGACAAACGCATTAGAGCTCCTTGAGAATGTAACAACCAAGATGGATAAAAGGGAACCTGTAGATGTTCTGAATTTAGACTTAGAGTAAATTGGGAAAATGGGAGATTCCTTACTTTGGCAGAAGGAATAGAAAAGCAGAACATTATTTAAGTTGAAGAGAGATGGCAATGCTGTGCAACTAAGGGATCTGGAGTCCTTGTTCATGAATCACAAAATGTTAGCATGTAGCTACAGCTAGTATGGGGATTGAATATTAAAGTAGGGAAATCTTACCTCAACTATGAAGAATTCTTGAGACTACAATTAGAAGACCTTTTTGACATTTTGCTTTCTAACTTAGAGCGAAATATTCACATCAGGTCTCTGGGAAGGTTCATTACGTTGAATCCTGGGAAAAACGGTTGCCTTATGTGCTGTAGTTTGGGCCTACACTCATTGGAATTTAGTAAACTTCAAAGTGACCTTATTGACACATGTGAGATTCTGACAGGGATTTGGTAGGGTAGTTGCTGAACATCATTCCCCTAAAGAGGAAATCTAGAACTGCAGAGCACAATTTCAAAACAAAAGGTGTCTCATTTAGGACATGTTAAGAAGATTTTTTTCCTGTTAGAGAATCATTCATCTTTGGAATGCTGTACCCCAGAGAGCAGTGGTTACTGTATTGTTGACTATAATTCAGGCTGAGTTGGACGGAATTTTGATTTACAATGAGTCATGGTTAGTAGGTGTACGGAGAAAACTTGCGTTAGGGCCATAAAACATCAGCCATAATTGTGGAGGGGGGCAATGAATTACTCCTATTCCTATTTCTTATGGTTTCAGTAGGAAAAACCAAATGGTATATGTTTATACCATCAGCAACTTTTCAGTCCAAAAGGATTATGAGCTGAGGGAGATATGGGTGAGAGGAGGAGAATGAGATATATTGATACACTCATGGTCAATTATTTCAGCCCTCCAATAGCTACTGACTCAGCAACAGCCTTTGCCTTGGCGAACAGGGCATGTGTATCTCCCTAACTTAAATACTTACTGTCACTTCCAGCTGTGGGCTACCTTGTGCTACAAAAGCAGATTCAGTGTGTTATGCGCAAGCTGTGTGGGCAATGTGGTGTGCCAGGGTTAAATAGCGGCTACTGTGTGCAGACTGTGAGATATGGGTATAAGGCCTAAACAGTGGTAAATGTGTGAAAGGTGATGTGAAACATATGAATATAAGACATAAGTCTTGGTTGATAGAGATTTTTGGGTAGGATAATGAAGGAGATATAATAGTTTTAACATCACAGTGGTGGAATAGGCAGCACCCAGACTCCTGTGCCCAGGGTTTGTCCTCTCCATCTTCTTTTCTTTCTTTTTTCTTTCCTTTTATCTCTTTTTTTAATGTTTTTTCTCTTCTATTCTTCTTTGATCACTTTTTTGGTGGAAGATGATATGAAGGCATCTTCGTTGGAGCTTGGAGCATGGCAGCAACTGGTGAGCTTGGAATGGAACTCTGGAATTGGCATTGAGGACGTGGCTGGCACAAGGGTAAACATTGGTACCCCGGTATTGGTCGTTACGTTAGCAGAGGCCAGCACTGCTTCGGCATTAAGGTATTTTTGGAAAAGCATCTGGTGGACCTGGAATCCTCTAGATGATTTTTGCAACATCTTCCTTCCCGGGATCCATGATGAGATTAGTCCTTGGGGCAGCTTCTGCAGAGTTCTGTGGCCCAGCATGGATGACATGCTTTGATGGTGGCTTCTGGCTCGGTATTCCAGTGGCCTGGCGTGTTGGTCTTTTCCTGAACCCATGAGTCAGGAATTGAATTAAGAAGCAGTTTGTCTTAATTTCTTTTTAACATTTTTTAACTAATCCATGCCTTCTGTTATTAATACAGGCACTGCAGTATGGTGATTTAAACATGTTCACTATTTTGTTGTAAAATAGACAAGTGACAATAAATGACTTCTATTCTAATAAATTCAGGACAGTCAGAAGCTAAGGGTGCATTGGTAGGAAATATTCGATGAAAATACATTTATTATCCTTGAGCATTCATGTGAGATCATTACACATCTTTCTGTTTACACTCTTGGAGCTAAGTTGACTTCCTCCATTATTTTTTGCAACTGCCTTCTGAATAGCTGTTTAGAGGGCCTCTAGCCTTCTTGCAGTTACAAACTATCTCTCTTTTGTTTGAGCATTTCTACCAGGATTTCTAGTGCAGCTAGAGTATTTAGTGTAGTTCTGAGTTTGGGTCAACAGACCTGAAACATTAACTCTGTTTTTCCCTTCACAGATTCTGCCAGACCTACTAAGCTTTACCAGCAACTTTGTTTTTGTTCCTAGTACAGCATTTGAAAGACTTAGTATATGTTCTCTTCCAAGGTCTGCCATTGTTGCTTGCATACTGTATCAAAGAGCTTGGCACCTCTAACAAGCTCAATACCTTTTAAGACATGGAGGTTACCTATTAAGTAGCACTAGCAAGTAACCTATTGGGTCTCCTGCTGAAACATGCAGCCAATGAATATTGTGGCTAGCACAGGCTGCCAACGAAAAATCATTGATTTGTGGGCAACACAGGTTTGTGTGCACCCTGTATTACAGCAGACAGGCATATGGTAATGGTGCATTATGATCCTGTGCCTGTTGTTGGGGACTATCCAGTTTAGCTCCTGCATTGGCAGACCAGTAACTGAAACTTAATGGAACTTGTCTCGAAATATTCAAACATGCAACAGTTTGTAAGTTAGAACCTGGTTACACCGGTGGATCAGAGAGGGTAAAGTTTTGAAATGGTATAACAGTGCTTGTATTCCCAGAAGTCACACCTCGCTGCACATGCACCACTGACCTGCTTAGACATTTCTCATAAAGGAGGAGAGAGCAGGAGCTAATAGATGAAGAAGTAGAATATACGAGGACAGTTTGGATTATAAAAAATGTACAAGTGAGAACTGGGAATGCCGAAGTCCAAACTACCTCCTGTGATTTTTCTCCTGATTGTTTCCAGCACTCCCTCTTATTTCATCTTTTACTCTGGGAGATTCCTGCAAAATCTGAGAGGCTCAGAAATCTTACAGAGAGATGAGCAGATCAGAATCTGAATGAGTTGTTACATGGCTAAATCCAGATAGTTTCTAAAATAATATCTGTAACATTGCTGAGGTTAGTTGTTTTGTATTCTGAACCCATTTCCCAAAATAGTAATTACACTTACTGGAATAGAGTTGAAATATGGTCATTCTGACATGTATTCTACTAGTGACAGTAATTGGATCTCACCAGATATGGTATTCTTTTTAATAGATTAACATGATATACATGTGAATTGAGGTAATTTCATGCACCTACTCCCAGAGAGAGATGGACTGTAACACGATATCATTGCTTCGAGAGCAAGGATCATTTGGGTTCCTAGGAATGCTTTGTTACCACTGACACATGTTCTTGTATTTCCTTATTGTTACTTCAATCACTTCAGTTGCAGCTGGAGTAAAGATGACAGGTCAGGAACTGTAAACTAAATTACAGCAAAGTGCATGCAGTGAACAGCTGATAAATATTTCAGTGTTTGGGTCAGTGAGCCTTAAACAAGATGTTATATAGATTGCTTGAGTGTTGCTACAGCTATGCAGGTAGCCTCAGGCATTTGAGGTCGGATTAAAATCTGCCAGAAGTTACTTTAGCAGTTTGGGAATTTTATGGAATTCAGTCCATTCCTCATAACTGATAGTTATTTCAATAGCTGAGCTGTTAAATACGTGGTGTTAAGCTGGCAGGGAGGAGAATAAGAAAATAGCAAAAAAGAAACAGCTATATGATCAGTGAACAGTAAAATCAAAAATGCAGGAACCAGATTAAGGAAATTAAAAATGATAGGGAAGGTAGAAACTATGTATACCAATGTCTGCAGTGTTAGCAGTAAGATGGTGAGCTGTAGGTACAAATTGCCGCATGAGATCATGACATGGTTGCATTAACAGAGATGAACATTAAGAGGTTGAAAGGTTCTTAAGATTTCTGGCTACCCTGAAGTGTTGGAGAAGGAAGAAGGAAAGGGAATGGGCAGTGGAGATAGCTGTATTAATTAAGGAAGATGATACAATTAAAAGTAGAAAGCATTTACTATATGGTTCTCAGACTAAATCCATTTGGTTTAAGCTGAGGAATAGAGGCATAGCTGTTATTTTGTTGTAAACTGCTTATATACAAAGCACCAAATGATGAGGCAATAGATAAGAACTTTCACAGACATCTAACAAAAAGAGGATTTCAATTATTCTAATATAAATGGCAGGATCGCTGTACTTAGTGTGGATGCAGGAGAAATTTCTCAGTGTATCTCTATTCCAATATGGAAGGAAGCTGTGGTGGATTTGATTCATGAAGATGAAGTTAATCAAGTGCCATGGAATTAGAGTGGTGATCATTGTGCTAACAGAGGGCCCAGCATAATTGTTTAGCGTAATTATGGGAAGAAACCAGAAAATAAAAATATGAAAAATAAGAAAATGCTGATCTGAGGAAGGCCTAATATGAATAGTTAAGAAGGAACCTAGTAAATGTATATGGGGGGGGGGGGGCGCAAAAGTGATTTGAAGGATAAAACAGTTAAAAAGCAATGCAAAGCATTCAGGGAAAGGATAGATGAGGTATGAATGTGGAATATTCTTCAAAGGGAAAAGTTAGAAAAAGCACTCAGAGGTAATATGCTCTGGGTGACGCAGGAAATAGAAATTAGCACAAAACAGAAAGAAGTAATTTATGACAGATAGTAGGACCAAACTTCATTTAATAATCAGGAAGATAGTGGAAAATATGGGAGGGAATTTAAAATATTAAGTCAGGAGGGCAAAGGAAAATTACAAGACAACATGAGGAGAAATGTGCACTTCAGTAGGAAGAATGAGAGATTTGAAATTCTAACACATAATAGCAGAAATTTAAAATGCAGGTATAGTATAATATTGAGAAGCAAATGGTACATCAGACATTACTGGATGTTGAAGTGCAAGTTTAGGAAGGTCTTGCTGCAATCTATAGGGATTTGGTGCATATTGAATGTAGTTTTGATTAGCTTATTTAAGGAAAGATATATTCCCTTCCTCAGCATTGTGATATTTTACAGCAAATGAACTATAGCAGTTCAAGAAGACAATTGACGACTGTATTGTCAATGATAATTAGGTTTGAGCAACGAATGGTAAACTTGTTAGAAAGGCCTATATTCTAGTCAAGAATTTTTAAACTTGTAATATTGGAACATCCATACATTGCATCATTTCTCATCTGAACAAAATCTTGAGGGATATCTTTTCCCTGGTGCATTCCTCTGGTCAATGCTTTGACCATCCCAAGTTGACTTGCTGGTTTGAATTTAAACAAAAGCTTGACAGTTAAATGTTTCCTTGTACACTCTCCACGGCAACATCACCATCAATTAGAGTCTACTTACAAACAATCAGCCACTTATCATGCAGTATAGACTGTTGTTCCCTGTGACATTTGGTATTCTTGTGTTTGAGTCCTAATCAGTGTGAGATGAAAATGTTCAACAGCTCCTTTCTCAGCAATAGTCAAATTCTATAGTATCAATTGATTACTTTTATTCCTGTTGTGTGGAAGCCAATTGAAATAAGTAGAAAGTGATAGTATAAATGATGTTCTCAAAATTGAATATTGATTCATTACTTTTTTTTATATAAGTAACCCAGACTAATGTCTAGGGATAATAGACTTCAGTTTTGAGGAGAAGCTGGAAATGTTAGGAGTGTTCATCTTGGAGCAGTGAACATTAAGAGGTGGTCCATAAGTATTTCTAGATGCCAGGTTTGGGTGAAATAGAGAAGGAAACACTATTCCCTCTGGTGAGTAGATCAATGATCAGAATTCTAGATTCACAATCACTGGAAAAACATCTAGAAGGAGAATATTCCACTTGTTTTTGGCATTTGAATGCTCAACCAGAAAAAGTAGTGAAGGTTGACTTCATCAATAATTTTAAATGTGATGATCTGAAGATGAGGAATTTTCAGGGTTCCAGATAAAAACAGGTGCATGGAACTTGGCACGAGCTTACTAATAAAGATCTCACACAGTATGACAGGGTAGGTGGCCTCTTTCTATGTTAATCACTTTTATGAACCTAAGTATCCTAAAGGAATTTTTATTTAATCGCAGGTTATCAACATTAGCTGTATGTTCTGCTGTTAATGCTTTTTTAAAGTAACATTATGATTTAATCTCTAGTAGGAATCAAACAGTTAGACTGTGTACCTTGTATTCCATTATCCCAGTGGGGTTATCCCTGAAGGCATACTACACACTATTTATGCCAATATGTCGGCCTGAATATTGAGCAACAGGCAGCAATGGATGACCTTCCAGGAAAGGGAAAGTTTTTCAATCTACATATCAGTACCATATAAATAATTTCCCTTTTAGCCTTCTGTAATTTACACACCTTTTTTACCTAACTTGGTTTGACTCTTGTTGATGTCTTCCCATTCGGGGCTTTGGTTTGCTGCTAGACTTAGCCCTGTGGTCCATGGGCCCTTATTACAACTTCAGCCTCAGGCGTATATTGAAATTTTGTGCCTTGCTTCACCCTGCTTGCAGTGCCTCACACTGTCTGTGTTGTCCATTCAATGATTTATACAGCAGCCTCTAAAATAACGTGCCTGGCCATGTTGATAACAGCCTAATTGAACTGGAAATTCTGCAATGTATGAAACTTTGTTTCTCCACCTCTTTGCCCATGTATTGCTAGAGAGCTAAACAGTTGTCATAGTTGTCTGAAAATATATATCCTTTGTGTGGAATTGTGATTGTCGATGCATGTGCTGAATGCAACAACATTGTTAGCCAACATTTTCTTAGCTGTCATAAGTTCTGAGGAAGGGTCACCGGACCCAAAATGTTAACTCTGATTTCTCTTCAGAGACACTGCCAGACCGGCTGAACTTTTCCAGCAACTTCTGTTTTTGTTTAACATTATTTGTTGTTTGTACCATTTTATTTTCCTTTTTGGACTGTGCATTGCAAAGAGATACTGCTTTAAACCAAAGAAAATGTGAGGGAAGAGGTTTGTGGCTTTTGGAATAATTTACTGGAACACATTGTGATTTTTATGCACAATGTTGCTTATTGGAGCTTTGAGAGGTAGAATACTTGATCAAATGGCTGTGTGTGTGTGTGTGTGTGTGTGTGTGTGTGTGCGCGCACGCACGTGTTGGTGTGTGCTGAGTTCTAGTTCTGCCTAAAGACAATTGTCTGATTGTGTTGCCAATTGCTTAATTCAACCAGTTGCTGTGGGGTATGGAGAGATCAGCATATGAACAACCTCTTGATTGGTTACTAGACAACTATCTATAGGCTTGAACAAGGGCAATTCAGTAGAAACATCCAGTTTGCAAAGATGAAACATCTATGTCTCTCGCTCTCCCTTCCGTGTGGAGAAGGAAAATAAAGTCCCTGGTACCCATCTACTTTCCCTCACCATTCCTTTGGAAGCTGCTGACACCACAAGCGTCCTATTGAGAAGGGAAAGGAAAAACATCTTCAGAGATACTGAAAAGGTGAATTCTCAACCAGTGAATGAAAGACTGAGAATTGCTTTCCCCATAATCTCCTGTCTTCACCAAAGATGAATGAATGAATGAAAAAATGAATTTTTTTCAGAACTCGTGCTATCAGACTAGTTTCCTTGTATTTTTTTCCGCCAATAATATTCATGCAGTCTGCCTTTGTGTGTCTGTTTGTACATATATGCAATTAAGTTTAAGTTAGACTGTTACAGATTAGCAGTTCAAAAAGCTGGCACTCTTTTTGCCATTGTTCAAAAACAGTTTGATGACAATAAATATTTTCTTTATTTCTTCATAGAAAAAACCTCGCGTGCATTTTTTTTTACCTGAATTAGATGATGGTTTAATGGGCAATTTGGTATTTTAATCAAATCAATACTCACTTGTGTCAACTCAAGGAATAGTGGCATTTGATTTACAGTGAACTGTTCTTAGTGAGTCATGACATTGTCAAAAGTATCTACCTGCTTGTGATCGATAAGGTTAATGCTATATTAAAATCTGTGGGGAGGTTTCTGTGAGGAATGTGATTTTTGTCTTCTAATGCTTAGCATGACTTTTTTTCAAGTTTTCAAATTTGATTTGATTTCATAATAATGTCTGATAAAATATGGTCAGTGTCAATGCTAATAAAAGGTTTCCGTCATAGGCAGGATAATTCAGAAAATTGAAGGCTCCTGATCTGTAATAGGTTTTGTTGCATTCTTTTGTGTTTTGACACAATTCTGTTGTAAAAGTTAATCTAATGTTATAGAGATCTAGGATGCAAATATGCCGTCAATATATCAGTGATTAAAGAAAAACTGCATTGTGAGATTTTTAATACATTAAAACATTTTACTGTCTCATACAGTAACATGACAAAGAAACATCATAACCCAATTGTTGGTATTGCAAATGCCACACCTAACTAATAAATTTCAATGATCAACATGTCAGTTTTGGACATGTTTTTGATTAAGATCCCTGCCACCTTCTTATTCTTGAAAAATTCTAATCTTGTGTAAACATGCACTTTGCTATTACAAATGCATGATGTTATAAGATTATTATATTTGGACTGTCTCTTTATTCAGGACATTCGAGGAATGAAGAGCATCACGTGATTTGTGTTCTTCCCACAACAAGCATGTGTGGCTTGGATACAATGGAGACTTGATTTGGACTTACTGGGAGCAAGGGAAAAGATGCTCGAACCAGAAAACAAAGGCAAGAGCAGCTTGGCTAACTGCAGACAGACGTTTGGTCTCATCCTTTCAACAAAAGGGTAACAAAATGGAGAGAGGGAGAATTCTGACAGTTAGAAGGCCACAGCTGATGCAGTTGGCAAAGAGCAGAAGGCGACTATGCCTCAGTGAACTAACAAACAGATTAGAGGAGGAAAGATGGTTCCTGGTGGAAGGGAGACATCCCATGACAATCTAAAGGCTGGTAGATTTGTTACGGTCTCCTAACTGGGAGGAAAAATCACTGGAATGGGCTTAACTGTCGTAGTCAGTTTGGAGATTATCTGAAAATTGAGGGCGAGCTGAGAAATGGCTCAAGGAAGATCAGGGCTGGGAGCTCAATATTGCTGGTTACGGCATGTTCAGAAAAGGAAAGAAAAGATGATGGGTGTCAGTATTGATTAAGGAGAGCATTATATTGCTATGGAAAGAGGATGTCTTTGAGATTCACGGGGAAGTGTTGGGTTGGCAAGAACCAAGGAATGAAAAGGGTGCAATTACAGTGCTCTCTGACTTCTATGGACCACTAATTAGTGGGAGGGCTGCAGAAGGACAAAGCTGCAGGGAAATTATAGGGAGATGCAAACATCACACGAGTAGATACAGTGGAGGACTTTAATTACCTGAAAATACACTGAATAAAGAGCAGCAAGAGACAAGTATTCCTGGATTTACTACAGCAGTACATGTCTAATCCAAAAGAAAGGAGGCACTGCTAGACTTGTTGTTTAGAATGAGTTGGTGGGGGTGGAGGGAGTATGTCCCTCAGGGGATAGTGGTCATTGTATTTTTGTTTTATTCTTTCAAGGGATGAAGGCATCACTACTAGGCCTGCATTTATTACCTAGAGGCTATTAAGAGTCAAACATGTTGTGGGTCTAGGAGTCAAATGTAGCCCAGGCCAGATAAGGATAGCGGACTTATTCCTTGAAGGACATTAGTGAACCAGATGTGTTTTTCCCTGACAGTTGTTTCATGGTCATCATTAGACTTTCAATTTTAGATTTTTTAAAATTCAATTCAAATTCCAACATTCCCTGTAGTGGAATTTGAACACAGGAACATTACCTGTATCTCTAGATTAACAGTCCAGTGGCAATGCTTCTAGGCCAATACCTGCCCTGTAATACAGGTTTAGGCTGAATGTGGAACATGACTAAAGGTGAATCCAAATTAAACGTAATTAACTGTGGGACAACCTACTTCAATGGGAAAAGTCTGAAGTGGGCTCAATATACTGGAACTGAAGGTTGGTAGGAAAAAGTAAGCTTGAACAACTGGCTACTTTCAAAGAAGAGTTGGTTGAGGCACTGATGAGCTATTTTCTCTCAAAAGGGAAAGGTAGGACACAAACCTAGAGCTTTCTGGAGGAGAAAAAAAATAGAGATTAATATACAGAAGAAAAAGTGTACTTATGTCTGATGTCATGTCAAAAATACAACCAAGAACCAAGCTGAATGCAAAATATTCAGAAGGGAGATGAAAAAATAAATAAGAGGAATTGTGAAAAAGATTGGCAGCTAACATAAACCCCATTGTGTCCCACAGGAACATAAACAGTAAAAGCATGATGTTAGGAAATGTAGGAGTGATTAGGGGCCAGAATGGGGAAATCAGAAACAAAAACAAAAATTGCTGGAAAAGCTCTGCAGTTCTGGCAGCATCTGTGGAAAAAAATTAGAATTAAGGTTTTTGTTCCAGGTTTTGAAGTGTCCTGAAAAAGGGTGACTGAACCTGAAATGTTAACTTTGATTTCTCTCCAAAGGGGCTGCCAGATCTGCTGAGTTTTTCCAGCTATTTTTGTTTTTGTGTCTGCTGAATAATACTTAGTCATGTTGCTTTTGGTTTATTTATTTCAGTAACAGTCTTGAAACATGGCATCTTGTTTTTGTGATTCTTCTAAGCTGATCACTTGGAATTTAAATTGCTGTTTTAAGGTCATTGATTCCCACAGGGATGAGAACACTGCATATACATTGATAGCAAAAGACAGAAACTCTGTTTGTCAGATTATGTATGATGATGTGTATTGCACCTCTGTTTAACTGAAAATTAACTTAATTGTAAATTGAGATTAGTTTATTCAAATAAATTCTTCATGATCCTTATGTACATCATATGGGGGTTAAGGAATGGAGTGTGACAATGCAGGAGGGATGAGCTGTTGGCAGTTTTATAGATTTTAAGACATGTCCTTGTATTTCTGCAATGTTAAATTGAAGAGGTATGTTGGAGGTAGAAAACTCAAAGGCAAAAAGAACAGCAAAGACTCTTCCATTTTAGGATGTCTTTCTTAATGTGCTGTCAGTTGCAGGGCAGGAAAAGGAGATTTTACCTTTTTGTACAGGAGCAATGTCAGAAATATCTAACATAGTCAAAATACTGTAGATGTTGAAAATCCTAAATCTAAAGCAATCAAAGCTGGAAATACCCAGCAGGTCAGTCAGCATTTTCTGGGATTGACAAGGGTCTCAAAGATGATGGGGGAAAGTAAAGTGAGACCATAGTCAGATCAGCATGACCGGATCGAATGATGGGGCATATCAGTGGAGCTGACTGGTCTACTTTGCTGTACCCAATTCTTATAATCTCATTCTTGAGAGAGGATGAAAATTAACAGGGTTCATTTTAAACTAAAACAGCTGGCTTTGACTTAGCTGGGATGCCAGAATTTTAAAAGCCTCGAACACAGTGGCGTTGCAGCAATGTGGAAGGTCACGCCCAGGCCACTTTAAAGTTATCACCTCTATCTGCACAGAATGATTGACTATTTAAAGGAGGTGTCGAATGAGTTAAACAGTGGAAGCAACATGTAATAGACAGCCAATTGGATTTACTGCATGTGATATCAAGGAAGGCACTGGATACTACAAAATTTATGGGACCTGATAACATTCTGGCAGTA
This sequence comes from Stegostoma tigrinum, assembly GCF_030684315.1. NCBI lineage: Eukaryota > Metazoa > Chordata > Chondrichthyes > Orectolobiformes > Stegostomatidae > Stegostoma > Stegostoma tigrinum. The sequence continues at coordinate 27,058,397 of NC_081371.1, read as the reverse complement.
TTGTTGAAGACTCGGCTCTCTAGAACTAGCTGAATTTCTAATTAAACTGTTCCAGTACGGTTACAACACTGACATCTGACCAGTCCTGTGGAAAACTGCCCAGCAGTGGGGCAATGGTAGCAAGAAGCATTCATACCATATGAAAGGCAAGCAATGACTCCCCATCTCCAACAAAAAAGCATTCCAGCATCTTCTCTTAATGTTCAGTGGCACTTCTCTTGCTGCATTCCTCTCTATTACCAACTTGATGATTACCATTGACCGGAAACTGCACTGCCTTGTCATCTAAATGTTGGGACTTCAAGAACAGGATAAAGGCTATTAATACTGTGGAAAATAACCTACCTTCTGACTTCCCAAAATTGTGCATCATTTACAAAGCTGAAGCCAGGAGTGTAATGGAACACACTTCACTTTCCTGGATATGTGCAGCTCCAACAGTGTTCAAAAACCTTGACACTATTTAAAACAAAGTAACTCACTTGATTGGCATCATACCCACCAACCTTTAACATTCACTCCATTCACTCCCAATGCACAGTGGCTGCAGTTTGTACCATCTGCAAGATGCAAGAGAACAACTCACCAAAGCTTCTTTAATACCACGTAAAAACCTATGATTCTGCCATCTGCAAGGTCAAGGGCAGCAGATATTTGAGAACATAACCTCCTACAAGTGCCCATCCGAGGCCACACATCATCCTGACCAGGTACTAGATCGCTGATTTACTAAGGCTAGTTCAAAATCCAAGAACTCGCTTCTACAGGTACTATGAGTCTCCTTATGCAACATGGACTGCAATAGTTCAAGAAGGTAACTCACCACCACCTTGTCAAGGGCCATTAGGGATAAGCAATAATTGCTGGCCAAGCCTGTGAAAGAATAAGCCATGGTGGCCAGTCTTTAAACAGTTCAATTTACTTCATGTGATATTACAAAGCAGCTGAATGTACTTGGTACAGCAGAAGATAAGTGGCATGATAACATCCTGACTGTCGTGCTGAAGACTTGTGTTCTACATCTAGACACTCCCAGCCAAGCTCTTCCAGTACAGTTACCGCACTGGCATCTTCCTGACAGTGTGGAAAATTATCCTGTCCACAAAAAAAACAGGATAAATCCAATTCAGCCCATTGTTACCTTAAATTAGACTTCAAAGAGCAAGGCCTACCTCAGTAATTCCCTGTTGCTGAAATGAAAGGGGAGATTGTAGCACAGTGACGATTTTACCTGGGCTGGTAATGCAGTGGTTCAGACTGATATTCTGCTGACATGGCTTCAGATCTCACCACAGCAGCCATTGGAATTCAAATTCAATTTGTAAAATCTAGAATTGAAACCTAGTATCAGTATTGGTGACCACAATGTGATCATCAATTATTGTTTAAAAACAAATCTGTCTCGTTCATGTTCCTTAGGGAAGGAAATTTTATCGTACTTAACCGGTCCGATCTACATATAACATCAGACCAAGAAGGATGTGCTGCCAGTTAACTGCCTGCTAACTGTGGCCTAGCGATGCCCTCAATTCAGGTGAAATTAGGATTTGGCAACAAATGCTGATGTTGCCTGTGATGTCAACACCCCATGAAAGAATACAACATCTTGTAAAATTCTGTTCTCTTGTTGATCTGAACCTAGCTTTTGAGGACATTTTGCATGCTGTTAACATAAAAACGGTTCATTCTGTTCCTCACTGCAGTAGCTGCTGCCACCTTTCCTCCCTGCAGTTGTATAATTTTGTTTCTCTCCCTGTGACTGCTTCTGTCAATGTCCAAAAGGCAGCCTTCTCTGCTCAGATATTAGGGATTGAAAATTATCTTTTAAGTTTCCAGGAGGCTCTGGTTTGGATCAGACGGACCTCTCTCAAAGTCCACCTCTTCCTGGACAGTGTTTTACCTTAAGTGAAAGGAGACATTATGAAGCATGATCATCCTTTTAAAATCCTGATTTTGTAACACAAACAAACAAACCAATTTTAATCAGAGATAATGGGAACTGCAGATGCTGGAGAAGAGGTGTGTACAATTTTCAACATCTGGTTATTCCAAATTAAAAGCCCTGCAACTTCAAGTGAACTTGTAAAATCAATGAAGACAGATTAATCAGTCTCTCTTAATACAACAAAAGACATTAGTCATTGATACTGGAATACAGCAGTGTTAATCTTATCAGATAGCTCTTGAAGTCAGTGTTCACATCTGAGTGTGAATGCTCTTTTACAGTTCTTAATGCCCAACAAATAACTATATTTCTAATTGAATCTCCAGGCCATGTTCAAATGTCAATTCCGTCGCTGAAGCTTTTATCAACACAGAACAAAGTAGATAAAGAGAGGGATTTAAAAGGTTGACAGCACTCAAAAGTCCAAAAGTCATCCTGTCCAGATGTGATGCTTTCAATGGTTGCAAAGGGAGGTTACATTAAAACCTTAAAAGCTGTGATCACCATCTTCCAATCCTGCTTTAAAGATGTTAGAGTGCTGGAGAACTGCAAGTACATCAATACGCAAATAAGGGAGAAGATAAACTTGGCCTAATGCCATTTTTGAGAAATATGTTAGAGATAATAATACAGGACATAATCAATTCATATATGGAACATTATGCATTAACTCATGAAGGTCATCATGAATTTGTGAAAGGAAAATTATGTTTGGATAACATGATGAAGTTATGATGCTGATGAATGTAAATGGTGTAAGTGATGTTGAGTATTTGGTCTTTTGAAAGGCATTTGACAAAGTTCTATGCTATAGACTTGCAAGCAGAATTAAAATATTTGGGAGTAAAGGGACAGAGCCAACATGGGTACAAAATTGGCTAAGAGATAAAAAGCAGAGTTCATTTCAGAGCAGAGGGAGATATACAGTGGGATTCTGCAGGGTATTGTGTTAGAAGCACTGCTGTTTATTTTATCTGTATTCATGACCTGATCTTAACTATATAGGGTATAATTTCAAAGTTTGTGAAGACAAGAAACTTAGAAATATAGTAAGCAATGAGGAGCAATGGATTTGGGAGGATGTGATGAAAAGGACAGACACTTAGTGGCTAAAGTTTACAGAATTCTTGAACTGGATAAATAAGGAGAAACTATTCTACAGATTTGTTGATAACTAGAGGTCACAAATTTATAGTGAGTGGCTAAAGGACTGGTGACAATCCAAGGTATCTGTTTTTATAGAACTAATCACTGCCTGGAAAGTTTATACAAGGCATGGGACAAAGTTCAGAAATAGGACTTCTGGCATGCCGGATCATGCTGGTCAGTAGGAGCAGATTCTATCATAACTTTCCAATGGTATTTGGGCAATGAATTAAACTGAATGCCATCACAGTGCTTTGAGGAAAGAATAGCATAGTTAATAGCTGACACAGGCATGACAGGCTGAATGGCCTCCTACTGCATTATTTTGTCATTCTATTCCATGATATATCTAGAGACAGCCACTGCCGCAGCAGATTAATCAACTGCACCTAACACATAACCACTTCTTCCTGACTCACAGCTAAAACTCACAACCTTAAGCAGTTATTTGCAATTAAATTCTTTATGTACTTTAAAATACTGATTATACGCCAATTTCAAAGTAATAACAATCCTCCTCTTGTTTCACCCTGCTTTATTGTTCCAATGTTCATTTTCCCACAATCTGTTGTCTTGGAGCAGCAATATATCTTATTTCTGTCCATTTCTTCACAGTATTCAACACTGCGTGGTTCTTTAAGTCAACTTAATAGGTAGATAAACGTTGTCTTTCAGTCATTATAATCCATAAGAAATCAAGCACTTGGCCTTTCAAGCAGAAATCTGAATTAGAGATTTTTCTTCTGTGAGACTACATCCAACTGAAATCAAAATCCGAAAGCAAAATTAAAAGTAAACCATTGCAGGCTGCACAGTTGGGGCAGTTATATCAAGACAATCAGTATTTGTAAATTCACATCAATTAGAAATTGCTGACATCAGAAATCTAATCACACTGAGACAGTTGGTATTCTTTGACAGAGGAAATAATCATTTTATGGAAATGTAGATCTGCGCAGAGATTTACATCAAAATTAATGTCGCATTTTTGTTACGTATGCGCTGATACTAACACATGCTCAACTATAGCCAGCCCATTAGTGAACAACTTCACTTCTACTATAAGGATGACAGACAGGCAATGAATCCAGAGCAGTGATTGTTCTGTGGAAATCAACTGGACGTGAAACTTGTCAGTTATATCCAAACTTGTTTATTGCAGCGGTACTGCATTGATTTACATTGAAATATAACAATTAATAGCAACATACAATTGAAACCTGAACAAGTAGTCACAGTGGGGCTAGAAAAAGTCTTTTTTATAGCTAAGCCAATGGAGACAAGTTGGGAATATACCAAGGTAAGAGCACTTTAAGAGGGAAATACTAATGAGCAAGTAGCCAGGTTGTAACATGTAGTGCGCAGGAGCGTCTCAGGAGAAATTAACTCTCTTCTTCTGTTGTGAGATCCGCCATGCCCAACTCAGATTCAGAAGTTCCTTCAATGGACAGGGTGAATCTACAGATTCCAACAGTTCCAAGGAACTGTGAATGTCTTGCTCCCACACTATTTGTGAGTTTTACATGATCTCTACGCTTGTTCAGGGCGGTCATTCCCACCCAAACTTTATATGTTACTAGTCCTGACCTCGCATTGACTCTTAGGCATGCAGGTCCATTCCTGTGGTTCCTACACCAAACTTTGTTCCCTGTAGTAAATTGTTTCTGTTGCCTGGTGGAGTCTGGAATCTGGCACTGGCGCTCTTGATGCCATTTCACCAGCCCCACTGTCAGGTCCGGGAAGATCAAATTCAATCTGGTGTGGAATCTTCTCTCAATTAGCTACTCAGCTGGAGCTGTCCCTGTAGTTGCATGAAGGGTGGTCCTATAGGAACCAGGATAGTTTGGTACCTAGCAAAGCAGTAAGCCATTTCTTCAAGCCTGCCTTCAAAGTTTGGACTGCTTTTTATAGCAGACCAAGGGATGATGGATGGTATAGAGCTGTCCTTATATGTCAAATCCCATTTGACATTAGGCAATAGTCAAATTCCCTGCTGGTAAGTGATGACTCATTGTGACCAACGCTTCTGGGAGTCCTTGTATTATAAAAGATGCGTGCAGTTTTTTTCTATCATTATTCCTGTGTTTGATGAATGAACACTATGCATGCCTAATCACTTTGAGTGGGCTTCTACAATGGCTGAAAACATTGAGCCCATGAAATAACCTGCATAGCCGACATGTAACTGGGTCCAGGGTTTACCTGGCCATTCCCACAAATGTGGGGGAGCTGTCAGTAGTAATTTTTGTCCTTGTTGGCACACTGGTCACTGCCCCACCAATGCAGCCATGTCTGAATCCAATCCTGGCCAGCAGACATAACTTCTTGCCAGCATCTTCATTTTGGAGACCTCTGGATGACACTGGTGGAGTGTAGCTGGTATCTGGCAGCAACCTTTGCTTGGGACAATCATTCTTGCTTCCCATAAAAATATGCCATTCTATACTGTGATCTGGTCTCTCTGGGTCTAAAAGGATTCAATTCTGGCTGTGACGGCCTTTGGTTTCCCCCTTCACCACCAGCTGTTTCAGTTTTGCCAAGACTGGATCGTTTTGTGTCCAAAGTAGTCTGGTATTTTCAACTGTGACTGGAAGTGTATCCAGAAAATTTGAAATCATTGTAGACTCTTCCAGTAGCAGTACCATTGGTGATGTATCTGCCAGTGGGAGGTGGCTTATTGCATCCACGTTCGCTGTTTGGCCTCCCAGATAGTATTCCAATTTGTAATTATAAGAATGTAGAATAAGGGTCCACTGCTGAATTCAGCCTGAAGCTATGGGCAGCGCTGCCCGGTGGTCTTCAAGTAGACCGAGTAGGGAATTGTAGTCTCTCATTACAAAGTTACGTCCATAAAGGTTTTGGTAGATCTTCCTGACTCCAAGTATGACCACCAAAACTTCCTTATTTATCTGGGCATTTTACAGTCTGCATGAGCTAAAGTCCTGGATACATATGCTGTTGGGTGCCCCTCTCCATTGGGCCATCTATGAACTAATATCTGCCTAACGCTGTTCAGGGAGGCATTGCATGTCAATACCAGATCTCACATGGGATCATAGTGTTCCAAACCTAGGGGATGATTGCTGTTTCTTCACTTCCCTGAAAGCTATGGCTTGGCTACACAACCATTTCCAAGGCTGACCCATTTTTAAGAGTTGATGTAAAGGTGCCAGGATGGAGGTCAGGTTATGTATGAACTTTCTATAATAATTCACCAGCCTAAGAAAAGACTTAAAGCCCAGTGCAACATGGGAGCAGAGGCACTTTTGATCACTTTATCTTCCATAGGGTATACCCAGCCTTGTCAACTCTGTGGCCCAAGTAGGTCACTTGTGGTGCCTGGAACGCAATCTCCCTTCTTAGGTGTGGGCCTTCTTGGGAGAGCCATCTAAGGCCCAAATTCTCTCAGTGCTGCTTATTGATCTTCCCTGTTATTAGCACATCACCTAGATAAATGGCAACCTGGGGTAGACGTTGCGAAATGTTATCCATCATCCGCTGGAAAATTACACAGGCTGACAATACCCCAAATGGCAGTCTCTTATATTAGTACAAACCCTTATGGGTATTAATTGTAGTATACTCCTGAGAATCCTCACCTAACAGCAATTGCAAATATGCATAGCTAATGTACAGCTTCAGGAAAGCCAGCTTCATCCATCCCCTCCCTCCCCCCTCCCCAGCTTCGTGTATAAATCCTCAATGTAAATGAGTGGATATTTATCCAACTGAGAAAACCATTTTGCCATTTGTTTAAAATGCTCACAAGGGTGAACTGACCAGTCATATTTCAACATCAGTGCAACCATGCTGCCCATTCTGCAAACTGGACTGGTTTGATGATTCCTTCACTTTCCAGACTCCTGATTTCTGTCTCTACTTTTGCTCATAAGGCAAGTGGCAGTAGGCACGCCTTGCAGAATCATGGAATTGCTTCCTGGTCAACATCGAAGGTGGCTTTGGCTCCAGTGATAGTCCCTAGACTTTCCTGAAAACCTTCTGGATATTTAATCAGGACTTCACTCAGGCAGCCATTTTCTAATCAAAAAATGTTGAGCCAATCTGGGTGAATCTCGTCAACCAATTTCACCTCATCAAGTTTGAACATGAGCCTTTTACTGCAATCAGTTGTAACTGACGGTCATTCTGAACCAGCAGCTTCTCATAAGAGGCTGGAATTGAAATTGTACCGTTAATCTGCAAAGGTTCCCTCGTATCGGTTCTCAGTCTAGCCAAGCTCTTGCATAAACCTCAGGTTTGGAGTCCGGAGCGATTTTGTTAAAGACTGGCTGCACTGGTATCGATCTCCATTCAAACCAGATGACCATTTATTTTGGAGAGATAGTAGGAACCGCCGATGCTGGAGAATCTGAGATAACAGGGTGTAGAACAGGATGAACACGGCCGGCCAAGCAAATCAGAGGAGCAGGAAAGCTGATGTTTTGGGTCTAGACCCTAAGGGGTCTAGTGTCTGTGACCGACACTTCTGGGAGTCCTTGTATTGTAAAAGATGCATGCAGTTTTTTTCTATGATTATTCCTGAGTTTGATGAATGAACACTATGCATATCTAACCACTTTGAGTGGGCTTCTACAACGACTAAGAACATTGAACCCATGAAAGGACCTGCATATCCGAAGGGTCTAGACCCGAAACATCAGCTTTCCTGCTCCTCTGATGCTGCTTGGCCTGCTGTGTTCATCCAGCTCTACACCTTGTTATCTCTGGCCATTTATTTTTATTGGTTATGATTTGGATGTTGCTAAGCAATTTAACTGTTCCAAACCAGATGTAGGTAGACTTTCCAGGGTGTGCACTGTACTGGATACCGGCCTACGGGCTCTTTTACTCTATTTATGTCTAGTGGGACTCTTTTGCTATCTCAAGTCTGCATACCAGCAGTAACTACAATGGCTTCCTGGCCCAGATCCTAAAGAAAATTTTACCCATTTGTCTGGGGTTTAGCTTTGTTCTGGGGTTTTGTTGTGGGCTGACCTAAGGTTTCTCCGTTGAGGGTATGTCCTGAGTGAAGCTATACAATTGCCTTCACTCAAGTGGTGTTTCCCAAGCTCAGTTGCATTGGCAGTGGTGCCACTATACCCTCTAACTCATATGCTCTACTTGCTGTATTTTCCAATGATAAAGCTAGTTGTGGTGCCTGTTTGAAGTCCAGTCGGGCTTCAGCTAGTATGCTTTTTTACATGGTTACATCATTAATCCCACACACTAATCGGACTTTTGGTTAAACCAAAGTCACATGCCCCTGGCAGGCATCTTAACCTCCTCAAAAACCCTGAAATGGATGCCCTGGGTCTCAAATTGCTGAGTAAAAATGATAGTGCATCAGAAATAGAGGAGGCTCGGGGTCATAATATTTCTTAACTAAATCTGTCAACTTTTGAACGGTTTTAGAATCGAGTGCCTTAGGGAAATTTATGCTCCTAATAACAAGAAAAGTTGTGGATCCACAAAATTACTCATAAATTATGAGTAAATTACTCATTACTTTCCATTTGACCCAATGTCATTTGCCCAGAAAAAATAATACATTCTTTCCACATACAGGACCTAGTCTTCAGCAAGGGGAAAAAAAGTTCAAGCAAAAAGTCAGCTTGAGGTGAATTTCAAGATGCAAGAGACTTCAACCAGAAATTGAAAAGGCTTTCCACTTTGTAATTGTGAATGATGTGTCTACAAAATTAAACGGTTGGAAGCTTTTGCCTCTATTAGCATTGTATACCCAAAGACAACCAACAAACAAATGCTCACAACCAAACTCACCGGTCAGAATCCTGCCTGAATACAAATCTGAAACATTGTAAGCCAATAGTATAACCTAGAGCAGCCAAATTAACTGCAAACGATGGATCACCCACTCCTTGCATTTGTTGTGGATGATGAAATGCACCTATGGAAAGACTATGAAAACCACAAGTATTTCATTGGAGAACTGGAGTAACAGTTATGTGCAGCTGAATATTGTAATCATTCGTAGGATCACCAATGTACTAACTGTGTCAGAACAGGCCCAGAAAAATGGCATTGAGTCAGTCAACGATTGGATGTACCCAGGCTGGTTCAACCCCAAAGAACACAGTAAAAGTGATGCAGTACCACATGCAGAGAAGCTGCAATTATATCATTCAGCCCTGCTAGAAAGTACAGTGTATACACACAGTAGAAGCTTAAGATGGTGACATTAAGCATCCGGCATTATCCTTGGTGTGCATGCAGACTGGCGTAGCTCTAATCAGGTGCATGGTAAAGAAAGATGGCACAATTTGGTTATGCTTAGACCCAAAATCTCTAAACCAAAGCTTCCAAAATGGGGGTTAAGACTAAAAGTGTGGTGACAATTGGAAATTTTGTGATTGTAAACTCTAAGGCAGCCACACTGAGGTGGCCATATTCCATAGAACTCTAATTATAATAGAATGGCATGTGCACATGTCCCACCAGGCACCTGCTCCCAGACATGTCTCCCATTCTCGTGGGTCTCCACTCTAAACTCTCACTCATCCCACCGACCCTATGCCAAACTCAAGGGTCTTTTTCCCTGTCCAGTCTAACGCAAATACAAACTCACCAAATTCCACAACCCACTCTTGCATCTGTCACCAATCCTGCAGTCAGTCTGGAGCAGCCTGTAAACTCAGCATAGTTGTGAAAGTTGTCATTAAGTGATATAATCACCCAAATATCATGACCATGTCAACTGGACAAAAACAGTTGGTGAATATGCACAAAGTCAATTAGGAAGTATGGAGTGAGTAAATGCTGTCCAGTTAATTCTGAAAAGTTACTGAGGAAAACTCCCAATCGTTTATCAATATCCACTATTTAAACAAAGCTGCTATCTTCCAAAGGCAATAGTACTTTTTTTTTGCTTTTGATTACTGTGACTCCCAGAATGCTCAACCAAGTTTAGTTTTGATGAGATAGTGATGTTGCTGGAGCATAGGCTAAAGTTCTGGAAATATTGGTTCAAAATCCTGCCATGGCAGCTGGTGGAATTTCGAATCAATGAATAAAATTTTGAATTGAAATCTAGCCTTATTAATAGCACCCATGAAACTACCAGATGTTATAATAATCCATCCAGTTCATTGATGTTCTTTTCCTACTCAATCGGTACTGCATGTTACTCCAATCCCTGACAAAGTGGTCAAATCTTAACTGTCCTCTGTGATGGCCCATGCAGGTCAAGTGCAATTAGGAATGGGCAACAAATGCTAGCCTGAACAGCTGTAGTGACATCCCACGTAAGACTAGATTAAAATAAAGCCATCCATATAATTTTCTACCAGCAATTCCTGTCGAGATTCCTCCTTTCTTAAAAATTTGATGTTGCTGCTTTATATGGCTGAGAGGATTCGTTTTTTGTGCTATTTATTAACTGAGGTCCCCAATTTTCTGCTTAAATTCCCTGATCTCCTTTTTGAAAGTGGAGAAGGAACAGAGAACTGTATGGAGAGCCTAGGGGTTATTTGAAACAAAATGACTGTTCTGATTGAAATGGACTGTGGGATTTAAATCTCTCTCTAGTGAGAGCTGAAACCTCATCCATCAGCTTGCTGATGCTTCCACACGCACATAATACAGAGTAATTAATTTGGACCGAGAAACAAGTCCACATTGACAATTCCAGCAGAGATAAACTGCCTCTTTATTCTTTTATTGTTTGGGGAAAAGATCAGACAACTCTACCCTCAGTCCATTAGAGGCTTTGATACACTGCTGATTCATATTCTCAGCAATTAGTGGACACCCATTTTCCTCCATGTATGAATTTAAGCTCCTTGATGAAACCATTTTCATCATCCTTTTGAGAAAGTGATGATTGAAGTATTGACGGTGGGATGCGCAGTGGGAGAAATCAGTATGCAAATCAGTTTTGAATCCTTTTACATTTTTAATTAAACTCATAGCAACCATAGCTAAGTGCTTCAATAAAGCATGAGAAATGTGATTTACTAGTGACTGCACAAATGTTTCAAATAGTCACCCACATATTTCAAATTTAAAATAGAAAATGTTACAGTCAGCTGATATTTGAAAGAAGAATTAGGAAATTTTGAAATGCACTTTTTTTTAAGAACTGGATTTGAATTTACTGCTCTTAAATTTCAAGATCAGTTAATATGCAACAGACGCAACAAAAAGTTAAAACAATGCAACAAAATGAAACACAATATTATTAACATTTATGATGGCAAGAAATCGAAGAAACATGATCTGAACAAATATTTGAGAGCTTATTCACTGACCATATTCTGTTACACCCTTTGTACTATATGATCAATTCCAATACCATAAATAGTGTAGGATATAACTCAGTGTTTTGAATTGCAAATGGCAAAACGTTCTTCAGGCTTGGGTTTCACTCCTCAAAGCCATTTGAGAAGACTCATAGCTTCAATTCAAAACAAATTGCATGCTGCTAGAATTTGCCATTTTGGATTTCGGGATTTCTGGAGTGTATAGACCACCCTCTACAAACAGAGTAGATTCTGGGCTGGGAGGAAAATAGCAAATGAAGCTTTACGCAAGCTGCAAATATACAAAAGCTCCTTAGCAATTGGAGACCATGACTTGAAACACATTATGAATTTCATACAGAGATAGTAAGAACTGCTAATGCTGGGGGCAGAGACAATACAGTGTGGAGCTGGAGGAACACAGCAGGCCAGGCAGCATCAGAGGAGCAGGAAAATTGACACTTCAGTTCGGGACCCTTCTTCAGAAATACATTTTTGTTTCTCTTTTAATGTTGAATCCATGAGTTCTTACAATTGCAGGCTTAGAGTTAAAATAGTTACTAATGTCGCATATTTCTTCATCACCATCTCTGGATATCTCCTGTCCCAGCAAGAAGACACAGAAACATGGGAAGAAATGTAAAAATGGAGCTCTGTTTTCTGAGCTGATTTTCTTTGCTGCTCTCTGCATGGATTCTTGCACTGAGGTAATTTTCCAGCTGTGCATCTGAAATTGGGAACCTTTAAATGTGACTAGGAGCATAGGGCACTGTCTTCAAACAGAGCAGCATTAAATGCAACAAGTCTAATGTTGATCAGATGATGTGAGCCATTAAATTTGAGTTCCTTGTCCTTGTCAGATCCTCCCATGACTCTTACATCGGCAATCAACTCTGGTTCTATGACTCCTGCTGTTTTGCTTTTACTCTCGCTTTAGTATTCATGGCAGGTTCTTCACCTGACTTGGTTTTATCTCTGGAATTACTTTTTGAAGACCCTCCAACACTCCACTTTTTCTTCACCGGCAGGACTTTTCACAAAGCACATCTTTTTCAGGATCACACAGTTTTCAAATATAAACATGCTTTCAACTAATACGTGCCTCCTCCTTCATTGTGTTCACATGAGTTTTAATAGCTCATCAATGATTCAGGTGCTTCACACCCCAGCTTTCCTCAGAGTATTCCTTTACTCATGTTCTCACATGGTTTAATCTTCCTGTTTCAGAGGGTTTCGGGCACAATAGGTTTTGGTGAGTTTGGAGCTGTGTGCAGGTGCCTGATTTTTCTTGATGCTCAGCGTCCCAAGAATTTTTAATCTAGCTCTGAAGTTACTGACCACACATAATGTTCTTTCTAATTTGCATAGAACGTGACCCATTTAAGTAACCCTGCAAAAAAAGATTAAAAGGGCAGTGTATGTAAATGGTGTGCATTCCTGAAATGTTTTGATGGTCTTAAGTGACTGATTGTCTCCTTCAACCTACACAGTCTTATCTTGAATGAACAGAATGCCTTGTGAGAAGCACCAGTGTTATTAGAGGTGGGAAAGTGTTTGTCAAGGCATTATAAAATTTGTTTCTTTCTTATCCTATTACAACCTACAATCACAAGCAGTAAACCACATAATAAAGCCTTCTTGTAAAATCACGCCTGGAAATATTAACATTCAAACTCTACCTTTTAGAAATTCATTCTAAATACTTTCTTCCTCCCCTAGATGTGCCTTGTGAATTGCTCGAACTATGGGAAGGAGAAGCTCATTTGGATCCTGCCTTGAGTAGGAAATATGTCCTCACTGCTCCCTACAACCCAACTGTGTGTATGTAAGGTTTACTCACCTTTTATTTCACAAGGGCATGATGCTGCAAGAATTTAGAATATAATCTAAACTGATACTTAAATCCAGCAGTGAGGCAGTGTTTTGATGCCAGAGGTGCCAACATTCTGATAAAACATTAAACTGAGACCATTCTGTCTGTTTGGGAGAAAATCCAATGACGTTATTCAAAGAATAGGATATTTTCTTGAAGTACTGCCTAATTTTCCTCACTCAGTCAGCACCTCAAAAGCAGATTAAATGGTCCCCTCTTGTTTGCTGTGACCAAACTGACTGTTACTGAAGTCTGTTAGACAATATTGACAACACTTTGAAAGCATAATCATGATTAAAAACTTTGTTTTCTCTTGACACTGTAATGCTTAGTAATCAAACAAAGATCATTAGGAAGTGTAAAACAATTTATGATTTTTATAAGTAGCCATTGACCTTTAAGTTTTTTCCCACCTTTTCATCAGTACCTAGCTATGGTAAACATCTGTTTTGTGCAGCCATTATTTGCATTCAGTACTAATGAGGTATGAATGATGAAAGGCCCTATGTCTGTCATCATGAGAGATATTTTAATCAGTTTGTTCAGAAATGTTATGACACGCCTCTGGAGCAGGTGGAACTTGAACAGAGGCCTCCTGGTTCAGAGTTTGGGATATTACCACAGTACCACAAGACGCCTTCTGTCATCAGGCTATCATTACTTACTTTATATTGACACATTTTAGTGGATGCAGGCACTGATCTATTACTGTGGGAGATAAAACATACAGAGAAATTACACAATGGAAAATACAGGTAAATTGATTCCAAACCAAGCAAAAGGAAATGATTATTCAAAACAGGAACTTGAATTTTTACTTGCTTACATTTAGATAAATGTATCAAAGTATTTCCTTGAACAGTGAGTGACAAAGGAGCTTTTGGCAGTGATAGTATGGAGATTCAAAAGTTGCTGTTGTGAGTAGGTGCTTTGTGAGAAGGGATATGTGTGTCCTATTTTGAAAAACCAGTCAATAAAGGAAAGCATCAAAGGCAATCCAAACTTAATTTTATATTTTTATATCATGTGAATTCTTGTTTTAATTAGTGTCTTTTACATTATTGTAATCAAACTGCCCAGACATGTCATGACATAATTCCAAGACAGGTGAGACTTTTAGGTAGCTACTAAATATTCAGAGGTAGCAACTATCTCTGTGCTGTGAGTTCCCTCACCCTTCATCCATCACACTCAACCTGCTTGTAAATGCTCCTCTAATGCCTTCTGTACGGGTACATTTATAAACACACATTTAGGTAACAACGTACCAGTGGGAATGAAAGGATATAAGGTTGGGTGGATGGAGTGTGTGCATAGCAGGGCTTAGGTCTTATTGAATAGTAAGCTTTTGAATGGTACCTCTTTAAGTTGCTGCAGTCTATTAAATTCTGCAGCCTGCTTGTTCTCGATCCCAGATGTCAAAGACCATTCTTAAAGTTGAGAGGTTGATTGAAGTATTAATCCCAGGCTGATACTGGAAACTGCAGCAGGGCCAGGACACTGCCTGTCAGGTGGGTGCGATTGTGGTGGAGTGATCGTGTTTCTGCCCCTAGACTTGGGAAGTCTGAGTTCACATCCCACCTGCTCCGAAGGTGTGTAATAACATCCCTGAAAAGATTGATCGGAAAATAGATGAAATGCATGTGAATTCAACTCAGGATTTTGCCCACATGAAGAGACTAAGCCAGTGTATGAACTTCACAGTGCCATCAGTATAGAGAATCCTACCTCCCTTCTCCACAGCTATAAACAATTAATCCAACTTTGTGCTGCTATTAACACAAACAATCCATGTAATATTATTGATAATACAACAACAGAGAAAATAGCAACAACTCTGACCTTGACAGCTGAGATCGCTCTTGGCTTAGACTGATAGTGTAAAGTATGTGCATGTGGGTTGGCAGGCCATCTTACATCTCTACCGATTTCCTTTTATGTCCAAAGAAATAGAAATCTGGAGAGATGTTGAATTGGATGCTGACTTACTGTCGCATGTTTTACACTTTTTAACACATAGTGACAGATTTAACTCATAGATTGTGAAGCAAATAAGGCTGCTGCCTCCAAAGGTGCCTGCAGGTCATCTAAATAAATAATTTTACTGGTAGCTTAGAAAGTATATAGGTACCAGAGGGACAGAGCATTTTTCATGCTGTGAATGTACTGAATGCGTACTCTGACTCATAGAGCAGCAAATAAGTTTTACATTTGCTGGCTTAAGGATATTTCTTCTTAAATCTGGAAAAAAGATGGCCAGAGAGTAAAATAAGAAAACACGACTATCAAACAATGATGCATCACAAATAGTGTAATTTTGCCTCCAGCATATTGTTTTATCTGATGTGGCAATGCTTATGTAATTTCATTTAATTGAAGAATCTGGCAATGGCATTGCAGAGTCAGACATTTATTGTAACTATTACATACAAACATGATATTCTTCAGGTACATAAAAGACTGGGATAAAATTAAGATATTTGTTTACAACACAGGAACAAGTTTCCAGCAGCTTGTCATGCTTTAAGTGATCTGAAACAAGTTGGAGTATTAGAACTTTATATCCTCAGATCTTCTCAAGTACATTGACTGACTTGAGTTTGTCAAGTCGATTGACTGCCACGAGGGGTCATAGTTTTAAGGTGTTAGGAAGAAGGTATTGAGGAGACGTCAGAGGGAGGTTCTTCACCCAGAGAGTTGTGAGCGCATGGAATACTTTGCTATTGGTAGTCGTGGAAGCAGAGTCATTAGTGACATTTATGCAACTGCTGGACATGCACATGAACAGCAGTGAATTGAGGGAAATGTAGGTTAGGTTATTTTATTTTTGGATTAGGATTATTCCACGGCACAACATCGTGGGCCGAAGGGTCTGTACTGTGCTGTACTTTTCTATTTTCTATGTTCTACATCAATAATCCTGTCAGGCCTTTCCTCAATAACGATCTTTTCAAACACTTGTACTTGCTTATCTTTGACAGTTGCCATTTGCATCTGCTCACACTGGCTCTGGTCACAAGGTAATAGATCAATCTAGAGAACATCTTCGACATAATAGTCTAGAGGGTTAGCCATGAGTTACAAGAGGGATATCTTGGGTCTTTACGTTAATTGGGTAATCTGCTTAGTGTATAATGCTGCATTATCCTGGTACCTGGCTTTCATCAACTTTCAAAATTATATTCTTGGAAAATGTTGACTGATTCAACTCTGTTCTACCCCATGGTGTGGCTTGAGTCTGACGAATTTTGACTACACTAAGATCTGTCCACACTGGTAGTTTTGTCACCGCTTGAACAGGTGTGTTAACCCTGCAAAACCCTTCCTTGCCAATGGAAAACGAGATTTTTAGAGCTCTTGCCTTGGGAGCATCTACAGCTTGACATGTAAAATAAAACTGAATATGTTATTGAACATTGTTCAACTTCAGCAAAAGTGTCACTGAATACCTGCTTCATAGTGAGATTTCTGCTTTCTATGATTTCACCTCCAAATGTTGATCTGTATCACCTTTGTGTCAGTGTAAAATTTAAAAATGCTCCTTCTTTAAGAACAATGACTTTATGGCTGTTTTTCGAAGAAATTGCTGCTTATTTATTGACTGTTAAGAACAGAGCATTCTTACCTTCTAGCTGTCTGTACTCAACTTCACAGGCTTTGTGCTCAGCAAAAGTGCACATGAGACCCTTTTCTAACTAAGGCAATCTTAAAAAATTATTTTATCTCAAAAGATATTACATTCTATTCAAAACTAAATGAGTTCATTTTTATTACTGGTCAGTGTCCTACCTATCGATCTCTAGGCTATCTATATTCACAGAGCCTGATGCTGTTTAAAGGTAAGGACCTCTCCCTTGGTCTGAATTCTCTGTTTGACAATGCTGTTCTCTGGTTAGTCTTCATTTAACTTTTCAAATACATGCCACCAAGGTATTCGAGTCTTTTATAGACCTCACCACTGCCACCATACTGCAAGATTACCTTTAATACGGTGTTTTACCTGTTGTGGCAGTATTTGTGTTATCTGCTGTGAAAGAATGGGAGTGCGTGTGGATACCATGGTATTGAAGAAACCAACAGATATTTATTTCAAATACCTCCTATGTAGAAACATAACATGCCACAGATTCATAAGCGTTTGAACAAATCTTAAGTTGTTCGTTTACAATAGCGAGCATGCTTCCAGTAGAGTCTCATCCTTCAATTGATATGAGGTAAGATAGAGCTTGACTCCTCAGGTCATTAGCTATGATACAGTGATGATCTTATGGGCAAGTCTCTTAAATGCATACTGACATAGTGACCATGAGACATGGCACAGCAATAGCTACTTGGATTTGCCTGTTTTGGGCTCTGCATCTCTGACAAGTTCATAATAAACTCCAAAACTACATGAGAGACCAGTTTTTAATATTGTGATAAGAAAGAAGGTAATATCACTTGATCATACATCAAAACTGAATAGCAACAATTATATTTTTGCATTTCTAGACAATATGCAATCATAAAAATCACCATAAAATGGTAGTTTGAAGTTTTAATTATCAACTATACAGACAGACAGCACATTCCAGATAATCTGCAGTCTGTGAATACACTGAACTCCCATTCTCTATTCTTGAAACATGGAAATGTTAATTAAAAGCCGGATCCATTGAGGAGGATAAATATTGTACAGCACACTTAGAGAATAAGAATGCTAAGAAAATAAACACAGATACATCTAAATCCTCAGTTTAATTATTCAGTGCAGCTCTCCCTGTCCAGTTGGAACATTATGTGACAAATACAGTAACAGCTGTCATCAGCTCAGGCTTATTGGGAAAATGTTTCCACTTTGGGGATGGAAGCAGCAGGTGGCCATGTCACTGCCTAATGGAAGCTCTTGTTTCTCTATGTACTGGTGAATATATTTATTTTCTCCAAAACTAAAAAGACATTTTAATTTAATATTACTGGTAGCTCTGGTTGTTTTTGCTGCTTTACAGAAGTTCCTATGTTTTATTTAAATTCCTGGATGGTCATCTGTCTGCCCTATTTTTGAGTACTTAATGATGATGGTGTTTACATAAACAACTGAATACCGGAGACTGAAATCTTCCCCAGCGTGACCCTGCTTGTCCAGTGACTCTCAAGCTTCTTTGGCTTAGGGATACCTTCTCAAATGAATGAGTAATCAGTGACATGATCTATGTAAAAAGTGTTTTAATAATGCTATTTAAAAAAGCTAATTATTTTGACGAGTAATTTGAGAACTATTTCATGAAGGTAAACCGTGATGAGTCAGAGCAGAGAAGCTAGTGAAATGATAATTGTGATTCTAACACTTTAACACACATTGACTGACCTGGTTTTAATGTAATCACAATTGCCAGATGATGACGTATATGCTCTATCAGTTCACAGATCACATCCAATGCAAACACATGATGGCCAAAGTCGTTTTAACACTGTCGTAACAAATATAGACAATTGGCAGCATTAATACAGGCATTGTCCTATTTTAATTTAAAAGTAATCCTGTAAGCAGGAGTTTCTCCTCTCCAACTGTCCTCTCAAGAATGTGATTTTCCATGGAATATTTAATACACCTATGTAAAGCCAATGCAGTTTGTCTGTGTTATCTAGCTACACAAGGAATTCTCAACATTGGTGTAGGTTTAAGTAAAACTGACAGGCTTTTAATTATTACAAAAATTGAACCAACAGCAGCTGACTTCCCACCTCCCCCTCTGCTGAAAATAAATACGAGATCATTGCTGCAGACCATGGTACTCGGGGTGCTTGCATGGGCAATGTATCTGCTGCTGTCCTTCTGGATGGAAGTTGTCATTCTTTTGGAAGGTGCTGTTGAAGGAGCCTTGGTGAATTTCCTAAGTATGTTTTGTAAATAGTATACACAGATGCTACTGAATGTTGTTGATGGCGGAGGGAGTGAATGCTTGTGGATGTGGTGCCAGTCAGGTGGGCTGTTTTGTCCAGGATGATATCAAGCTTTTTGAGTGTTGTTGGAGCTGCACCCACCCAGGCAAGTGGGGAATATTCCATCACAGTCCTGACCTAAGCCTTGTAGATGGCAGACAGGCTTTGGGGAGTCAGGAGATGAGTTGCTCCTGATATTCTTCCTGCAGAGGGAATGCAGTGAAGGTTTACCAGACTGACTCCTGGGATGGCAGGACCGACATATGAGGAGAGGTTGAATTGTTAGGATTACCTTAACTGCAGTGCAGAAGAATGAGGGGAATCTGATAGAAGCCTATAAAATTCTAACAGGACAAGACAACATAAATACAGGAAGAATGTTCCTGATAACATAGTCCAGAATCAAGAGTCAAGAGTCACAGTTGAAGCACACAAATTAAACCATTTAATACTGAGATGAGAAGTTTCTTCACTCAGAGGGTGGTAAGCCTATGGAATTCAATATCAAGGAAAACAGTTGAGGCCAAAACATTGTAGAATTTCTAGGAGGGGTTGAATAAAGCCTGGGGTGGGGGAGGAGGAGGTGTTAAAAGGTTTCAAAGGATATGGAGGAGAAGGAAGCTATTGATTTGGATGATCATCCATGAACATATGAATGGTGGAGCAGGCTCGAAGGCTATATGGCCTACTCCTACTATGGGTACACCAAATTCTGAAGCACGGGTCT
Source organism: Stegostoma tigrinum (assembly GCF_030684315.1). Taxonomy (NCBI): domain Eukaryota; kingdom Metazoa; phylum Chordata; class Chondrichthyes; order Orectolobiformes; family Stegostomatidae; genus Stegostoma; species Stegostoma tigrinum. The sequence goes on along the minus strand of NC_081371.1, from coordinate 27,038,526 downwards.
TCAGTGCTGTTGCTAGAATATTGACAAGGCCCAAAATCTCTGCAGAATCCAGTCCAACTGTTTCTTGATATGACATGGATTAAATTGAATTGGCTGAAGACTATCAACTGTGATGCTAGGGACTACCGAAGGAAGCCAAGATGGATCATCCATTCGGCACTTCTGCGCAGGGATTGTTGCAAATACTTCAACCTTATCTTTTGCACTGATGTGCTGGACCCCCCTATCATTGAGGGATGGGGATATCCGTGGAGCTGCCTCCTCCAGTGAGTTGTTTAATTGCCCACCATCATTTATGACTGGATGTGGCAGAGCTGCAGAACTTCGACCTGACCAGCTGGTCAAGTTTACTGACGATACCACCATTATAGGCCAGATATCAAACAATGACAAGTCACAATACAGAAAAGATATAGACTGCTTGATGTTGCAATGCAATGAAAGCAATCCCTCCCTCAATATCAGCAAAACTAAAGAACTGATCATCGACTTCAGGAAGAAAGGAGGAGGACACACCCCAATCTATATCAATGGAGGTGAGGTGAAGTGGGTCGAGAGTGTGAAGCTCCTAGGAGTGACGATAACCAACAATCTGTCCTTTATTCTCCACATAGATGAGATGGTCAAGAACGCACAACATCGCCTCTTCTTCCTCAGGAGACTTAGGAAATTTGGCATGTCCATCAGGACCCTCACCAACTTTTACAGATGCACCACAGAAAGCATTCTATTTGGATGCATAAACAGCTTAGTATAGCAACTGTTCTGCCCAGGACCGTAACAAATTACAGGAAATTGTGTGCACGGCCCAAACCATCACGAAAGCCTGCCATTCCAAGGACTCCATCTACACTGCTTATTGCCATAGGAAGGCTGCCCACATCATCAAAGATCCTTTCCACCCTGGTGATACTCTCTTCCAACCTCTTCCATTCGGCAGAAGATACGGAAGCTTAAACATATGTACCAGTAGGTTCAAAAACACCCTCCTCCCTGCAGTTATTAGACTGCTGAATGAGTCTGTCTAATTTCAAAGCTAATGCTGATCTCGCTTTTGTGCAAGGTGTGACCCTTGTATGCTTGCTCTGTCTAAGCGTCCTATGACGTCCTCATATATTATGATCTGCCTGTACTGCTTGCAAAATAATACTTTTTACTGTACTTAGGTATACGTAACAGCAATAAATCAAACCAAATCCAACTGACAGAGCAAAGTGATTTCACGATCACTTGCTGCTTATGTGGTTTGTCATGCACACAGGTAGTCCTGTTTTGTTATTTCAGCAGATTGCCAGTTGTATAAGATAGGGAGGGAGCATTTTTAGCTCGTAAAAGAAAGTCCATCAAAGGAGAAGGCAGTTCTGGACCTAAAGTAGGAAATGGGCCTGGGCAAGTGGAAGGCATTTCAGTAGGGCAGCATTTTATAGATAGTGACCGTAACACAGTTAAGATTTAGGACAGCTATGCAAAAGGATTAGAATAGGCCAGGAATAAATGTTCTAAACTGGGCAAAGGCTAATTTTATTAAGGCACAATACTTGTGGCCGTGCCAAACTTAAAAGGCCACTGTCCATCCAGAAGATTATAAGTGGCTGAACATATCACTGTACAGCAGAATGCTATACCAAGCTCACACCTGCAGTATGTGTCAGCCATTTCTTTAGCAAACACAGTGCACATGCTTCAAACAAATAGCCATTTGTGAAAGTCTTGGGAGAGTAGACGTTAGTGAGATGAAGACAGGCTACAGTCAGTCAAAGGATACTACTGTAGTTGGTCAAAGGTTCATACAGGCACTTGGTCATACTGACTCTGGGAATCCTGACTCTGGGTCAAAATCCTGGAATTCCCTCCCTAATAACATCGTGGGTCAACCCACAGCAGGTGGACTACAGCGGTTCAAGAAAGCAGCTCACCAACACCTTCTCAACAGCAAATAGGGATGGGCAAGAAATGCTGGCCAGCTGGCGGTGCACACATCTCACAAATGAACAGAAAAAAAAAAAATCCACGTCCTTGCAGCCTGGGGAATGGGTCACAGTCAAACCTATGGGTCGAGTCCGAGGGCTAGCCATGATTATTTCTGGGGCTTTGCTCCTTACCATGTCACCTAAACAAATGCAATCAAAGACATTTAAAATCAGAATCAAAGGTTTCCATTTAACAAAATACATACCATAGCTGCCACATTTACACATTGAACTATAAGTAAAAAAGCACATTGTCTCTAAGACAACTGAAACTCTTTATTGTCGGGAATGGGAGGCATCATGGTGACTTATTTGTATCATTTTGCATCATCAAAGCAATATGTGTCGCATGTGTCAGGTGAGATACCTCAGATCTCCTTACATGACATGATCTTTGGGAATTATCCAAGTTCCACTTACAATGTGCAAACAGAGGCTTGATTGTTGAATCTAAGGATTCAGAAGATTCATCGATAAAATTGTATTATCTTTTGTGTGTTCTGTATTGATTATCTGATCATGCATAATGACTGGAGTCATTGTCTTTGGAGAATAACCAATGTCACTACATAGAAGAAGACACTAACATCTTCTGTCCTGGGCCATCATTATTTAGGAAGCTAGGGAGGAGGTGGCGGAGCCTTTGGCCTTCATCTTTGAGTCCTCGTTGTCTACAGGTTTAGCACCAGAGGACTGGAGGATTGCAAATGTTGTGCCCTTGTTCAAGAAGGGCAGTAGGGATGAGCCTTACATTTGTTGTAGGAAAAAGTTTTGGAAGGGATTATAAGAGATAGGATTTATAATCATCTAGCCAGCAACAATTTGATGGGAGATAGTCAGCATGGATTCGTCAAGGGCAGGTCGTGTCTCACGAATCTCATTGAATTTTTTGAGAAGGTGACCAAGCATGTGGATGAGGGTAGGGCAGTTGATGTGGTGTACATGGACTTCAGTAAAGCCTTTGATAAGGTTCCACATGGTAGGCTATTGGAGAAAATACAGAGGCATGGGATTGAGGGAGATTTAGCAGTTTGGATTAGAAACTGGCTTTCTGTAAGAAGGCAACGAGTGGTGGCTGATGGAAAATATTCAGCCTGGAGTGAGGTCACTAGTGGTGTGCCTCAAGGATCTGTTTTGGTACCACTGCTGTTTGTCATTTTTATAAATGACTTGGACGCCGGCATAGGTGGATGGGTTAGTAAGTTTGCAGATGACAGTAAAGTCGGTGGAGTGGTGGACAGTGGGGAAGAATGTTACAGGTTGCAGGGAGACTTGTATAAACTGCAGAATTGGGCTGAAACGTGGCAAATGGAGTTCAATGCGTATAAATGTGAGGTGATTCACTTTGGGAAGAATAATAGGAAGGCAGAATACTGGGTCAATGGAAAGATTCTTGGTAGCGTAGATGTGCAGAGGGATCTTGGTGTCCATGTACATAGATCCCTAAAAATTGCCACCCAGGTTGATAGTGCTGTTAAAAAGCCTTATGATGTGTTTGGTTTTATTGGTAGAGGGATTGAGTTCCGGAGCCGTGATGTCATCCTGCAACTGTACAAAACGCTAGTGCGGCCTCATTTGGAATGTTACATGCAGTTCTGGTCGCCCCATTACAGGAAGGATGTGGAAGCATTAGGAAAGGTGCAGAGGAGATTTACCAGGATGTTGCCTGGTCTGGAGAGCAGGCCCTAGGAAGAAAGGCTGAGGGATTTGGGTCTGTTCTCATTGGTGAGAAGGAGGCTAAGAGGGGATTTAATAGAGACATACAAGATGATCAGAGGATTAGATAGGGTGGACAGTGAGAGTCTTTTTCCGATAATGATGACTTCAGCTTGTACAAGGGGGCATAGCTACAAATGAGGGGTGATAGATTTAAGACAGACGTCAGAGGCAGGTTCTCTACTCAGAGAGTGGTAAGGGTGTGGAACGCCCTGCCTGCCAATGTAGTTAACTCAGCCACATTAGAGGCATTTAAACAGTCCTTGGATAAGCATATGGATGATGATGGGATAGTGTAGGGGGAGGGGCTTAGATTAGTTCACAGGTCGGCCCAACATCAAGGTCCGAAGGGCCTGTTCTGCGCTGTATTGTTCCATGTTCCATCTTCTTTGTCAGCAAGCCCAGCAACTTCCAATGGCTGATGCCCAGCCTCCAGAAGGAGGTTCGGTTGCTGGTGAAGATCCTGCAAAGAACTGGAGGTGTATGGTGAGATCCCAGATCCCCAGACAAGAATTTTCACTGATATAACAAGGTGTAGAGCTGGATGAACACAGCAGGCCAGGCAGCATCAGGGGAGCAGGAAATCTGAAGTTTTGGGCCTAGGCCCTTCTTCAGGAATCAGAAATCTGGGTCTTTGCTCCTTACCATGTCACCTAAACAAATGAAATTTCTGAAAAAGGGTCTAGGCCTGAAACATCAGCTTTCCTGCTCCTCAGATGCTGCCTGGCCTGCTGTGTTCATCCGCTCTACACCTTGTTATCTCAGATTCTCCAGCATCTGCAATTCCTACTATCTCTGAATTTTCACTGTCATTTTCTTCAAACTTCTGAAAGAAATACAGTTGTTAATTAAGAATGACCTGGGCCATCATTACTAAATGATGTCATCTGCTGGAACAGGATTAGCGTACAGAATCTCATTGGTGATAATCCTATCCCTGTAGCCATTAAGAAAAAGACAGCCCTCAATTCACATGCCTTTGTCTTGTGTTATTTTTCAGCTGGGGATACGTATGGCATCTCTCAATCCTCAATCCATAAATGCATCTGAGATGTAACTGATGCCATCTTCTATAGAGCAGAGCTCTTCATATCTTTCCCTATGATGAATAATGAAAGAGCAGTAGTTATGGTGATCCTGGAGCAGGAGAGGTGATGAGGTGTCCCCGACTGAGTGAACAGGAAGTGCAGAGGGCAGAAAGGGTTAGTGGATTGGGAATATGAGTGGACAAGTTGCATGCAATAGTGAGAGTTGTAGTCCATGAGCCTTGGTGAAATGTATGTACAGTGACAGAGGCACGGTGAGTTGTGGACCTGTGAGTGTGAGGGAACCAAGAGAAAATGCTGACGCTCACTGAGGAGCTCAGAAGGTCATTGATCTTCCTTTACAGCTGGGTGTGCCACTTCACTCAAGATACAGCACCGAGGCTGGTTGCAATTTGGAATCAGTATGGTTTGGTTTGGTGGCGTAGCCTCTTTTGGTGGTCAGCAGGCAAAAGGTCAGCCCTCCTCTCAGCTACTCCTCCAAGGACACATCTGGATCATTATCCACAGAGGTGGGAGTGAGCTTTGCTTTCCTCTGGGCCATGTGTTTCATAGTAATGATGCAATCATACATTGTGAGGAGTTGTTCTTGGTTTGTGGTGCCTGAGGGGGTGTGCAGCTGGGCTTTAAATAGGTGCCAGCAGTATGAATGTCAGAAGGTTATAGCAATGGTAAACTCTTCTGTCTCAAGATGACCTGAGAAGGGTGCCCATGATCCTGCTTCCATAATTAATAGGTGAAGAGTGGATGTTAGCATGAAAAAAATTGCTCTGAGCCACAATCCATAAGGTAACATGAACCTCACTCATCAAAACACTTTAGTTGAATTTGCAAATGTTCCATCCAATTCTCTGTCGGATAAAATTGTTTTGCAATCTATTCTCCTAGGTTTTCAATACAATAATAAACCTTAATTTGCATTAATCCTGAAGAATTTGCTCCTGTGCATCGTTTTCAAATTGGTTTTCACAAATAGAATTTGGGGAAACACACCAACTGCTTTTTTCCAACAGGGAAAGGAAAAAATAGAGTGAAAAATATCAAAAAAATCCACTTGAGTTTCATCAGTTCCCCATTATTCTCATTCTCTGCTGAAAAGATGCAATGTATCCTATTCTTAAATGTTGGTTTGACTGCAATGTCCATGTAATACAAGGATGTGGCATCCCAGTTGAATGATGTCGGAGTTCTGTCCGGAGTACAGATTGAAATTCAAATCATATGATTGGCGTTAGCTATGTTTTGTTCACAAAGGGCATTTCAAAATTCAGATAAGTAGAACTTTACACAGAACAAAGTAAAACAAGTAAAACAATATATGATCTCTTTCTGTATCTTACAGACACAACAACCTTTTGTTTGACTGAATCCAAAAAAGAATAGTGCTAAGTACAATGATATATTACTTTCTTTGGAATCTTAAAGTTGTAGGTTGCCTAACTCTGGATTAGCATGGAGTTAAAAGACTGAGCTGGTTATTTTGACCTAAAGATGAAAACAGCTACTTAATGTGTGCAGTGCTAATAAAACTAGGCCATTTGAAAACCCAGATTCAACATGTCATTTTGATCATAGTTGCTGAATTTTCCTGGGATTTTAAACAGGCACGCCAGGGAAATACGATCTATCTCAGGCAGTGTTGCAATATGGGAGATATCAGATTGGCTGCCTGTTACAGACTGTGCCTTAGTTTCAATTCCAATGATTGCAATAAACTGAGGGGACAGATAGAGAGTAATGGAAATGATAAAGAGAAAAAAAGGAAACTGGTAAAATGTACGGTTTCAGGCTCCTATTCATTCATTACTGCACTTTAATCTGCTGTTGTTTCTGCAGTATCTTCCTCCCTGTGGCAATTTAGAGTTGCACTTTCACCAGTGCTATCGTATAATGTTACACTCATTGCATCACCTGCCTTTGGGTTGTTGTTCCCAGATAATATTTTAAATTTACATGTAAAATTGTGGAACGGAGCTGCAAATGTACTCTCCTGACTGGTTCAAAGCAAAATGAATTTTCCCGTACTTCACGATTTAATTGTTACAAAAAAGGGCTTTTCTGAAAGTATATGTTTATTGGGTTGAATATAGGTGAGGTAGATTGAAGTAACTAACCTATTTAAGATAACACAATCAAAATATTACGTGTAAGACACTATTTCCATTGTCTCAGTGTCATACCTAGATTTAGTTTTTAGATGATGATGTATAGTTTTCTCATTTAACACTATATTTCCAGTTCTTTCAGCTTCTGAAATTTTCACCCCCAAGTTTTGCAGCACTGTGCTGTGTTAACTGTGTCAAGCTCATTTTCTCCTTAATCTGATTGTTTCTCTGCTTCGCTGTATTCTTTTGATTGACTAACAACCTGTATTGAAAATGCAGCCTCCAAATTAGACTAGACTTTGTCTTCAGAAAGACAGACTTTTACTGTGCACTGCAGGCCTTTTAACATTTCTGAATTTTGTCTGATTATGTCTCTGCTTTGGTGGAAAATGTATCAGGACTGCAATATAGAGAAATATGCTTGTAAAGGGTTAAGCTACATGATGAGCAGCTGTAGGAATGCATTTGGATCCAAGAAAAATAATGCCAGGATACATTTTTTCTCCAATATTCTGTGAAATTCTGTTTTCAAATCAATGAATATTTAAACATTTTAGTCGCTAACATTGGATGCAGGATTAGTGGTGAATATGGGAGGGATTAAAAAACAGAACTAAATATAATGAAATGGTAATTGGAGATCTATTCAAAGAAGCTTATCAACAGATAGAAGAAGGAAACTAATTTTTAAGACCAAATATGTAGCATGTTTAGGAAATGAAAATTTGATGAGGAAATATAGCACATCAACTTCAGTACTGGTGCATGATATTCCCATATTCCCTGCATTGTGTTCCCAAGGAGAATAGTCCTTTGAAGAGGTTTACAAATGAATAACCCCACTTTTCCCACATATGCTGGAAGGGGTCAGGTATAGATATACATTGCAGACTGGAAGATGAAAAACACAAAATCTTGGACATGGTGAATCAAGAGGCCGTGGAAATGAATAGGAAGGTCACAAATGTTTTACTTAATCCCTAACTGGGGAGAAATGTTTAAGGAAGTGGAAGCTCTCAAGAGGTGCTGATAGAGGTTTCTGATATAATGGTATACAATTTAAATGTGTCTGACGTAGCTCAGAGTGTTAACGTGGGAGTTTAAAAGTTATAGGTATATTAAATGATTTTGTTACAATGACTGTGAATTTCCTTCCAAGTTTCAACAAAACAAAGCATAAGAAGTTAGGACGTTTATAGACCATATGCCCATCAACTCTGCTCCACCATTCAATATGATCAGGGCTAATCTTGAGTTTCAATTCTATTTTACTACCCACTTTTTATATCTATTTATTCTCCAAAATGCTAGAAATTTATTTACCTCAGCGTTAAATGCACTCAATTATGGCCTATTCACAACTCTGTTGGATAGGAAATTATACTAACTTCAATGCAACTAAGTCCTTTTTTAAATATGGGGATCAAAACTGCATACAGTTCTCTAGATATGGTAAAACGAAAGCTGTATGCAACCTTTGAAGGACTCATTTATATTTTGGTACTCCAAGTAACTCACAATAACAGTCAACAGATCATTTGCTTGTTGTACCTGCAAAGTAAGTTTTGTTTTTCTTGTATGAGTACAAATAATTTTTTTTGAATATCAATACTCACAAACTTCATACCTTTTAAAATATATTTTGCTTTTCTATTATGACCGAACTAGGTAACCCCACACTTTCCTACATCATATTTCATCTGCCACCTTATTTTCCTTCACGTAACCAGCTTGTATCTCTCTGCAGCCTGTTTGTGTTCTCCTTATTGTTTGCAGTCCTACCTAGTTTTATATTGTCAGCAAATTTAGATCTTTCAATTTGTGTCTCTTCATCCAAGTTAATACACATTGTAAATAGTTAAGGCTCTGGTAAAGAATTTCGCAGCACTTCACAGCCTACAAATCTAAAAATTGGTCTATTTTTCTCCACTCTCTCTTTCTTGCACATTGACCAATTCTATACATGTAAGCCACGGAATGAAAGCGAGTGCAAACTGGGGTCAAACAGTACTATGTCCTTGTACCCACTTTCTTCTCGATCTTCCTCATTACAACACACCACCCCTGAGGCTCCTCGACTGGTCTATTCAGCCACTGCAGAACCTATTCCTTTGCAGAGTAGGAGCAGGTTATCCTTGACCCTGAGGGACTGCCAAAGAAGAAGAAAAGGTAATATACTACACACTTTTCTTACCTTGTACTAAAACTATTTGTGTGATGCCTTATCAAATGTCTTTTGAAAATCCAAGTGCACAATATCTGCTGGTGCCTCTTTATCTACTATTCTAGTTGCATCCTCAAAAAACTCTATTAGATTGGTGAAGCAGGACTTTCCATTTAATAAAAACATTTTGACTTGTTATAACCATACAATACTCTTCTAAGTGCATTATTAAGACTCCCTTAACAGATTCCAGTACTTCCCAGATAACTAATTTCAAGCTAACTGAGCTGTAGTTCCTGTTTTCTATCATTCTTGTTTCTTAAATAGTGGTAATACTTCCAACCTGCTGTGGCTATTTCAGAAGTAAAGGAATTTTTGGAAAATCAAAGCCAATATATCTATTATCTTTGCAGGTATTTCTTACAGAACTCTAAAATGTAAGTCATCCAACCCTGGGGACTCATTGGGCTTTAGCCCCTTGAGCTGATCCAGCACCTTTTCTCCACTGAACTTAATTACCTTATTTCCCTCACTTTATTAGCTGTTCAATTACTTTCTATTTCTGGTATGTAACTTCTGTCGTCTTCGAAGGAAGATGCAAAATATTTGGTCAATGTATGCTGTAATTCCTCATTCACAATGATAAATTCTCCTGTTCTACTTCCAAGGGATCAGAACATATATACACCCAACAGACAGACTCACACACACACACACACACACACACACACACACACAGACACACACACACACACACACACACACACACAAAACAGACGCACACACAATGTACTAAAATATTAGCAAATATGAAGTACAAAATAGTTTAAATTATTTGTTAAAGCTCTTTTTTATATTCCTGGTTGCTTTAATCTAATTTTCAATATTTTCCTTTTTCTTATAAATATTTTGACGATTCCTTGTTGGTTTTGAAATTTCTCCCAGCCCTCAGACCTATTCCCTTTCTTTGCAAACTGATAAGCTTCTCCTTTTAATCTAACCTTATCTTTGACTTTTTTAGGAAGCCACAGACAAAACTGTCTTGCTGAGCTTTTATTTTTAAATGGGATACATTTGTGTTGAATATTTCTTTGAATTATTCTTATTGTTTGTTTGCCACAATAACATTTTTGTCTATTTTCTTGTCAACCAGCTCACCCTCATGCCTATATAAGTGGCTTTATTTAAGTTTAGATTCTCATTTTTGATCAGTGTATGTAATTTTCAAACTTAATATGGATTTCAGGTAT